>NC_056666.1:131261156-131562671 GCF_018350195.1 Panthera tigris | reverse complement strand
TGAGGCAGCAAAACAAGTGTGTGAGGTTTAAGTAAATGCAAGAAGGCATTACTGCAGCATAGCCTCTGCAGTGACCAGAGGGGAAAACGGCTTCTACCGTGTTCATATATATGCGTGTGCCTATGTGCCTAGGTGGGGACAGGGTAGGGCCTTCCTTCCATGCCACTGAAAAGAGTTCATTGCCAAGGAATTAATTATTTTTTAACGAACTGCTTTGTTGCCAATTATCGCTTAGGTCTTAGGTCTGGTTAGCATGCCTCCACTGTCAGAGACCTCACAGAGGTTGGGCAACTTGGCAAATAAATTTCCCAAAGAATCTTTTTCTAGGGTCTGTCTCCTGCCTGCAACTCAAATGAAACTAAGCAAAAGATTAAGCACAAAAGCATCTCCCCAGTCTGGAGGGTCTCAGGTCCTCCTCCTGAAAAGATGGGTCGAGACCACTATTCAGCACCCCGAAGCGCCACAGCTGTTTTGAAACATGCAGGAGAAGATGTTCATTCATACTTTCTAGAATCCTATCTGTGATTAAAGATGAGATGAAGACGGGGTGCCTGGGTGGCTCAGTTGGTTGAGCATCAGACTCTGGGTTTCGGTTCAGGTCACGATCTCACGGCTTCCTGGGTTTGAGCCCCGTGTCTGCTTGGGATTCTCTCTCTCACCCTCTCTCTCTGCCCCTCCCCTACTTGCGCTGTCTCTGTCACTCTCAAAATAAATAAATGAACTTAAAAAAAGATAAGATTAAGAGGGATTGAACTTGACCTCTAGTAGGAAACGAACAATACAAATGCGTCGCCCGTGATGCAAAACCTGTCATCGATGCCGCAATCACGAGACTCCCTCTGCCATTCCCTAACTCCCATGAGGGTCAGACACAGGCTTCCAGGGACTCGAATCTTTACAACAGATTCATACTTTCCAGCAAAAAGTAACTATTACCCGAGCAACGTATGGGCCCCACTTGACACTGTGAGATACACTCTGACAAACACTAATGAGAGGCTCTTTCGAGGAAGGAAGGAAATGAACTAGAGTAGATGACTGAGGAACTCGCCACCTGGGCGTTTCAAGGCACAAAAACAACTCACTCGCCCAATGGGCGCCCGTGACACTGCTCTCAGGGGCGGGCTGGTACCGCGCGGGCCACCGCAGCCACGCTCAGCTCGCAGGGAGTAACAAGCTGTCCCAAATCAGAAAGACTCCAGGACGGTGGTCCACCTCCTGACAAGCACCCGGTTCTTCAGACAGGATTGATGACTAGTGCCCGGACACCTCTATGATGTTAAGTGCTCTTCTTTGAAAAAATGATTTTCATGTTTTTAAATTTTATTTTTGAGAGAGAGAGACAGAGCACGAGCGGGGGAGGCACAGAGAGAGAGGGAGACACAGACTCCGAAGCAGGCTCAGGCTCTGAGCTGTCAGCACAGTGCACACACGGGACTAAACTCATAAACCGTGAGATCGTGACCTGAGGCGAAGTCGGACTCTCGACCGACTGAGTCTCCCAGGTGCCCCCAAGAGCTCTTTTTGAAATGTGATTTTCATAATGATGAGCTAGTAATATTTTGGAAATATAGTTGACTCTTGAACAACGCGGGGGCTGGGGCACCAACCTCCCGCGCAGTCAAAAGTCTGTAACTTTTGAGTCCCCCAAAACTTAACTATTAATAGAGGCTACCTTCCACTGGAAGCCTTACCAACGACATAAACAATCAACACCTGTTTTGTATGTTACATGTATCGTGTACTGACTTCTTACAATCAAGTAAGCTGGAAAAAAGAAAACACTAAGAAAATCATAAGGAGGGGAGCCTGGGTGGCTCAGTTGGTTAAGCGTCTGACTCTTGGTTTCGGCTCAGGTCACAATCTCACGGTTCGTGAGTTCGAGCCCCATATCCGGCTCTGCACTGAAAGCAGAGAGCCTGCTTGGGATTTCTCTCTCCCTCTCTCTCTGCCCCTCCCCTGCTTGTGCACTCTCTCTCTCTCTCTTAAATAAATAAATAAACAAACAAACAAAAACATTTAAAAATTTTAAAAATAAATAAAAAAAGAAAATCATAAGGAAAAGAACATACATTTATAGTACTATGTTTACCGAAGAAAAAATCCGCACATAGGTAAATCGCTGTACTCCAAACTCACGTTGTTCAAGGACCAACCACATATTATTTCATTAGCTGGCAACTGGTGTTCAGGTCAATGGCTGTGGATTCCAGTGCTATTGTTTATTTAAGGAGAGTCTTCATCCGTTGATAATAACACTCAAGAAAACAGTACTCAATGGACACTTTCTTAACCTGCCAGTCGGTACTAAAGCCAGCATCTACTGAGTGGGGGAGACACAAGAGGCATTCTCGTTAAGATTAGAAACACGGCGAGGATGCCCACCTCCTGCGGTACCTAACACTGACCTGGAGGCGTGAGCTCACCCAATTAGATAAAAGAGGCAGAGCTTAAGAACCGGAGAAGTACAATTCCCTCCATTTGCAATTGATAGTATTTGGAAAACCTAAAGAATTAATTTGAAAACTCAAAAGAAGTCAGAGGGTGGCAGGATAGAAAAATCAAGACATAAAACCCAAGAACCTTCATACACGTAAAGAAGAGATTGGCATCGAGCCTCCGCGTGAAAATTCCCACTGGCTGTTGACTAAAATAACGGTCTCTTCCCCCTGCGGTTCTATCCAGGCGGTCTCCCCCAACCGCACGCACTCCTATAGAGGATTCTTTTCAACCTAAACTGACTTTAGTGGGATTATATCCTACTGCTTTCATCTCAGCCTTCCAGCTTGTTGACATAATTTTGAATCTCACCCTTTCACAGATTAACAATCTCACTCAGCTGTCTATCCTGTGCAGCCAAGGCCTTCTACACAGCGTTCTGCGTGATCTCGAAAAACCTGCGACCAGAACAAAAGGAGTGGGAAGCCAACCTACTTCTTGCAGGAGGGTGTCTGCACCAACACAGGACGGAAGTAACACTTCCCCCAGAGGTCTGCTCTACTTGAAGGGCCAGATGTATTCTGGGGACCCCAAATGAAGAGGCTACTGACCCCAGAGGTACAGTCGCACAAACAAGCACACACTTTAGAACAAATCGACTGTTTATAAACGTGAAACTTGCTGAGCAAAGTCCTCCTTATTTCACACAGGCACTCTTTAAACATAAAGTTCCTAGCCACCTGAGTTTGGGTCACTATTAAAAGATTACCCAAGGGGTGCCTGGGTGGCTCAGTCGGTTGGGCGTCCGACTTCGGCTCAGGTCACAATCTCGTGGTCCGTGGGTTCGAGCCCCGCGTCGGGCTCTGGGCTGACAGCTCAGAGCCTGGAGCCTGCTTCCGATTCTGTGTCTCCTTGTCTCTCTGCCCCACCCCCGTTCATGCTCTGTCTCTCTCTGTCTCAAAAATAAATAAATGTTGAAAAAAAAAAAAAAAAAAAGATTACCCAAAAGTATCTTAAAATGTATCCACAGTGAGTGAGGCAAGGCCTCCCCTTTTCTGTCTTTCCCAGCCCCATCCACCTCCAAAGGCCCTGCTCAAATCCAACGGGAGCCATAGGCCCGTGTTTCCCAAACCTCCACCATCCGCTCACTATCTTCAAGAAATAATCTGCTTCATAATTTTTCTTTAACCTGCCACATTTTCTTGGGGCGCCTGGGTGGCTCAGTTGGCTAAACGTCTGACTTTGGCTCAGGTCATGATCTCATGGTTGGTGGGTTTGAGCCCCATGTAGGGCTCTGTGCTGATAGCTCCGAGCCTGGAGCCGGCTTCGGATTCTGTCTCCCTCTTGGTGTGCCCCTCCCCCGCTTGTATGCGCGCCTCTCTCACTCTCAAAAATAAATAAATAAGCTTAAAAAATAAAATGAAATAAAATAAACTGTCACATTTTCTTTTACTCAAGTGACTTCATTTTGAACACAAACTTTTTCACTATTATAAGCAGAAAATGAGTATTACTTGCTGTATCTTGCAGATAATAAAAAATGAAAACAAAACAAGGTTATTAGATTCCAGCTGAACCTACTGCCTGCTGTAGACTCTGAGCTGGAGCCCTGTTCTCTCTGCTTAAAAAAAAATTTTTTTAACGTTTATTTATTTTTGAGACAGAGACAGAGCATGAACAGGGGAGGGTCAGAGAGAGGGAGACACAGAATCCCAAGCAAGCTACAGGCTCCGAGCTGTCAGCACAGAGCCCGACGCCGGGCTTGAACTCACGGACTGTGAGATCATGACCTGAGCCGAAGTCGGACGCTTAACCAACTGAGCCACCCAGGCGCCCCCTCTCTGTTTAAAAAAAAAAAAAAAAAAAAAAAAAAAAAAAAAAAGCAGGGGTAGGATGCCTGACTAGCTCAGTTGGTGGAACATGTGATTCTTGATCTAGGGGTTGGGAGTTTGAGCCCCATGTTGCATGTAGAGATTACTTAAAAAAAAAAAAAAAAAGCGGGGGGAGGGGGGCACCCGGGTGGCTCAGTTGCTTAAGCGTCCAACTCTTGATTTCGGCTCATGTCGTGATCTCCCAGTTCATGAGTTCGAGCCCTGCGTCGGGCTCTGAACTGGCACGTCATTAGGATTCTTCCTCTCCCTCTCTCTGCCACTCCCCCCCTCACGGTCTCTTTCAAAATAAATAAACTTTTTTTTTAAGTGGCGGAGAAGACTTGCAAGAATTAGAAAGGTTCTGGGGCACCTGGGTGGCTCAGTCAGTTAACTGTCCAACTTCGGCTCAGATCATGATCTCACCATTTGTGAGTTCAAGCCCCGCATCAGGCTCTGTGCTGACAGCTCAGAGCCTGGAGCCTGCTTCGGATTCTGTGTCTCCCTCTCTCTCCACCCTGTTGCTCGTGCTGTTTCTCTCTCTCTCTCAAAAATACACACACATTAAAAAAAAAAAAAAAAAAAAAAAAAAAGAATCAGAAAGGTATTAAGGATATATCAGGACCAAACCAAGTCTTTCTCCTGACATCATCAGAGTGTGAAAGAGAACAGAAAAGCACATAACTTGTGTGCTATATAACAATGACTTTCATGCCAGCACATACCAAACCTCCTCATTGTATGTGTCCCAGACTCAGGGACAATGCAGCCCAAGGTGCCACGGTCCCTTCCCTGAGAAATCTATCCTGGTGGCTCACTACACATACCGGTTATTAACCATTTGGCCTTCTGGCAACTCTCATGCTATAGCTTGGTACTGTTGTGTTGTTTTTTTTTTTAAGTGTATTTATTTAAGTAATCTCTACACCCAACGTGGGGCTTGAATTCACGGCCCTGAGATCAAGAGTCATGTGCTCCACCAACTGAGCCAGGCAGGTGCCCCTGTTTTATTGTGGTTTTTGTTTGTTTGTTTTTGTAACCTGGTATTGTTAATTAGCCACTGATTCCAAGACATATATTTTCTATCTTTTAATCCCTGAAGTTGGTGTGTTTCAAGTTAATTGGCAGTGGGTTTTCTTTCTTAGTGGTATATAAAATAGTGATGGGTCCTTATCATTAATGGTGTCTTAGATCCAATGACCTACGGACCATTTCTCATATACTTGTGAGCATTCCTTGAGAGAAAGGACCTGCTTGGAATGCAGTTCCCATAGGAACTCACACATTCCATGACAGGTGGCCAGAGAATTCCAGGAGGTTGTACCCACATAGGAGTATGAGAGTACCTGGTCTTCCCCGATTTCAGCAGTGGCCCCGAAGTCCCTCTGACACTGCTGTGGCTGGGTGAGTTGCCATCCTGTTGTCCCAGCTCTGCCCCCTCCACCGGGGATTAGCCATGCCAAGCATCCAATGCTGACTCCACCCCACTGCCAAGTCTCTTGCTTCCTTCCTCCACACGCCTGAACAATTTTTGGAAAGGCCGCATATTTCCTATTCACACAAACCGCCCCCTTCCCCACCCCTGCACACACTGACGCATACCTTCTCCACACCCACAAATGCCAGGCCAACCAGCACCAGCGGCAAGGGGCGCCTGGGGAGCCAAGAGGGGGGCCCCCCACGCTCACACAGCCTCATCACAGAGCCGCGTAAATACGCACCTCGGAGAGCGTGCACCCCCGTAACTCTTTGGTGGGTTACAAGTTAATTTCTCGGAAGAAATTTAACACAAAAGGCAGTAAGAAAGAAGTCTGTTTCAAAAAGCCTAATTTTGACTTGATTGTGTGAGGGAATTCCCCAAATTCGTATTCTGACATGAAAACTTTCTACGGTGATCCAGTTGTAGGGACCCGGTGAAGGGTGTCACAAACACCTTGTGCACACGTATGGAAGCCGCTTCATATACATATGTTACCGCGTCACATAATAGGCCAGAAAAGTCCCCACAGAGATTCATCTCAAACTCCTGGGCAGCAGAAGTGGATAAAGCACGGTTCCAACTTCAGGCCACAGCTTGAATATCAAATTATGGTATGAAAAGGCTGAGTGTTTTTGTGGTGAAAGCACCCAGATTCCTTGGAGGCAAAAAGGAAGCTCAGAATGAGAGAATAATGCCCCCAGGAAGATGGCTGGTGGGGGGGGCAGCTGTTCTTTCTCTCCCAAAAGCTGAAAATACCCGGTGCCTCCTGCCATCTCTCTTTCTGAATGACCCCCTTTTCCTTCCCCACTTCTCTGGGACCAGCTCGACCCCTGCCCACCCCCCCCCCCTTTCAGCAGGCTTTTCATCAAAGGCCCTCTATGTTTTCATCACAAATATAGTCCTAATACATGCTTAAAGGGGCTGCTAATAATTGTGGGGCAGTTACTGTGTGCAGCAGCAGCTGGGCCACATTCTGACGGCGGAGGGGACGGCTGTGGGTGATGGCCTAACGGATGTTTTTATTTTAATGGGTGCGTATTTATTATGGATGTTAGAAAAAATATTTAGCCAGCACCTGTGACCTCATGGATGTGGTCGCTCGAGTGATGTTTCTAAGTGAAAAAAAAATGAATTTCAAGTCGATTTTCATTTTATGACTAAGTACAGCAAAGCACAGGCAGAAACCACACTCCTGATTCTCCCAGCCCCAAATGCGCTCCAGGGTCCCCCATCTCGGTGAAGGGCACCGCTGTTGTGCCAAGTGAAATCCTATAGTCCTTCTTCCCTCTTCTCCCTCTGTCACGCACCCCACATTGGATCCAGCAACAAATCACACCCGCTCTTCCTCCAAAATACAGCCAGAACCTGCTACTTCTCCCCACTCCTCTGCCGTCACTGCTGCCTGGACGCCCGGGAGCGCCACGCAGCAGGTCCCAAGCTTCCACTCTCTCTCCACTCAAACCCGTTTTGACACAGGGCTCTTTCTCCAACCGCAAACCAGATCGCGTGCTCCTCCTAAACACCGCCAAGTTTCGGGGCGCCTGGGTGGCTCAGTGGGTTAGGCATCCGACTCTTGATTTCGGCTCAGGTCATGAGCTCCTGGTTCGTTCCTGCAAGCCCCGCGTCCGGCTCTGTGCTGACAGTGCGGAGCCTGCTTGGAATTCTCTCTGCCCCTCCCCTACCTGCTCTCTCTCCCTCTCTCAAAATAAAGAAACAAACATCAAAAACAAAAAAAACACCAGCAAGTTTCATAGTACACTTAGAATAGAGCCTAAAGAAGTCCACACCAGGGTCCACAAGGCCCCTTGGACCTTGGTTACTACCACTCCCCCAACACGCTCTACTCCAGCCACGATGGCCTCCGTGGTGCTCCCCAAACACACAAGCCTCTGCATCCCTCTTCCCTCAGGCAGGAATACCCCTCCCAAATCCCCTACTGCATCCCATCAAATGGTGGGAGGTCTCATCCAAACAGTCTGTCTAAAATGGCCCCTCTGCCCTTCTGTGAAGCACCACCTGATGCTATAGATATTATTATATCATAATCTGTATTTATTCGTTGTTACGGTCTCCCTTATCAGAACACAGGCTTCACGAGGGAAGTGTCCCCCATACCCACACAGTGCCTGCCACAGAGTTAAGAGCTCAGTGACACTTGAGTGTTCAGAACTTAAGGTGGCACTTCATGGCTGGACTGTGACTACGCTAGGCTAGGGACTGTAACGTGTGAGTTCATTTAATTCTAACAACACTCCTCGGAGTCCCTTCGGCTGGGAACCAAGGTTCGGGGATGTTAAGTGACTTGTCCCGAGTCCATTCGAAACCTGTGCTTTTTGTTAGGCCGTGAAGGACCCAAGTTCCTCTGAACGCACCAAGCTACCTTCAAAAGCTCTTCTTCTGTTCAAAAGACCTTTTAAGGGACCACGCTGCCTGGGGACCTCTGCCATCTGGATACCCGTGAGGGTATCCTTGGGTGACAGCTACCCGACCTTGTGTGGTAGCCCTCACAGCCATCTGCTCAATGACGGTATCTGAGCTGATCTTACCACAGGACAGCGGAGAGCAGGTCAGCGAGCCACACACACTGCCCGGACACTCAGACGCCCTGTGAACAGGGACGTCTTGATCACCATTAGGATGGGAGGGCTCTCGTGTGGACATCACTGCCACCCCCTGGCCTTTCATCACGAGGCTATGTGCTTAAAGCCGATTATCCATCTTCCAAAGATTCCGCTACCACCCAGGAACACGTTCCGGAGCTGGCAAAGCCTGGCTTCTGTCTAACCTGAGTCCCCTGGGCTCCATCACACCTAGAAGAGAGGGAAGCTGGAAGGCACTCTCCTCAGCAAGCCGAGTCCCTCCACAGCAGTTAACACTTCCAACATTCGCCACAGTCCAGCCCAGATGTCTGGAATTTTTACAACGGGGAAATTTATACAGGGGCCCTGCCCTCTGGGAGCTTCCAGAGCAGAGGGCCAGGCCTACTTAACTCACTGACAAGGCTGACCTGCAGAGCGCCGGTAAAAGAAAGGCTCAGCCAAAGTATGGAGGGGGAGAGAGCAATCCCCACAGGGGAGCCCTGGGAATTGCTGTCCCAGAAGAGCAGTTTCAAAGCCCATCTACACAAAGCCTGTCCTTAGTATACAGCACTGAAGGTCACCCTTCCTCCAATTCTTATGCTTTAAGTCCCTCAAGGGCAGGGCCAACGGCTGCTGTAAGGCCAAGGCCAGGCACTGGACAGGGCTACAAATGCTTTACTATTTTACAAATATTTACTGAATGCCTGGCACCTAGTGGTGGAAAGTGCTGATGATACTATTCACTGTGGATCACAAGTACAGGAGGCAGGCAAATCCACAGGGCAAGTACGACAGCTTGCCACATCTGGGGGGGACCCAGGGGACCAGCACCCTACGGTGGCAGGTCCGATTGGGCTCATGATGCCACGATGTGTATGCATCCATGTGCACGTGTCAGGAGGGCGCAGGGGCTGTAAGACACCAGCGACAAATCCATGAAGGTCCAGACTGGGGGTAAGGGTGAGTCTCGGGACCATCCTTCCACTGCCTGCTTTCACCTTACAGTTAAGGAAACCGAGGCATGACCAACGAGAGCCAGGACCAGGACCCAGGCTGCCACTCGAGTCATTCCTCCGGTATCACCTGGAGGTTAACCCCGTTTCTGGAATCAGGCAGTCTGATGTTAACCCTGACTCTGCCACTTACTGGCTGTGTGGCCTTGGACAAACGACCACCGTTTGTCCGCATCTGTGCCTCCGTTTCCTCATCTGTCAAACGGGAATAAGAGTACCCACCTCCCAGGGCTGTGATGAAAATTCAGCTTATAACGTAAAGCAACTGGCGGAAAACCTGGAGGGTGATGAGCGGTACACCGCGGGCTGCTGCTGCTGCTGCTGCTGTAACTGTTATTACCGCACGGCTGCTCAGCGCCCGGGGTGGGCTCACCGCCCCGACTATCTCCGCCACCGCGCGCCACGTTCCCTTCCGGCCCCGGGACGCTCCCCACCCTCGACGCGTCCCTGACGCTCGGGGTCGCTGCGATCGCGAATCCCAGCCCCTGACCGCCCGGAGGCAGCGCGCACGCGCGGGCTACACGGGGCCGCACGCGCCGCCGGCCTCGGGAATGGGGGGGGAGGGGGGGCGGCCCCGAGTCGGGGGGGGAGGGCAGCGGCTACACCTCGTCAGGGAGAGAGAGGCTGCCCAGCGGCGGAGAGGGAGCCGCGCCTGCACCCGACAGGCCGCCCCCTGGGGTCCCAACCCCCAGCCCGGAGAGCGGGTCGTTCCTCACACTCTGCAGCAGGCTCCTCCTCTGCGCCGCCATCTTGGAGGGACCCCCGCGGGTGAGCCCGCCTCCCAGCAGAGCAGGCGAGAAGGGCGGCTAGAGCGGCCTGAAGGGGGCACGCTCACAGCGCCACCCCACGGCCAAAGCGGGATGGGGCCGTGCGCTGTCTTCCCCTTTTTCTGTCCTGGGAGGAAAAAAGGGAAGGCCTCCTTCCCTACGTGATTGCGTCTTGCCAATTTTATTTGCGCATTTTCTCCAGGATGCTTTTCCTTTAGGTGGAAAAGCTTTAGGATGGGGCTCCCAAGGATGCTTTAGGTGGGGCTCCTAAGACACCGGATTTGGGTTCTTCAGGGACTCATTGGGCGTGGGGTCCGGTGAATTATTCATTCACTCGATAAATATTCGTTGGGTGACCATGCCTGGCCCAATAGGGATAAAGCAGCAAGCAAGACACCCTCAGAAAGCTCACCTTTCAGTTGGGGAGGACATCGTTTGCATACATAAATCATTTCGAGCCGGGCTAAATGCTAGGAAGAGAAGTTTATGGATGTGGCATAGGAGCGTAGGGCGGGTCAGGCAGAGGGGACAGCTAGCGCACAAGGCAGGAGAAAAGGGAGCATGTGAGTGTGGGTTCAAGGAAGCATGCGTGTCACACAAGGTCTCTCTGTGGCTGGAACAGAGATGGAGGGGGAGTGAGATGAAGGGCCCTGGGGTAGGTTCTGACCTTGCCCAGCCCTGGGCAGGAGTTGGCCTATTCATGTGGAGGACAAAGGAAAGTTCTTGACTTCTGAGCAAGCCACAGACATGATCCCATTGGTAGAAAGATCCCTTTGACTACTGTGTACAAAACAGATGTTATGGGTGTATTGGAGTGAAGACCAATTAAGGGAATGTTGTGCTAGCTCGAGGCAAGAGATGATGGTGGTTTGAGTCAGCTGCCCCTGCCAAGTGGATGGATTTTATTTAGGAGACAAAATTGTCAGGGCTTGATTTGTGGATTGGTTGTGGTTGATGATGGAAAGAGATTTGTCAAAGATTCACCCAGATTTCTGGAAAGAACAGCTAGAAAATCTTGGGGTGGGGGGAGAAGGATTGAATGACCTTGAGTTCAGTTTGGGCATGTTGAGTTTAGGTGCTTTTAAGACCTGCAAGAAAAGAAGTCAAATCAGTCCTGAGATCAAGAGGACTAGAGAAGACTGACGAGGTTTTGGGGTGTTGGGTTCAGAGCTGACAGGCAAGAAAGAATTCTGGAAGATGTCTTTACTGCAAAAAGATGATTTTATTCAAGCACAGGGACAGGACCCGTGGGCAGGAAGAGCTGCATGGGGTTGTGCAAAGTGACTGCTTATATACTGTGGAGGTGGGGAAGGTAAAGGCAAAACAAGTTTCTTAAAGGGATTTCCATTTGCTAAAGAGAATTTACAGATTACTGGAGGCCCAGCTCTTGTCAAGCTAAAGTTGGTTTTCCCTCTAGCAAAGCATTATCATTAATAGTAGGGAGCTCCTGAAGATTAGGCTATTAATGGCATATTTGTAAACTGATGCAGACTCTTTGCAAACAAATTTAGCCATTCGTTTTCTGTCCTCTCCTTTGTCTTAGGCATCCAGGAATGCCTGAGGAATATCACATATCCCACTTTGGGGGGGGGGGGGAGGGGGCTGGCTTCCTGGCGTAAATTGCCTTATGCTCCCTCATCAAAGACAACAGCAGAGGAGCCCCTAGAGAGGTTGGGAAGCAGAGGCCAGGCCTGGAACCCAGGATGAGGAGTGCATGGGTAACAATGTAACATGCTTTTGAGAGATCTAGTTAGAAGATTAGGGAAGAAAGTCCCTTAGGTTGTGCTCCCCAAGGGCCCTTGAAGAGAAACAGAACCCAGATTGAATGTGTTTTCTTTTAGGTTGGGAGAAACTGGGACCTATTTAAATGCTGAAAAGGCTTACCAGAGGAGAGCTGACGATTCAGAAGAAGGGACGGGAGGCAATCTAGGACTGGGATGGTGACATACCATCGTCTACCAACATAGCTCCACGTGGCCCAAGATGACCGTTTGAGCTACAGCGATTTTGTCTGAGGTCAGCCAGCAGGAAGGAAAGAGGAAGGGAGGAAGATAGCATTTCTCTTTCTCTCTCTTTCTCCTTCTTTAAAAAATTTTTTTTAAATGTTTATTTACTTTTGAAGGAGAGAGAGAGAGTATGAGTTGGGGGAGGGAAAGAGAGAGAAGGAGACACAGAATCCGAAGCAGGCTCCAGGCTCTGAGCTGTCAGCACAGAGCCTGACGCGGGGCTCGAACCCACCAACCGTGAGATCACGACCCGAGGCAGAGTCGGACGGGCGACTGAGACCACCCAGGCGCCCCTCTTTCTTCTTTTTTAAAATTGAACATTTACTTACAAGCAGCCTTCCCTTTTAGGCGACTTCCAGAAGTTCCCGGCAACGCTTCTTACATCTCAGTGGCTATACCTACCCCCATGGCCACATCCGCTGAAAGGGAGGTGAGGAAATGCAGGCTTTGGACAGAGCTACAGTTTCTGTTACTAAAGGAGTAAGACATAGATACCAGGACGTTAGGAACAGTCTGTGCCATAAAGGGAAGTGGGAGGGACCAGGTGGTTTGTCTGTTGAGGTAGAGTCTGGAAAGATTCAGGCATCGGAGCCCAGACCACTGCATTCTAAGCCCTACCCATATCCTGTCACCTGTGTGACCTTGAACAAGCCCACGGGAGCCTTTACGGTATCCTCTGTAAAATGGGAGTGACAGTCTACCTGGCTGAATGACTGCAAGGATTGAATGAGATGCGGTGGAAGGACCTGACCTGTGGCAGCCCGTTTGTTACATGTTTGTTACATGTTTGTTACATTTAAATTACAATTTCTTTCTTTTTTTTTTTTTTCACGATGAGAAACACACCCTGAGGACCTGCTGTGTGCCAGACATGCCGGATGCTTTTTCATAGTATTTCTTTCTGACTCCAGCCAGCTATTACAATCATCCTTACTTTGTCAAACAGGAAACTCCAGTTCAGCAAGTCACCCAACAAATAGATGCTAGGATCTGAATCCAGGTCCTGTGACTCTGTGATGTTGTGATACCATGAGAAATATACATTCGGTCTTCATCCCTGGTTCTTGGCTTCCAAATCCTTGGGTGATAGGGGTTCCAGCAGCATCTTTTGTTATGACACTTGGTCTCCCTCCTAGCTTCCACAAGGGTTTTGGAACTTTCTGAGTGATAGAAGTGATGGGAGTATCTTCAGTTATTCACGAAAAGCCCCTTCGGCCATCCTGGAGTTTATGACATGGCTGGTGGCTAGAAGTCCCTAGATAACTTCAGGCAGGGACAGGTTGCCAGAGGGTCCAATCATGGGATTAGAGGGTTGAAACTTGCAGCCACTCTCGCCCCCACTTCTGCTGGGGTGGGGAGTGGGGAGGAGGCTGGGGATTGAGTTAATCACCAACGGCCAACGAGTTCATCAATCATGCCTGTGTAATGGAATCTCCACAAAACCCTAAATAAAGGGGTTTGGAGAGCTTCTGGTGAACGCATCTGCATGCCAGGAGGTTGGCTCACCCCAGCCTCTGTGGGCCCAAGCACTCTCTGGACCCTTCCATATCTCCTCCTATGTACCTATTCATCTGACTGTTCATTTATATTTTTTATAATATCCTTTTTTAAAAACATTTAATGTTTATTTTTGAGAGAGAGAGAGGGAGAGAGAGAAAATGGGGGCGGGGCAGAGAGAGAGAGAGACAGAGAGAGACAGAGACAGATCCGAAGCAGGCTCCAGGCTCTGAGCTGTCAGCACAGAGCCCGATGCGGGGCTCGAACTCATGGACCACACAAGATCATGACCCAAGCCGAAGTCAGACGCTTAGCCAACTGAGCCACCCGGGCGCCCCTTTCATAATATCCTTTTTGATAAATCAGCAAAGTAACGAGTACTTTCCTGAATTCTGTGAGCTGTTAGAGCAAATCATGGAACCTGAGGAGGGGGCTCACAAGGACCCCCTGATATGTAGTCAGATTGGACAGAAGTGTGGGTAGCCTGGGGACCCACCACTTAGGACAGGATTCCGAAGTAGGGAGCAGTCTCATGGGACTCAGCCAGTAACCTGTGGGGTCTGGTAATACTTCTGGTAGTACACGCAGCCGTTTTTCGTCAGAAGGATTCCGCTGTTGTAGATAAAAGCACCCCGGTGGTAGACTCCAAGGCCTTTGCTGGCAACCCTCCCAACCCTTCACAGCTCAGCCTCTGCCAAGTGCTTGGAGGCCCCCGGAACGGCCACGTGGTCCCTGCGTCCATCTGGCGGCTGCTGTTTCCACATTTGACCACGTGGTGACCTTCTACTCATCATCAAGGCCCCTAGCCAATGAAAGCCCTTCCGAGAAACTGTTTTGTTGTTGGTTTTTACAGAGTTTGTTAATGTTGACTTGTTCCTGAGAGAGACAGAGAGAGCAGAAGTGCAGAGAGAAGGAGACACAGAATCCGAAGCGGGCTCCAGGCTCCGAGCCGTCAGCACGGAGCCCGACGCGGGGCTCGAACCCACGAACCGTGAGATCGTGACCTGAGCCGAAGTTGGACGCCCAACTGACTGAGCCACCCAGGCGCCCCTGTTTTTGTTTTTTTAATTCACATCTCAAGAATTACTCTTCCGGTCCATTTCAATCACTTAAAGTCATAGTTCTTGTTTGCGGAGACCCCCCTCCCTCCCCGCCACCCCGGGAGACAGGGACTATGGCAGTTCAGCTCTGGGTCTCCTCACAGGCTCCAGAGAAGTTGCTCAGCAAATGTGTGTGACAGCAAATTGGTCGAAGAGTCAGAGATTAATAGATACCTTGGTGCATGAGGCAGCTGGGGGACAGGCCATCTGTGCCAAGGTCCCCAAGTGATTTAGAGGGGGGAGCTGGGACTATGACTTGGGGCTTCCCTCCCCCCCCCCCACCGCCTCTTTCCACACCTGACCACCTCAGTAATGCACAACGGTGAATCCTCCTTCCCAAATTCCTCCGGCCTGGTTTTCCAGGCAGCAAGAAGGCACTGAGTTCATCATGGCGTCGGGAGTAACAGGCACAGTCAATGCTTCCTGTTTGCAGGACCCCGGGCTCCCCAGGGGAGGGCGTGGAGACAGATCTGTGGACAGGCCCCCTTCTCCTCGGGGGACGGCGTGCCTGGGAACCCCGTTGCGGTGTAGATCCTGTTTGCCCCAGCACAGCCCTATGGTTCACACTGGGGTTTGCACTCAATCCGAGACGTGCCAGAGGAACAAACATACCACAACTACAGCCCTTGATAACCATTCAGACGGCCAGAGAGAGCTCCAGGCCCTATCACCGAAGCCCAGATGGAAGGGCTGTCTGGCAGGGACCCGGGTCCCAACGCACGTGAAGCGCGCACGTGGCCCAGAATATCAGATAACCCCGTGCCACTGCATTGTGACCTTTCCAAACCCCAGCCAGCAGAAGAGAAAACGGCCATGAAGCACACTGGCCCCCTTCTGGGAGCCGAGAGGGCTGGGCACGGAAGGTCAGAGAGGCCCCTTGTCATAAGGTTTGCTTTCTAGGCCTCCAGCCATCTCCCGGAGGGGCCTGCGGCTTCCATGGAGCCTTTGTGCGGTTCCACAGACAGCCGCTGCGGCAAACGCTGGTTGGCAGACAGCAGCTTGGAAAGGTGGCTTTAAGGACAGACACCGAAGAATGACACTCGTGCTCACCTTCGTCTGCACCTTCTCCCTTCTGCCCGGGAACCCAGGCAGGTGAACCCCGGCTGCCGAAGGAGAGTACCGGGACCACCTTGCACCGAGCTGTTGGCCTCTCTGGAGTTGTCTTGGCACAAGCATTCTGCCATGTGGCGGTGTGGCCTTTGTACGGATCATCTTAATGGATGCGTCACAGCCCTTGGACCGGATACACTCTCATTTTCGAATGTTCGCTAATAAGCCTGTTTCCAGTTGGGGGCTGTTTACAAATAGCTCTGCAACAAACAGTCATTTATGAGTTGAAAAGCCGTTTATTGAATTTCTTGGAGAAGCACAATGACGTATATGGGGGGGGGAGGGGAATGATTTGCTTTATTTTAGCAAAGAGAAAAAGGAGAGCTGGGACCAGGGGGACAGAATCTGTGTGACCTGGGCTGGTGGGCATACGGAGATTCACGGTGCTGCTCTCCCCCTCCCCCCCCTTTTTTTTGGTATATGTTTGAGATCTTTCATAATAAAAAAAATTAAAAATAAAAATGCAGACATGGTCCCTGTTCTCAGCTCACAGTCCCATGGGGAAGCAGACAAGAAGCCCAGGCAGAGCAGTGATGAATGCCAGGAAGAGGCCAGGGGACCCAGAGGAGGGCCGCTTACTTCTGACTTAGGGAATCAGGAAGGGCTTCAGGGAAGAGGGGACAGTGGAGGAGGTGGTCACGTGACACTGAAGGGAAGGGGGCGCTAGGCAGAGGTCCCTTTGGGAGCAAAGAGCAGGTAGAGAAAGAAAGTGCTGCAGATAAAGCCTGGTGTGACGGACCATCTGGCCCGAGTGGAGGTGAGGGGGAGCCAGAGCCGGAGCAGAGGACGCGAGGGGCGGGGGTGGGGGGCAGTTCAGTGGCATTGCGTGAACCTTAGTGGCGTCCAGGTGGCGTCCAGGTGCCGGGCAGCTGGGGGACCAGGCCATCTGACCTGAGGACCGTCACTCCACTCAGATCACCACGACTCCCGAAAGCAGGACAGATTGCAGGTGGTGGAAGGGGGAATTTGCAGCTTTTTGCTTCTCCTGAATTACTCCTCTGAGATCGTTTCCAGAATGCTCATCCCCCACACGGTGCCCTCGATTTCTTTGCTATTTTTAGCCTACCTCTTCCAAGAGGCCATGACCTTTTTGAAGGCAGGGGCTAGGTTCTACTCGTCTCTGCAGCCCCAGCGTTTAGCCCACAGCAGGTGCTGAATAAACGCTTGTGAACGAGTGAACCTCCATCGCGCGTTTACTCAGAGCAAGACACAACTGTCCACGCTTTACATGCATTGCTTCGTATGCCAGGGCTTCCTGACCACCCTCATGGAGGGTGTTACTGTCACCCCCTGGGTTAGTTCAGGTCCTCCAAGACAGGATTTGGGGGAGGTACCTGGAGGGGAAAAGGAAGGAGAGCCAGAGAAGGCGGGAGGGTTGGGTGAGAAGATTCTCCGAGGGCAGGTGGTGCCGTCCTAGGAGCGTCAGAAAATCATCCAATCATTGGTTAGGGGAGTCCGGCACCCCGCCCTGTGGGAGCCGGCCAGCGTAGCTCCCCTTTACTCAGGCCCCGGCTGGGGACAGCCCCATTGCTGCAACCTTGGCAGAAACCCCAGAGTGGATCCAGAAGAGCAACAGCTAGAGCCGGCTGTCAATGTCACGCACGGTCCCCATTTTGCAGGCGTGAAGACTGAGGCCTGAGAGGTAAGGTCACTTGCCCACGGCCGCACAGATAGGAACGAGTTGAGCTCCTTTGCTTCAGAGGCCATCTTTGTGACCCCCCCCCCATTCCGTAACAGTGTTGTTATGCATTGGATCGAATTATGCATTGAATTGTGTCCCCCGAATTCATATGTGGAAGGCCCAACCCCCGGTGCCTCGGAACGTGACCTCCTCTGGAAAGAGGGTCGCTGCAGACGCAATTAGTTACGATGAGGTTGCACTGGAGTGGGGTGGGCCCCCAATCCAATGTGACTGGTGTCTTCACGGAAAGGGGCGATTTGGACACAGAGACCCACGCGGGGAGAATGCCGTGTGAACAAGGCAGAGAAAAGGGTGATGTGCCCGCAAGCCAAGGGACGCCAAAGACAGCTAGCAGCCCGCCAGAGCTGAGAACGAGCCTGGGACAGGTCCTCCCTCAGCAGGAACCAACCCCACTGACCCCTTAATCTCGGGCTTCTGGCCCCCAGGACCGCGAGACAACACATTTCTGTTGTTTAACCCCCTCCAACTTGGGGTAACTTGGTTACAACGGTCCTGCCGAGCTAACACAGCGTGAACCTCCTTGGAGGCAGCTAATGATGCAGGGATGTGCGAGCTGGACTCCCGGGATGTGCTCCACCCTCCACCCCAGCAGCATGAACCAGGATGGGATCCTTCCCAGACGTGGTTCCGGCCCCCATCCTTGGTCGGCTGTGCTCCTGGCTGATAAGCTGTCTTATGAAAATCCATTCTAGTTTATCTCCCGTGGCTCAAACCTCTAGAGGGTATCCGTGCAGGGGACTCTTCGGGCCAGCCATCCCCAGGCCCGGCTGTGGCCAGCCTCCTGTCCCCTCAGCTCCGTCTGTGAAGGTCCCCGCTTCCGAGCCCTCCGAGGGAAGCAGGTTCTTCCCGCCATCTGCCAGGCAGCCTGTTTCCCCACATGGTAGCTCCTCTTTCCAGGGACTCCAGACCCCACCCTCAGCTCCTCTAGGCCCCCGCTGCCCGCCCTAGGCTTCAGGAGCCCAAGGAAAGGGGGGTTTGCCGGAAGATGGCCAAGAGCTGACAAAGAAGGCAAAAGGTGTCTTTCCTAGGCACCCAGAGAGCTACGGAAAAACCAAGAACAGAAACTGAATCTCTTGCTGCAGGGCTGCAAGCTGTATGTCCCTGCATTCAGCCATTCATTCAACAAATTCTTGCCTAGTGCCTGCAGTGCAACAGACCAGCACATGGGAGGGGAGACGAGGGTGAATCAGTGATTACTGAACCCATCGTAGGTTCAGTATAGATGGACTGACACACTGGGTGGGGGTTGGGTGGAGAGAGAGGCAGAAATCCAAGAAGGCTTCTTGGAGGAGGCAACCACCTTGGGCAATTTACCTAACTTCTCTAAGCATCTGATCAATTATTTATTTTCTTTAGTAAGTAACTCGTAGGCAAAACTGTAGGGGTCAAAAGCAGAACAGTGGCTCCCAGGGGTAGGGGGAGGGAAGGTAAAGGGCCCCAAGGGAATTGTTGTTGTTGTTGTTGTTATGTTGGGAATGTTCTATGACTCGGCGAGGATGGTGTTTCCACAACTGTATATTTTTGTCAAAACTTACCAAATTGTACACTTAAAAGTGGTGAGTTTTACTGTGTGTAAATTATACTTCAAGAAAACTGATTAACAAAATAGAAAATAGCATTTTATTTTATTTTATTTGAGAGAGACAGAGAGAGTGTGAGTGGGGGAGGGGCAGAGAGAGGGAGAGAGAGAATCCCAAGCAGGCTTCCGGTCACCAGCGTAGAGCCCGATGCGGGGCTCAAACTCACAAAACCATGAGATCATGACCGGAGCCAAAACCAAGAGTCATACGCTTAACTCACTGAGCCACCCAGGCGCCGCAAACATAAAAGAACTTTTAATGTGGTTTTATATCTTATAAAAATAATACACGTTTATTTTTTTTAAGGTTTATTTATTTTTGAGAGAGAGAACGAGAGGGGCAGAGAGAGAGGGAGACACAGAATCAGAAGCAGGCTCCAGGCTCGGAGCTGTCAGCACAGAGCCCGACGCGGGGCTCGAACTCACGGACTGTGAGATAATGACCTGAGCCAAAGTTGGACGCTTACCATATCCCAAGGCTACTTGGATATAACCACTATGATTAACATTTTGGTAAATGGCCTCTGAGACATTCATGTATATATCAACCTGTGTATCTCATGCTTTTACAAAAATTAGATATCACTATACATATGATTTTATAACTGAATATTATAATTTTGGCGTTTCATTTCACTATTCTTCTACAATAAAGTTTTTCTTTCCCTCATGGTATCCTGTTTATAGTCACAGCCAAGTTTTTTTTTCTTTAAATTTTTTTTTTTAATGTTTATTTATTTTTGAGACAGAGAGAGACAGAGCATGAACGGGGGAGGGGCAGAGAGAGAGGGAGACACAGAATCGGAAGCAGGCTCCAGGCTCCGAGCTGTCAGCCCAGAGCCCGACGCGGGGCTCGAACTCACGGACCGCGAGATCGTGACCTGAGCTGAAGTCGGGCGCTCAACCGACTGAGCCACCCAGGCGCCCCTAGTCACAGCCAAGTTTAATTAACCAGTTTCCCTTGTGTGATGCCTCTGTCTGTTCTTTCCCGTTTTTTGGGATTACACTCAAGTTGGTATTGGGCATCACTGTAGACCAGAATTTCTTGAACTTCTCTGTGTGAGAATGCTTCTGGCCGCCTGGAAAAGCCCCCTCTCAAAATAATATTTTAAAACAGTATGGAGGTTCCTCAAAAAACTAAAAATAGAACTACCCCACGACCCAGCAATCGCACTACTAGGCATTTATCCACGGGATACAGGGGGGCTGTTTCGAAGGGACACGTGCACCCCCATGTTTAGAGCAGCACTATCAACAATAACCAAAGTATGGGAAGAGCCCAAATGCCCATCGATGGATGAATGGATAAAGAAGATGTGGTACATAGACACAATGGAGTATTACTCGGCAATCAAAAAGAATGAAATCTTGCCATTTGCAACTACGTGGATGGAACTGGAGGGTATTATGCTAAGTGAAATTAGTCAGCCAGAGAAAGACAAAAATCATATGACTTCACTCATATGAGGACTTTAAGAGACAAAACAGACGAACATAAGGGAAGGGAAGCAAACATAATATAAAAACAGGGAGGGGGGCCAAACAGAAGAGACTCATAAATATGGAGAATGAACTGAGGGTTACGGGAGGGGTTGTGGGGGGGGGATGGGCTAAGGGGGTCAGGGGCATTAAGGAATCTACTCCTAAAATCATTGTTGCACTAAATGCTAACTAATTTGGATGTAAATTAAAAAAATAAATAAATAAAATAAAAAGATATTTTATAATGCATAGAATTATATACCAGCGTTTCAAAGGAAACCAATTACAGTATATTAAAACCTATTTATCGGGGCGCCTGGGTGGCGCAGTCGGTTAAGCGTCCGACTTCAGCCAGGTCACGATCTCGCGGTCCGTGAGTTCGAGCCCCGCGTCAGGCTCTGGGCTGATGGCTCGGAGCCTGGAGCCTGTTTCCGATTCTGTGTCTCCCTCTCTCTCTGCCCCTCCCCCGTTCATGCTCTGTCTCTCTCTGTCCCAAAAATAAATAAAAAACGTTGAAAAAAAAAATTAAAAAAAAAAAAATAAAACCTATTTATCAAAATATATTTAAAAAATATTTTTTAAGTTTATTTTGAGAGAGAGACGGAGTGCATGTGAGTGGCAGAGGGGTAGAGAGAGAGAGGGAGAGGATCCCAAGCAAGCTCTGAGCTGTCGGTGCGGAGCCCAATGTGGGGCTCGATCCCACACACCATGAGATCACGACCTGAGCCGAAATCAAGAGAACGCTTAACCGACTGAGCCACCCAGGCGCCCCTACCAAAATATACTTTTTAATTTGTGTCACAGAGATCCAGAGGTGTGAGACATGTGGAGCAGAGCCACCCCAGCAGACCCACACCTACAGTGAAAAGCAGAGCAGCCCCGGTCCCACCGACCCGCAATCAGCCGAGCCCCACAATACGGGCAGACGTGTGGTCATTGTTTTAACCTACTTGAGTGTTGGAATCGTGTGTTTCACGGCAAGGCTGTCTGATTCCATGGGGGACGGTGGGGGGAAGTAGCCTTCCCGTGGAAAACATCCCCTAAGGTTATAGCTAAGCCTGGAGCTGAAATGGCAAATAAACATACGAAAAGAGGCTCCCCAACCCCGCGTCAGCAGCAGATTGCAAATTGAACAACAATGAGATCACAACACACCTATTCGCGTGGCTAAATTCCAAAACAGTGATCACACCAAATACCCACGAGGGTGTCGAGCGACAGGCATTTTCCTCCGTCGCTGCTGGGAATGCAAAATGGCACAGACAGCTCGGAAGTTCGGTGGTTTCTTACAAAGCTAAACATAGTCTCACCGTATGGTCCGGCAGTTGTTCCTCTGAGTATTTACCCAAAGGAGTTGAAAGTGACATCCACACAAAAAGCTGCACACAGATATTTATGGAAGCTTTATTTGTAATTGCCAAAGCTGAAGGAACCGAGATGTCCTCTGACATCTGGATAAGCAACTGTGGAACGTGCGGGCAATGGAAGAACATCATGGATAAAAAGAAATGAGCTATCAAGCCATGAAAAGACATGGAGGAGATGTAAATGTGGACTGCTAAGTAAAGGAGTGAATTGAAAAGCTATGTACTGTATGATCCTAACTATATGACGTTCTGGGAAAGGCAAAACTAGAAACAGTAAAAAAAAAAAAAAAAAAAAAAAAAAAGAGGGCGTCTGGGTGACTCAGCAGGTGAAGTGTCTGTCTTCGGCTCAGGTCACGATCTCGCGGTTCGTGAATTCGAGCCCCACATCCGGCTCTGTGCTGACAGCTCAGAGCCTGGAGCCTGCTTCACATTCTGTGTCTCCCTCTCTGTCCCTTCCCTGCTCACACACACACACACACACACACACTCTGTCAAAAATAAATTAACATTAAAAAATTACAAAAAAAAAAAAAAAAGAAGAAAAGAAAGAAAACCAGTGTTCCTAGGGGTTCAGGAAAAGAAAAGGAGGGGTGAATAAGTAATGCACTGGGGATGTGTAGGGCAGAGTGCCTACTCTGTGTGACACCATATGGTGGGTACATGACATGGTACGTTGGTCAAAACCCACAGAATATCCAATGCCAGGAATGAACCCTGATGTTAACCATGGCCTTTACTTAACAGTAACGTGTCATTATTGGCTTATCAATGGTAAACAACGTCCCACACTAATGCAGGATGTTACCTAATAGGGTAAACTCCGGGGGCAGGGAGACGGGAAGCGTATGGGAACTCTAGTTCCTGCTCCATTTTTATGTAAACCTTAACCTGATTTAAAAAATAAAGTCTATTATGAAGTGCAAAAAAAGAAAAAAAGGGGGGGGAGAGCTGTAGCTAACAGGCGTGCTTTTCCTCCCTAATGCATGTAACAGCAAGACCTCATAACTTTGAAACGGTAACGAGGGAGGGATCGAGATCTCCACTGGGATCCTGTGGGTGGTAAAGCCACAGGTACTGCTGATTCTCCCGTGGTTTGCCGCCTACCTCCGCAAGTGAAGGAAGTGCTAAATCTCATCTCGAGGTCTCTGAAAATAAAGGGGCAGTGTTTTTGCTCCCCCATCCCGCTTCACGGATTGCTTGTGGTAGGAGCAGTTTTGCCGCGTCGGCGTGTGCGCACTTGTGAGATTTTGCTGGCAGTCGGGGAAGTGGTCTTCCAATTGGCAGGTGCGGTTTCCAGTCGATGTGGGAAACGAAGGCAAAAGAAACAAATTAGATTTCCTTGCAACTTACAGCCCGTTGACAGGTTGTTGAGACAGGCAGAGTGGCCTTCCTCTAGGAGCTAAGCTGCCTGGAGGATGACACTTCGCTAAGGGCAAAAGGCAATCTTAGCTTAACGTTATTCCAGCCCCCGAGATCCTGTTTTAACACGTAAACATTCCTTTGGGAGCCTCATCTCTGTCTCCCAAGACGTATGTCGCCTATCACCCTCCAAACATATGGCCCACTGATATAAGTCTGAAGGGTCTCATGATTGGGTTTTTACTAACCAGTAATAAATGACCTTTTCCTAAGGGCAGCTAGACCCTCAAGGTCCTAGAAACCTCCTTTCCAAAATACCTTGGAAGCTTGTGCTGTCCCTAACCCCCTCCCAACTTCAAAGTATACAATCAGCCACTCTTCACAATCCCCAGGCAGCTCTTTCTGCCCACGGGTCCTGTCCCTGTGCTCTAATAAGACCACCTTTTGGGGGCCCCTGGGTGATTCAGTCGGTGAAGCGTTCGACTCTTGATTTCAGCTCAGGTCATGATCTCACAGTTTGTGGGTTGGAGCCCCTCATCGGGCTCTGCGCTGACAGTGTGGAGCCTGCTTGGGTTTCTCTCTCTCCCTCTCTCTGCTCCTCCCCTGCTCGCGCGGGCACTCTCTCAAAATAAATAAACGTTCAAAAAAAAATAAATACGAAATAAAATACAGATATCTTTTTGCACCAAAGATATCTCAAGAATTCTTCCTTGGCTGTCGGCTCTGCACCCCACAGTCACCCAGCATTTAAAGCGTCTGCTCTCCTACCTCCAACCTGCAGCTAGGGGTCCTCAAATTCTTCATCCCGGGGCCACCCTGCTCTTTAACACTCAAATGGAAACAGCCTGAGCGGCTGTCCAGGACACCAGGATCTCACAGGTTTGCCTCCCCAGAGACCGCAGAGCAATGCTTCCTTGCCCTGCCCTGCCCTGGCTGCTGCCTGGCACCCTGGCCACCTCCCTTTCCTCTGGATCGCCGCCCTGCTCCCCAGAAACGGGTCACCTCCTGCCATCTGGTGACATGTCCAGGCTTCAGCTCCCAGGATGGCTTCCCTGGGCTCAGCACCCTCCCAGAATTCCCTGAAACACGGCTACCCCCCCGGCCTGGGGACATTTACTGCAGGTTTGGGGAGAACAGACGGCCGATTTAAACTAGAGGTCGCTGCTACCAAAGTCTGCAATCTCAGATTCTCCACGGGGGGCACCCTAGTTGTCTCTTTTCTTAGCCCTCCTCTGACTCTGTACAGGGACTCACTGGAACTCTACAAGCGTGAATGCTCTTGACCGGGGCCTCCCTGGAGTGTGGACCTCCGCAGCCCCCCACCCCAGGGGGAGGAGAAATCAGGCCTCCTGTCCGAAGCCTGCTTCCGCTTCTGCTCCCACAGCTTTGACCGTGGGAATATTCGTTCTCTTCGGGGGCAACCCCCACCCTCCTCAAGAGCCTGGACAGGACAGACCATCACAGCATATGGCTGCACACCCCAAGGTCAGGCCGGCTCTACCGCCTGTGGTCGGACAGCCCAGACCAGTGGCTTAAAAAAAAAAAAAAAGTACTTTAACAGACCCAGCTTACATAACTTCAGAATACTCAACGCCTTACCTCACAGGCCGATAAAGAAACTTACTTAGCAGCTCTTACTTCACAGCTGCCTGCCCAAGAGGATCGATCCATGGAGGTGATCGTTCCAGAACAATCCAGAACAAAGAGAAGATCGTCTCTGCAAGCAACTTCTCTCTCCTGCCCTAGCATGTAAAAGTCGTTTGTAATCTTTTTTTAAAAAAGTTTATTTATTTAAGCAATCTCTCCACCCAATGTGGGGCTCAAGCTCACAACCCCCAAATCAAGTCAGTGCACGCTCCACTGACTGAGCCAGCCAGGTGCCCCTAGCAGTTTCTAGCATCAGCAGTTTCAAGATGCATTTAATAAAATTATTCTGTCATGGGGTGCCATGATAGAATAATTTTATTGAAGTGAATATTTGATAATTTGGTAGATTAAAAATGGTACCTCAGGGGCGCCTGGGTGGCTCAGTCGGTTAAGCGTCGGACTTTAGCTCAGGTCACGATCTCGCAGTTCGTGAGTTCGAGCCCCGCATCAGGCTCTGTGCTGACAGCTCGGAGCCTGGAGCCTGCTTCGGATTCTGTGTCTCCCTCTCTCTCTGCCCCTCCCCTGCTCATGCTCTGTCTGTCAAAAAATGAATAAACGTTAAAAAAAATTTTTTAATGGTACCTCAGTTTGATTTAATTTGCATTTCTATGATTATTTGGAAAACTGAACTTTTTTGGATATGTATATTGGCACGCTTGTGTTTCTTATTCTGTGAATTGTCTGTTTAGATCATGAACCTATATCTCTGTCTGTTAGCTTGTTGGAAATGGTTTTCCCAGTTTTCCATTTAGTTTTCCACAAGCTAAACATTTACATTCTGACTAACCAAATCTCTCAATATTTCCTTTATGGTCTCTGTCTTCTGTGTTATGCTGAGAAAAACCTACCTGACCCCGAGGGATGTAAATATTCACTTAACCGGTCAGTGTTGATTCCATTTGGAGTTGAATGCAGTGTAAAAGATCCAATCTGATCATTTCCATAAACATCAGCCGATTTCCCCTGGAAGCCTTTTATCAAATAATCTCATCTTTCCCCCACTGCTTTGAAGTGCTGCTTTTATTTGTTTTGTAAACCTTATGTACCCGGTTCTTTGTTTTTGAAATCCCTACCTCCCAGGGATATTACCAGGATTAAATGAAGTAACATCTTCAGAGTCCCTAGCATGGGAACGTAAAATCCTCTCCAAACATCTTGGTTCTCTTCCCTTCTCCTCTTCTCCAGACCATTACTCCCTCCTCATGCCATATGCTTCTACTGTTGACCTTGGGATTCTGGGAACAGTTCCAGCCACACAGAAGGTGCTTACTCAGGCTTTGCCGTTTGGCCCCCAAACTTCTTTTTGGCCTGTTAGCACCTCAGCCAAGGTGACCTTGTTCTGGAGGGCTGGATGGGTGAGCCGCCAGGGGAAGATGGTAATTACACAGTGCTGAGTCTGTGGTAGGGGTGGGGGGAGTCAGGGGAGACGTCCCAGGGGGAGGTGACGTTGGAGCCGGGTCTAGGAGGGGAGAGGAACTGGCAGGCAGAGAAGAGAGAAAGGGCATCCGTGGCCAAGGGAACAGCGTGATCCAAGCAGGGGAGTGTGTGGGGGCAATGGCAGAGGTCAAGAGTGGCAGGAGGCTGGGGATGACAAGTCAGGGAGGGGTGCCTGTGCCCGGGAACGGGTAGGGATTCATTTAAGTGGGAGAGTCCCACGATCACATTTGTGTTTTAGGAAGATCAGCCCAGGCCAGATGGCGGGTGGGGAGACCGGTACTAGGAGGCTGTTGAGAGAGCCCAGATGCAATGGGGGGGGGGGGGGGTGGTGGTGGCCAGGACCAAGATGGTGGCCTTGAGGATGAAAGGAAACGAGCAGTTTTCAAAACCATCCGATAAAATGAAAAGAGAGAGACTGGCAGGGGTTTGAAGTGGAAGAGACAGGAGGTGAGGAGGACCTCCAGGTTCCTGGCTGGGGGGCTATGTCCGTGACGCAGGATTCACTGAGACAGGAGCACTGATCGGGGAGCACGTTTGGGCTCAGGTTGGGGAGGACAAGGGCATCAGTGGAAAGGGACGGGGTGGAGAGGACACAGAAAAATTCAAAACGTGCAAAACTCGATGCGTTCTTGTACGCATTCCAGGCATCTGTTAAAGAAGGGCAGAACCAAGGGGGTGGCAGAAGGGATGGTGGGAAGTGGATGGTTTGAAAAATATTTAGGAAGTGGAGTCGACAAGATCTGGCAGATGCTTTGATTTTTTTTTTTTTTAAGACCGGCAAGAATCTCGGATAGTACCCCCAGGGCGGGTAACTGCCTGCGGGCCAAAGGCGCCTGTTTCCGAGACGGGGAACACAGGGAAAGGAGGAGGCTTGGTGGGAAGATTAATTAACGCAACAATCCTCAGCTACTTACTCGATGCCAGGAACTTTGTATTTAGGACAGAGCCATGACAAAATTTCTGCTCTTAGGAGACTTAAATTCAGTGAGGAGGGCTAGACAATAAAGAAACAAACAAGTAAACATATGTCAAGTGGTGAAAATTGTTATGGAGGTAAATGAAGTGGCAGTGAAGTCCAAAGTGTTTTAAACATATTTTTGTTTTATTTCTAAGTAAGCCGTACACACCATGTGGGGCGGGGACTCATGACCCCGAGGTCAAGAGTCACACGCTGTACCGATTGAGCCAGGCAGGCGCCCCTGGTTCGCAATTTTTTAACGATATGACCAGCGATGGTCCCACTAAGAAGGTGTCACATGGGCAGAGACTTGGAGAGAGGGGGAAGAGCATTCCAGGAAGGGGAAACGGCAAGTGCAAAGGCCCTGAGGCAGGAGCATGCTAGATATGTTCTAGCAACAGTGAGGAGACCAGTGTGGTGGGACAAGGAGGAACAGTGTGGTAGGGGAGGAGTGGCGGAAGATGGGATTGGAGGGGAAGCAGAGGCAGATACTGTGGGGCCACGTAGGCCATTGTAAAGGCTCTGGCTTTTATGCTAAGAAAGCCATGAAAGCTCTCTGGAGAATCTTGGGCAGAAGAGGACCCTGAATACATTGAATTTTTAGAAGCTTAGTGAGTAAGAATTCCTTGGTCTTTAAATTTTTAAAATGTTTATTGGTGGGGAAGGGGCAGAGAGAGAAGGAGAAAGAAAACTCCAAGCAGCCCTATGCAGGGCTTGATCCCACGAACCAGGAGATCATGGCCTAGGCCGAAATCAAGAGCCGGACGCCCAACCAACAGAGCCTACCCAGGTGCCTCAAGAATTCCTTGGTCTTTAGGTCTCAGTTCTACCACTTTCCAGCTAGGTGACCTTGGACAAGTTATTTAATTTCTCTGTGTCCTCAGCATCACAATCTGTAAAACAATAAAAGCGATCACTCTGTATGGTTATTGTGAGGGTTAAGTACAGTTAAAATGAAGAAAGCACTCAGAACCGTATCTGGCACTGTAGGGCGGGAGCAGCAATTATGATCATTATCATCAAGGCTGCTGGTGTTGAGAACAGACTGGAGGGCACCAGGGCGGAAGCAGGGACACCATCCGGGCAGCCCCTGCAGTGGCCCAGTGGTCCAGGAGAATGGCGAGAGTGACTGGGACCCGAGTGGAGAGAAATGGTCAGAATGAGGGAGAGCTGATATCATCCGCCGGTGGGTCACATGTGAAACGTGACAGAAAGAGGGAGTTATGGTGGCTCTAAGGATTTTGCCCTGAGCACACGGAAACTGAAGTCGCTGTTCGCTGGGAAAGGAAGGAACGTCAGGAGTCTGCCTTTGAGCGTGATGCACAGGAGACGCCCCTGGATGTCGCAGTGTGAAGGCAGGCAGTTGGAGATACAGGTGGCCCAAGCTGGGGGCATATGCTTGTGAGCGGTCAGTATACAGTGGATGCTGAAAGCCGTGGGACCAGATGGGCTTACCGAGGAAGCGAGCACAGATGGAGAGGAGGGCCAAGGATGGGCCTGGGAGTCTGCCGTGTTGACAGCAAGGGCTCAACGGATGCCACCACCCCGCTGATGTCATTTTTGAAAAGCCTGCAGACTTTTGAAAAAGCTTGAGGGAAAGGTTTTGGGTTTTGTCGGAGATCTCTCAAATGTTTGAAGTAGCATTTCTAGGACACATAATTGGGACAGGCTTGGGAAGACACTAGAGACGGGTAAGCACAGAGGGGGAAGGATGGGGGGGTCAGAGTTGAAGTCTTTGCTGATCCAGAAAGCAATTTTCGTGTAAAACTGGCTTGAAGGGTATGTGAATCACCAATACAACCATATACTGGTATAAAAATAATTTAATGGTTTTTTTTTTTTTTTTTTTTTTTTTTTTTTTTTTTTAAGGAGAGAGAGAGACAGAGCATGAGCAGGGGAGGAACAGAGAAGGAGGGAGACACAGAATCCGAAACAGGCTCCAGGCTCTGAGCTGTCAGCACAGAGCCCGATGCAGGGCTCGAACCCACGAACTGTGCGATTATGACCTGAGCTGAAGTCGGGCACTTAACTGACTGAGCCACCCAGGCACCCTGGTATAAAAATAATTTAACAAGAGGCAGTGGCTAAGAGCACGGATCTTTTTTTTTTTTTCACTTATTTATTTTTTTTAAGTAGGTTCCACGCCCAGTGTGGGGATTGAACTCACAACCCTGAGATCAAGAGTCACGTGACCTACTGACTGAGCCAGCCAGCCCCCCCCCCCCCAAGAGCATGGATTTTGAAGGTGAATGTGCTATGGTTCTTCAGGCTCTGCCCAGTGTGACCCTGGCTGTGCACTTCTCTAGCTCAGCTCTTCATCTGTAGAATGGGCTCAGTTTAGTGTCTCCATCACAGGCTTTGAAAGAACGAAATAGAAATGCTGGCAAAGTGCTTAGCATAGCTCTGACCCTACAGAAAACCACGCACACACTTTGTTTCTTCTCTACTACCACTCGCACCAACACTTCTGACACCAAACGTGGGTTTTTTCTCACGTCAACCATTCTCTGACACCAGCTGGATGTCCTACAGTTCCGTTCAGTTCTGACATTATCGACCTAGAGTTAGCGTCAGATCCCACAAGTTAAGGGCTCAGTCCCGAGACTGCCCTCACTTCAGATGTTAATGGACAGTCCCAGCCTCCCTTATGTCTGATCTGCCAGCTATAAATCAGGGGTTCCCATGACCCCTTCCCCCAATAAGTCAATAATTTGGTAGAAAGGCTCACACAACTCAGGAAAGTGCTTTGCTTTCTAGTATCTATTTATTTAAAAAGATAGAACTCAGGAATAGCAGGGTGGAAGAGATAAGTAGGACAAGGTATGAGGAGGCCGAACACAGAGCTTCCGTGCCCTCTCTGGGAGCACCACCCTCCCAGCACCTTGATGGGCTCACCAATCTAGAAGCTCTGTGAGTCCCTTTGGTTAGGATTTTTATGGAGGTTCCATTATGGAGGCATGCTTGATGAAATCGCTGACCATTGGTGATTGAAGTCAATCTCCAGCCCCTCTCCTCTACCCACAGATCAGGCGGTGAGGAGGCTGAAATTTCCAACCCTCCAATCACGTGGCTGGTTTCTCGGGCACCCCCCCCCACCCATCTTTAGAGATTTTCCAAAAGTTACCTTAGTAATATACACATACGTTTGACTGAAAGGGGCTTGTTATGAACAACAAAAGGTACGCCTCTAAACCCTGTCATTCAGAGATCCCCAGGAATTTCCTGTGCCGGGAACTAGAGCTGGATGAAAATCAAATTTATTGGGTTATAATTATAGCCAATATGATGGGTCCACAATCAAGTGTTGCTATCTAATTGACAAGGATACTAAAAGAAAAAAACAACTTCGAATAGCATGAAGGGGCAGTGGAGAGGGGGCTGGAATCAGTATTCTGGGCGGGGCTGAACTCAGAGGCATGTGACCGGTGGAGTTACAGAGGCTTCCCCGCTCTCAGGAGGGACCCACTTCTTGGTTTAACGCTCTGCTCTCACTGTCTTGAAATTCGTAATAATTTTCTCCTTGGAACTGTGTTTTGTAAAGGAAGTCCAATGGGACAGCGAAGCATGTGTGTGAGCAGAGAAGGTACACCGGGTGGCAGAAAGCGGGGTCCGGGCCAGCAATATGGCAGGCGGCGGGCAGCATGAGTGTTGAGCAGTTGACCTGGCCACCCAGTGTGCAGCCACATGGCGGGGCAGTCTGGGATCCGTGCCCAGACCGCCAGCAGCAGAATATGGCTGCAGTCCACCAAAGCCATGGTGAGAGAAGGGACCCCACGTGGAAGGGCCCATCCAGTAGATCTATGCAAACGTGAGCTCTGCAGCCTAAGTCTGGGACGGGAACTGCCAGCATTTGGGCAGAAAACGGTCAGTAAATTATGACAAAATCAAAGCATACGCATGGACGTTGCAATAAAGCATGTTGGGGAGTTGCCAATTCTTCAGGGTTTAGAATCCCTGGTTCTGAAGACTGCTACAATATTGCAAAGCAAATATTCAGAGGCTTAGAAATAGAACTCAAATGTAAAGGTCACATTTTACAGAAAATTCTATTTTCATGTGAAGTTTCATTATTAATGAGAAGGGCAATTTTAAATTATTATTATTATTATTATTATTATTATTATTATTATTATTTGCTTGTAATCCAAGGTATGGCAGTCAAGTGCCTAAACAGGTCATTAAAATTATAGACAAATTATGAAGTCGCTTTCATTTTTTTTCCCCCAGAGGAGGGCACAAATGCTCTCCCTCGCTATTAGAAATTACACAGTGGGTGGGCGCCTGGGCGGCTCAGTTGGTTAAGCGTCCGATTTCAGCCCAGGTCATGATCTCGTGGTTTGTGAGTTCGGGTCCCACGCCCAGCCCTGTGCTGACAGCTCAGAGCCTGGAGCCTGCTTCTGAATCTGTGTCTCCCTCCCTCTCTGCTTCTGCCCCACCTGCGCGCTCTCTCTCTCTCAAAAATAAAAATAAACATTAAAAAAAATAAAAAAAAAAAGAAATTGCACAGTTGAGTTTCCCACATCTGGAGAAGTCACAAAGGTCAGTGTGGCCTAAGCGCAGTCTATGAGCCTCACCCTGGGAGAACCACCTTGGTGATCACCATGTCCCCATGTAAGTATCACTTTCACTGTGTTGTACAACATCACAAGTTACAGATAATGTTAAAGAAAATATTAACGTGTCACTGTATAAAGTTACATGTTAAATTCAGGCATATGTGAAATTGATTTTCTGAAGACTTCTATCTTTTGACAAACTGTTCCAGGAGAATCATCAGCTCTAAATGTACTAAAATATAACAAATAAAATATTTTGAAAGGGAAAAAAAATTGTATTTTAGTACCTTAAGCTGCATTTTTAAAACCCGCTCTTTGAATAGGAGGCCCTGAAATTTTTCTAGGGGCGCTAGTTCTGAAAACTAGTATTTCTTCGAGAGGGTTTTCATATTTCTCCGAATTATTCTGATTCTGTTAAAACCCTGTCGGGCTTTTATTGAGTTCCGTCAAGTCCAATGAATGGTCATCAGGTTACCACTTGTTTTCAAACCCACATCGCAAAAACAAAAACAAACAAACAAGCAAAGAAACCCGCATCACAGATGACGGACGGCTGGTCGTCTTTGCCGCGGACACTCTCCACTGCAATGTCCTTCTCATCCCAATCTGGAAGCCATCTTCTCCAGATAAGGCTCTTTCTCCTGAGCAAGAGGAGGAAGGTAGAACCCGGGTAGGCGGGAACGCGTCCGTGGCCCTGTCTGTCAGAATGGTGCCTCTTCCGGGCTCCTCCAGCCTCCTCCCACTCCCGATTGACCAATCCTTTCACCCCATCGTGGAGGGAAGCAATCTGATTGGCTTAGTCGTGGAGGAGGGCGGTGCCCTTTACAGCTGCCTTGGCACCAAGACCCTGGGACCCATCAGCCTATGAAAGGGCGGCCCTTGGATCAGGTGCTCACCTCTGCCCAGTCAGAGGCCCCGCGGTAGGACTAAGGCGGGACTAAGGCGGGACTTGCGGACAGCCCAGGGCATAGGCGTGGCCAGACTGTGACTGACAGGCCGATACGGGGGCCCCAGCTTACCTGCCGCTCCCCTACCGCCTGAGCTCCTGCGCTGCTGCTGGGGAGTGGTTCTCACACTCCTCAGCCCCCTTGACTCAGTCCATCGCTTACCGATCTGCTCTTTCCTCAAATATATCTAGATTTCCCCCACTCTTACCGTGTCCATGGTGACCTTCCTGTCTAAACAAGGGGCAGCAACCTCTTGGTTGCCATGTGACCACAGGAGTGGTGTTTTAAAACACACAACAAGGATTGGGGCACCTGGGTGGCTCAGTCGGTTGATGGCCCAACGTTGGCCTCTCCCTCCTCCTTCTCTCCTGTGTATCTGCCACGCCTGCCTTCCACTATTCCCAAGCTCTTCCCTTTCAGTTCTGCTCTCCAGATCGATCAGCAGCCCACCCCCTCGCCACTGAACCCTTAATCATTCTAGAGAGCTCAGATGAAGGGTCATCTGCTCAGAGGGTCTGTACCTGAGCCCACGTCTCAACTTACGTCTTCTGACATTGTCTCAGCGCCGGCCACAACTTACATTTCCTGTTTGCATGGTTTAACGTCCATGCCCCCTGCCGGGAGACTACGAGGGGCGGGGGGGTGGGGGGGTGTCAAGGGCTGTCCACGTTCCTCAGTGTTGACTCCTAGGCCCCAGCACAGCGTCTGGATAAATATTGTGCCAGCCCAGGGCCACTAACTTTAAATACAGTGCAAACGCATGTGTAGGTCTGCAGGGAATCTTGACTGCCTCTAGGGAGCGGGAAAGGGGCCAGGATAGGGAATGGTGGCGGGGCAGGTGTGTGTGCACGTTGAAGCCTGTGTGCCTGCGTGTACATATGTAAAGCTGGGGGGTACTGGCTTCGACTGCAATGGTTTCACTTCTGCTGAACAGTAATGAACAAATAAAAGCATGTGCCAGGTCAGGGGAGAGAGGGAACGGGCAACCCAAAGCCACACTCATGGCGAACAAAAACATTGTGACACGCTGCGATCCGCTGGTGGGTTTTGTCTTCACTTTATTACTATGTCACCAGAAGTCACCACCTTCACTTGGTTCACCACAAATGGACAGATGTCATAAACGAGGGTGCCACGGGGCCACTGGATTCACTCTTGAGACTTAACCAGGTGGTGGGGGAGTCCAGAGTGGGGGCCCAGGAGGGGGACCGCCATTCACTGCACACACGCACACACACAGAGATATATTTGTGGAGCCTTATATTATACATCTTATATATAGAAAATATATATATTTATACTATACACAGGCAGTTACGCTGCGGGAGGGCCAGGACACCCAGATGAGGGCTGTGGGCACCAGGGGAGGGGGAGTGTCACATCGAGGGGCAGCGCTTGGAAGCGACTGCACCAGCCCATCCTCCTACAAACTCTTTGGAAGGGTGGTCCCTCTTCCTGCTCCTTAGACAATCAAAGGGGTCTGGGGTCAAGGTTGGGGGGCCCTGAAGGGGTAACAAGTGGGGGCTCTTGGTTACATGGGGGAAGCCTGGGACCCCCAAGAGTCTTTGAAGATCAAAACTCACCAGGGAAGGTTGGAGTAGGGAGCGGATGCCAGTCCCTGGGGAGTTAGACCAATGGTTACACCCCCAGGTACCAGAAGCCACCCCCAGGCAGACGGGCTTTGACCGCGCAGGATGAGTGTTAACTTGGAGGCAAGAGACCCGGATCCCAAACCTCTGCCTCTGTGTGTGACTTTGCACAAGTCACTGTCTTCCCGGCTGACTCTACTATCTCTAAGGGTCCTTGCAGCTCTAAACTTATGTGGAACCCAGCTTTCCTGAGCCCTCTCTTGTGCTTGGTGGGAGCAGGGGGTGCGGGGAGAGAGGCAGAGGGAGGCAAGAGTACACCACTGGCTTGTGAATACACCTTGGGGGCCCTGGGGGGCTGTCCTCGGCCAGGGGAAGAAGCAGGACGTCGCTACCAACCTCCCAAAAGGGGAGTCAGGAGCCTTGGGTCTCAGCCAAATCCCACCCTCCGCCCTCTCTCCCTCCACCACTGGCTGGTCCCTGTCAAGAGCCAGCCTGATGGTGGGATCACATCTGGGCTGTACTCCAAGTCTGTACCCCAGGTCAAGGGAGGAATGCAAAGTGATAGGATTCGGTGCCCCTCACTCCTGGCAGGCGTCCTGTAAACTTTCCCAGTCTAGGGTGGCAGGGAGAGTCTATGAGGAACACCCAGGGGTTGGATGAAGCTTAAGTGGTTCCTAGCATCACGAGGAGCTAGTCGGTGCCCAGGGAGAACGGACGGACAGCGCCCTGGGGTCCTCCTGTGTCCATCGGCAGGGGAGGTGCTTGGTGGGGAGTGGGCGAAGGGAAGGGCCTCTCACAGCCTCCCGCACCGGCACAGGACTTCACTTTGCCAGAAGCACACCCACGACCACCCGCACCCTTACCTGCTTCGTAAACCTGGTCTGGTAACAGGTTCCACCGCTCGGCCTGGCAGATACCGCAACCTCATCCCGTCCCCACTCGGGCCACCGGGAGCGGGGGTACCATGGACAGAGTCCCTCCGCCAGATGTGGAAAACCCCGGAGTCAGCAACCCTGAGCTGCTGCTCAGCTGCCTGGGGTTCTCTGCTGTCACTGCTGCCCCCCGGGGAGGGCTTGGACAGGCTGGGGTTCAGATGCATGCTCCGCCGCTAACTCATTCACACTCTGAGCCTCTGTTTCCTCTGCGGTTAAGCGGGGACAGCGGTGCCACTTCTCTACCTGGGAAATTCCCTCTCTCTCCCTCTGCGGTGCTGCTCCTGCCCCTCCTCGGGGAGCCTCACCCCTTCACAAGCTCTCATATAGCACACTGCCCTCTGGGGGACCCTGGGTAGCGGCGGGTTTGGGGCCCATCTCTGGACCACCGGCTTGCATGCCTTCTGAATCCCTGGTGTAACAGCGGAGTCTGCAGGAGTGTGTCACCTGCCTCTGAGGATTCTGGTGGGGGAACGGGGTGCCGGTGGCGGGGACATCCAGCACGGTGCCGAGCCACAGTCCCCTTGCCCTGCTCCCTGAGGCACTGGCCAGTGGACGCTGGGCCCCATGCCCCCCCCCACCTCCATCCTGTAAGGCCTCCCCGCCCCTCAAGGCTCAGTGAAGAGCCCACTTGTGCAAGAGTCTCTCTCTGCTCCCAATCCTCCTTGTGCCTTTGGAGTCGCCTGCTTACCATCTCCACTACAGTCCAGGCCTCCTTCCCCCCCCCCCCCCCCCGCCTGCCATGCACCAAGGGGCTTTCAGCATTCATCTCGGGAGCCGTTTGTCCCATGGCAGCAGCTCAATGGCTGGCTTTGCTGGGCCCAGGGTCCCTGCTGTCTCTACTCTGACTCCCACACTGTCCTCTCATCAGGCCTTTTGGAAGGCCAGTGGAAGGACCCTCTGGGTCCTTGGCAGTTCCAGCCCCTGAGCCCCCCTGGCTAACCCTGGCCGAGGGAAAGATGACACAGTGTTCCAGATCAGTTCCGTTTCCTGGGAGGTCACGAGGGCAGGGAATCGGGGCGCCTGCTGAGTGGCTGGGACCAAGAACCCCGGGCAGTAAGCCCGGCTCTGCCACTTACTCGCTGTGACCTTGGGCCTCCTCGCCCACCCGGCCCTGGGCAGGGACAGCGGTCAGTCCTTTGGGAGGCCACCGGAGCTCCCGGTGGGGCACGCACGGCACGGAGCAGTACATGGGTGAAACAGGCGAGTGAGGCAAGCCCCCCGGGCCCTCCCACCCTGACAGGAGACCAGGGCAGGGGTTGGTGGGGATGTGGGGAGAGGGGCCTAGAGACAGGGCTGTCCCACTTCGGGAGCAGCCAGCCGGGCAGCACAGGCCCCCGGCTTGCAGCAGAATCAGGGTATCTCACGGGCTGAGGTCCCCAAGGCCTCCCAGAGTGTGATGATAGCACTGAGAGGTGGAGCCCCAGGCTCGGGGATGGGGAAGGCAGGGAGGACAGGGGACAGCAGGTGCTCCGCAGTCAGGTGGCCTGGGCTTGGAGCCAACTCTCACTGGCTGCCGAGTGACCCTGGGCAAGTGACCTTGACTCTTCCAGGCCTCGGTTTCCTCAGCCACGAAATGGAGACGGCCCCAACACCCACAGTAGGGCTGCCGTCACTCCGGCAGGCGACAACTCCCAGTGTCCTGCAGGCATTCACACCCACCCTGGGGCCAAACTTTCCCGGCATCATCCGGGTCTATCTCTCGCACCGCTCCCACCTCCGGTACCCACGGGGCCTCCTCCGTCCCTCGTCTTCCTCCTTTCCGGGACCATTTCTCTTTCACCACCGGTGCCAAGCACACACCTGACACACAGCAGGCACTCAATGAACACTCGACGACACAACGGATGATCGCGAACACCCCCAGCCCCCGCCGGACAGACTTGCACACGTGTAGATGCACCCCCAACACCTTACTGCCCCATCCCACCCTGAGCCGCCCTGGACGTCGGTGGAACGAGGTGCTGGGCAGGGCAGCCTGGGAGGGCGCGGGGGTCTGGGCGTGGGCGGTGGGCGGTGGGGGGGCGGGGAGGGCAGGGGTGGCTGGGACCGGGGCAGGGACAGGCGAGGGGCAGGCGGTCACTGCAGCTCAGTAGCCCTGCGACTGGTAGCCCTGGGGCTCGGCGTCAAAGGCGTTGGCCGGTTGCTGGTAGGTACCACCCATGCCGGTGGGGTCTGGCCCGGTGCTGGGCTCCACGTAGGGGGCGTAAGGCATGCTGGAGTCCTGGCTGGGGTCCATGTAGTCCTGGGAGAAGAGGGCCGAGTCGGCGCCAATCTGATACCGCTGGAAGGCCAGCATGGCCTGGCCCGCCTGGGGACGGGGGCCGGCGGGGACGAGGACAGGCGGGAGGGGATGGTTAGAGGAGAGACAGACAAGAACGCTGGGTTAGTGGCAGTTAGTTCACAGGACACAGGCAACAGAGGGCTAAATATCCTCGAAGCCCCAAAGATGAGACCAAGCCTGACTGAGGGGCAGAAGTCTGTCCTTGTAGCCAGCCCTCAAGAGACCCAGAACCACACTGTCCATCCAGCCAGAAAGACCTTCAGAAGGTCTTTGGGTCACTATGGGTCACCAAAAACTTTCCACTGTGGAGTGTTAAGGTGGCCCCAAGGCCACAACATCCTCCTCAAACTGTGTTCTCGGGGGTGTTACGTGGAGAGGGGAAAAAGTTTCTTGGTGTGCTGGAAAACCCCCTAAAAGCCACCGCACCTCTCTTGCGGCGAGGTGAAACCATGTAACTAAGTTCTGGCCAGCACACCAGCTGTCCCACCCGTTGACCTGACGCCCGGAGGGCAGATGTGGGGCTAGAGCTCTCGCAGCCACGCAGGACCACGAGGTCCATGAGCTAATTGTAGGGACGGAAGGGGCCTGGGTCACTGGAGACTTCTGGAGCCACGAGGCCAGTCCCGGACTGTCTTCTCAGACTTGGACTTCATTTAAACCACTGCTATTTACAAGTTCATTTGCTGCTGAACCTAATTATAACTAAAACATTTGGTCAAACAAGTTTGGGAAGCTGAGTTCAACAGAGTAGAAGAAGTTTCAGGGCCACGGGACTTGTTAGGGCCTTGACTGACGTCTACTGGGATCCCCGAGGGGAAAACTCTGGCAGGCGACCTTTGCCAACCTTACCGGACCAATGAAGCCCTCCTCTCACGGGACCTAGTTGGGAAAGACTTGTCTACAGCATACGCACAAAGGTGGGAAATTCTTTTTCAGTAAAAGCTATTACGTTGTTATTAAGGACAATGACATTGACCACCCCCAGCTAGGGAATGAATTTAAAACATACTTTTTAGGTTTACATTGAAAGCCTTCCCCAAAGATCTTTCTAGCAGGTAATCTTCCTGTGACGGAAAGATGCTAATGCTCTACACACCCATTTCTGGGCTGGGAGGACTGAGGCTTAGTGAAGGGAGACCTCACGGCAGAGTCAGTGCCAGAACCCAGACCTGAACCCAGAGGTCCTGCTCCTTCCCAGGCCAGGGCCCTCCCCATCTCCTTCCCATGGATCAGCCCCCTCACAAGGGAATAAACCAACCAGGAACCTGAAAGGGCCATCTGGTGAGAGGCGGGGGGAGTGTGCTTGGCATTTTATTCTAGAAAGTTCCAGAAGCCCAATGACTAGCCACTGACTTTTGATTTGTGTCATTGGTAAAGGCTCTGAGGGGCAGCCCTTCCTGAATACTGTTTAAAGCAGTGCAGGAGCCTGAGAAAGGCAGACCAGGCCCGAAGGAGTTGAGCTGAGGGAATTAGGCCTCCCTAATTCAAGAGGCCACAACACAAGAGTATGGGGGTGGGGGGTGGTGCATGGGACCCTGCTGGACTCAGGTGCAGAGGGGAGGCTGGGAGTTCTGCTCGGAGCCCAGGGACCTGGTGGCCCACCTGGCCCTGCTTCTTCAGAGCAGGTGTACTCTCTAGGATCTCCACCACGCAGCAAGCCGTGTGCACTGGTATGCCTCTAGCGTTGGGAAGCTCACTCTCTTTGTGCTTTGCTCTGGGGGCCTGTTTGCTCTGATACCCCCTCAACTCCTGGAGAGTGGAGAGATTGGTGGTTCCCGCCCAGGCAGCTAAAGGCCCCCAAACTGTAGAACTGGAGGTCAAAGTCTTTTGGAAGAACGAGGGCTCACCACACGAGAATCGCCCCCAAAGTAGAGATTATGGAGGGGTCTCTGACTCCCTGGAGAGAATGGAGGAAGGAACGAATGAACGGAAGAGCCTACATTTATTGAGCATCTCTGTGCCAAGCTCCGTGCCAGCCTTTGTTTCATCCACACAACAGCCCTGAGAGGTTGGTCCACTGGGTAGTGAACTGAGGCTCAGAGAGGTGCAGGGGTTTGCCCAGGGTCACACAGCATGTGAGAGCAGGGCCGGACCAGGAGTCCTCTGATGTCCTCGGCCAGGCCTCCGTTTGCACCCAGGCTCCATGGGAACTGTAAGGTCAGCCTTCGTGCTGCAGCAAGGAACAGGCTCTCGCACCGTGTCCACAGATCAGTATACCAGTATAGAGAGCCACCGCCAACCCTCTGATAGCCCGTGGCCGTCTGTCTGGGGGAGATTTCAATTTGTCTTCCCCTCCCCAGCCTGTGGGCCCCTGGGGCCAGGGACCCCGTCTGATCCATCACTAGGCACAAAACAGCTGCTCAATAAATGTTTACTGAATGAATGGACATTTGGAAAAAGAAAGGAGGCAATGAATGCGTAAGTGGCGAGTCTTAACTGGCCCCTCAAGCCAGCCACCCACTGCCCTGCGTGCCCTGGCATCCTGGCCATTTCCGGCAGAAGGCTGCCCCCATAACCTTGCCACTGGGCATGATACAGGGCGCTCCCCGCCTCAGGAAACCGGCAGGCCTATGGCTGTGCCGAGGCGGGAAACAGTGTGCTGTATTCCTCCTGGAAGGTAAGGTCCTTGAATCTCCGCACGGCCAGGGCTGCGGTCAGGCTCTGCCGGGAGAGAGCAGGGGTGAGGACGGTGGGGAAGAGCTGGGAAAGGCAGAAGTGCCAGCAGGGAAGCCGGCCTCAGTGGGCACCTGTCCGTCAGGCTTTCGGATCTGCCCCCGGAAGTCCTGACGCCCAATCACTCCTCCTCCTCTGTGAACTCCACCCCCATCTCAGGGCTCACTGGTCCAAACATCTCCCTGTAGCACCGGGTGGGCTGTGTGGTTCCCATACATGGGGCATCTTCTGTGGTCTGAGATCCCCTGGGGTCACTTGGTTCTTCCTGCCCAGCCCTGAGGACACGGAGGGCGGGTGTGACCACCGCTGGCGTGCCGGGGCCTGAACCACAGGTGTTCTCCTCCAAACCCTGGCTCCCAATATTGTATTGGGACAGGGGCCCCAAGAGAAAATGGATATTCAGGGGCCCTCAAAAAGAGCAGGAAGTCACTCCAGGACAAGCCCAGAAGGGCAGAGGGACAAGGAGGCCTGGCTGCAGCAGGCTTCGCAGGAAGGGCTAGGGCTGCTTGTATTTAGCCCCAGGGTCTCCTTGCAGAAGGCTGGGCCCAGGGCTGCTCTAGGGCCTGGAGGGGAAGGGGGCTGCACGCAGGGAAAAGGAGAACCCTTGAGATGGGGGCCTGGAGCCCATGTGACCCCAATATCACAGGAGGGAGGTGAGGAGAGAAGAAATACACCGAGGGGACCTGACCCCAGTGGGAAAGAGGGCCCAGCCCTGCTGTCATGCCCGTGGGTGCTGGAGGTGTAGGTCCAGAGCCTGCCAATGGGTGCCGTTTGTGGGCCCAGAGACACGCTTTCTTTGACCCACACGGTATTTTTTTTTTTTCTAACTTGAATAAATTGCTAACACGTAACGATCAGGTTTCACACAGAAATTCAGATTTCTGGCTTCTCTGGAAAAATGGGAAGACCTGGGCTGTGTGGGTCCCTATTCCTGCTTTGGAACAGGGATCAAGGGTGTCCCTTTGGGGGCATGCACCTGCCGCCCGGCCCACTCACGCCTTCTCACGTGCTGCCTACCACACGGATATCTGAGTTTGTGACACCCCGCCCCCCCAAATCCAAACTCCTGATTTTTAGAGATGGGAAGATAATGGGCCGGAAACCTAGAGGCAGCCCCAAGAAGTGGCCCAGGTCTCCCGACACCTAGGCCCGGGCTCCTAACCAGCCTCAGAACTGCAAAGCCTTATCTTTCTGTCCAGGCCTCCACTTGGGTCTGCAAAAGGTTAGGGTAAACGCCCACAACCCGACTACCAGAGTGCTTGGGAGGGGCGTTCGTGACCACTGGAAGGTTGCTCTGTGCCAAAGCGAGGGTCTAGCACCACTGTGTGACCCTGCTGGCGATGGCAACAGCCTCCTTCCCGGGAAGCAGCCCGTGTGACTGCTGAGGAGAGAAGCAGGGGCACGTACGGGCTCCAGGAAGCAGGATGCAGGCCCCGGCTAGGCTGAAAGGCCACCCGCTCGGGAGCCTGGCTGGGGTGGGCGACTGTGGGCTGGGTGGGCCGTGTACTCACCCACGTGAAGATGGAGAAGAAGGAGAAGGTGATGGCGGCCCGAGCCGCATCTGTCCCTTCATTCATCGGGTTGTCTTTGGGCTTGGACACCTGCCACTGGTTGGCCAGGAAGCAGAAGCCCACGAACCAGAGGAAGGCCCAGAAGGCTGGGGTGTCCACGAGGGCCAGGCACAGGGGCCGCGCACAGGAGAGGGCGAGTGGGGAGGAAATGGGGAAAACGAGCAACAGGGAGGGGTTTGGGAGCACGTCTCCCACACCCCACCCCCACCCCCATAGGGAGAGGCGGGGGCAGGGGGCACAGAGAGGGGAGCACAGGGAAGGTGAGGCGAGAACAGGGAGGTCAGTCAGACACAGAGCAGGAGGGAGACCACAGAAAGGAGCCGGGCCACGCAGATAGCAAGGCCAGGAGCAGAGGCAGGGAGAGCCAGGGGCAGCGAGGGGAGGGGAGGGGAGGGGAGGAGGGAGAGACAGAGAGAAAAGTCAGTTGGCCTAGGTGCGCATTTCTGTTGCCTTAGCCAAACACAGATTTCTCAGCTGAATCCCCGCCCCGGGACGTAGTCTGCCCCTGCAGCAGTCTGGGAGGAGCACTGATCCGACCCCCTGGCCAACGATAGCCTCCCAGAAAATCGGGCAGAGAGAGGATGAGGAGGAGGCTGGGCAGGGGGGGCAGCTTAGCTGGGCAGGTCTGAGCGTTGCCTTCTCTTGTGCTCGCAGCCTCACGAGGCCCAGCCTCACGAGGCCCGAGCCAGGTGAGCGAGGGCCCTCTTGGGAAACGGAGGCCCAGGGACCTTAGCAGTGGGAGCCTTGTGGCAATGAGGTCTTCTGTGGGTCCCCAGGGTCTACCCAGAGAGGACCAGAGCGGCTCAGACAAAGCGTGTGTGTGCCAAAGGGCTGGGGTAGCTAGAGACCAACATCTCCCACAGGCACTGCTGGGGAACCCTGGGGCGCCGTGGACCACCACTTGAGAACCATTAATTTCATTCTATCCTTCAAGTCTACGGGACCGGTCTCACTGCTTCCAGTCAGCCAGGCTCACCCTGAGGATCCCAGGCCCAGTAATGGGGGGAGGTCTCAGCCAGAGAGCCGAGGCCACAGGCAAAGCTTCACGGCCTCTCAACCCAAGCACCCAGTGAACAGACTTCAGAACTCGTGGGGTCAGAGGTCGGGTCAGCTCTGCCAAAGGCTGTTTCTGGAGGATGAGGGCAGCAGGTCACGTCAGGTCCTGACCCTCCCCGGGCCCAGACTGTGTGCCAGGCGGTCGGTCCTGCCTTACGAGGCTCTCACGGGGGGTGGCACAGGGGAGGCTTCAGAGAGAAGGGAAGCTGTGTCCCCTCCCCGCCACGGAGCTGTGGGCTGTTCCGGGGCCTCAGGCCCGGCCCTGGTCCCACCGCTCCCCGTTGCCAGCCACGTGACCCCCAAGTCTGTCCCCTCACCCGCCCGCACCTCAGCTTCCTCATCTGGAAAATGGGCGATGGGGGACGGCTGCCTCCTCGGTGCGCGCGAGGATTAACGGGCCCACGGCCGGGACGGCCCCCGGCCGGCTCCGTTGTGCTGGGGGGGGAGGGGTGTCCACTGGGCGGGGGGCTCACCTGAGACACCGATGTCGGACAGGACGGCTTTCTTGCGGTCCTTCACGCTGCTGATCTGTGGGAAGTACACATCCAGGGCCAGGTACAGCAGGCAGGTGAGGAAGGCGAGCACGCCCACGGCCACGCCATAGCTGCAGGCGTTGGGGTTGCGGTTGTAGATGCAGAACTTCTCGCCGCCCGAGTTGTTGTTGAGGTAGCCCTCGTTCACAATGGAGCCGAACACCACGATGGAGAACACCTGTGGGGGGAGGGGCGGGGGGGGGGGGGGCACCAGGCATGAGATCCAGGCCGGCCCCTGCCCAGCACCAGGCCCGGAGAAGGGGAGGCTACCCGCCTCGGCCCGCGGCCTACCCCTGCCCCGGGGAGCCCTCTTCACCCCCGACAGCCACAGGGCTCGTGCAAAACGGGCATTTCAGAGGGGAGGCCCCGAGAGGGAGGGCAACTTGCTTCGGGTCACACAGCGCAGGGGGGGACAATCCCTTCCTTCCTCCGCCTCAGGCAGGAATGACCCTCTGACCACAGATTTGGCCCTACCAACCCACCGTCCAGGTCCTGGGAGGTCTTCCTGGGCCCTGACACCAAGATTCCTCTAGAATTGGACCTGGCCTCCCAGAATGAGTGGGGCCATGCCCTTCTGGGAGGTGAACCTGCCAAGCCCCCACCCCCAGGCCCCCTAGGCTGACTCCTCTAGACGCTGGCCCATGCCCACCCCCACCGGCAACCCCTTTGCCAGGTTTATTTCACTTGGATAGACGGCCAGCCGAGATGGCCCCCCACCACCCCACCTCCTGGCATTCACGCCCTTGTGCAACCTCCTTCCCCCTGCGTGGCGGCTGGGCCTTGTGATTCACTTCCAACGGAATCTGTGCAGAGAGCGACAGATAACATCTCTGCGAGGAGGTTGCAAGGACGCTGGCTTCCACCTCGCTCACCCTCGCTTGCCGCCTCTTACTTGCTGGCTCCGAAGGAAGAGGCTGCCTTGGTTTGAGCTGCCCTCTGGAGGGGCCCATGTGGCGTTTTATGGTTTGTCAGCCATAAACAAACACACAAATTAAAAACAAACAAACAAAAAAAACCGACACTGCTGCAGCTGGATGAACCTTAAAAGAGGTGGAAAAAGAGGCGAGGGAAGCCAAACACGAAGTCAACCCCCAGGACAAAAGCCCTAACAGACAAAACAGAGACAAGAAGCAGGCGAGAGGTGCCCCGGGGCTGGGGGAGGGGAGGACGGAGAGCGGTTACTTAAGAAGCACGGAGCGTTCTTACGGATGATGAACGTTTTGAAACCAGACAGAGGTGACAGTTGCGCAACATCAATGCCACGGAAACGCGCGCTTTAAAATGGTTAATCGCGTGGCATGCGAATTTTTCTACCATTAAAGACAAGGCTGTGGGGCTGTGTCCTCGTTCAGCCGTGGGCACAGCGGTGGCCACGGTGGCCCGTGAGCCACGCGTTTGCCTGTCCAAATTCGAGAATGTGCACACAGCCACGGTTCAGACCCGGGCCGGCGTGCTGGCTCTCAGCCCGGCCCCGTCACAGGTTCCACATCTTCGCGGCCACCCCAGGAGGTGCACAGGGCAACTCGTGCTGCTCCCAGTTAGCAGCGCAGGAAAACTGAGGCACAGAAAGCGCAGGTGGCACTGTTGTCAGCACTCCGGGCTGAACGGGGACCCGGGCGTCCTGATCCTCAGCCCTGTGCTGTCTCTCACCTGACTAGGCTGACGCTCGGCCTCAGGGGGTGGGCCCGGACGGAGGTGTGGTCTTTCCAGACACCTGGGGGGCCAGTAGTGTGAGTGAGTGCCAAGTGTGGCGCTCGGGGGCCCAGGAGGGGAGAGGCAGGAAGTCCTGACTTCACAGCGATTGTCTAAGGAACTCCGGGGCTACTGACAGAGTCCTGACAAGCAAGGCAGCCACAGGTGATGAAGGCAGGCTCTCTCATGGCCAGCTGCTTGAGTGGCGCACGGCACAACTCCGGGACTGCCATTCACAGAGCCCCCTGGGACCTGTGCTCCAAGACAAGTCCCAGGTTCCTACCAAGGAACTGCCAGGTCGGGAACCCGAGGCCCAGCCCCAGATGTCACCCAACGTCCCCAATCCAGCAGAATGGACAAGCTACTCGATTAGAGGGGGCACTCCAGACCTAAGGGGTCACACAGGGTTGCTGAAGTCAAATCCCAGGCCTGCTTCTTATGCTGTGTGGCCTCAGGCAAATGACTTAACCTCTCTGAGCCTCCGATTGGAACTCTGCAAAAAGTGACCTTCCCTCCAGGGCTCCTGACAGAATGACACGCAGGCACCCTGAGCAGAGCAGGTACACCAGGGGCTGAGCCACGGTTAACTCCCTTCTCCAGAGGCCCGAGGAAAAACGGGACGAGCACCAGGAAGGCCCTCCTGAGCAGCACTTCCTGGCAGACATGCTCCACCAGGGGTGGGAACAAGGGTAGACCCCCTTCCAAAAGCAGGCCAGCAGGAGGTGGGAGGGGAAGCGGGCGGGCGGAAGTTGGGGCTTTGGGGACAGCAGAGGAGGAACCATTAAGATGGGGCCCTCTTGGGGGACAGAAGCAGGAGTCCCTGAAGAGGCCAGGAGGCACGTGCTGGAGACAGTGTGTCCCCAGGAGGGTGAGGAACAAGATCAAAACAGCCTCCAAGGAACCGGCGGGGCCCCGGGGCAGCGCAGAGAGAGGAGCTCAGTGCCCGCTCTGTCCTCCTGTCCATCCCACGGCTCTGGCACACAGGGCGCTCCGCGGTCAGGCATTCCTTGAGGTCGAAGTCACCTGGGGCGAGTGGCTTCTCGGAGCCTCGGTCCCCTCATCTGTAAAGCCCTGCCACCGCAGCACCCTGAACCACTGGCGTGTCGTGAGGAACGGACGAGGCCATGCACGTAAGGGCCTGCAGGCGACGCGGAGCCGGCACCCAGAAAACGCCGGAGTGATGCTAAACAAGCAGAAGGGATAACGAAGCAACGGCAGGCGGTGGCCATGTCGGGAGGGGGGCAGCGGCGGTCAGGGAAGGGAGCCGAGGCAGTGATTTTTGAGCTGAGCTGAGTGAGAAGCCAGCCCTGCCAAGATGGGGGGAAGCGTGTTGCAGGCAGAACAGAAAGGGCAAAGGCGGGAGGTGGGAGAAAACCCTGGCTGGAGCAGCGACGGAGGAGTAGGGCTGGAGGTTCACGAGATGCGGCGGGAGGGAGAGTGGGAGAGACGGGGGGGGGGGGGGGGGGGGGGGGACAAGGCCAGGTGGGTGGGACACCGTGAGGAGGGTGTGACCACAGGGGGGTGACCGGATCTGTGGCTCACCGTCCCCGCCCTGCAGCACGAAGCTCCCTGAAACGGTTCCCCCACGGCCTTCCAGACACAATCCGAGCTTCCGAGGGCTGGTGGTCCAGTCCCTTGCTGTATGGCTCGCCCACCCCTCCTGGGCCTCACCTCCCTCCGATGCCTGCTGATAACTGCTTCCCCACCTTCCCACGCCCCGGCCGGTTGCACGGTTTCTTCTCTGAACGTGGTTTCTACGAGCACAGGTCGCGACCGGTGGCGGCGGGGCAAGCTGCCACGAGGCAGGCAGGGCCTGACCCCCAAAGCCGTGAAGGGCAGGGTGAGCTCAGGAGCCACTTCGGGCTTAATCTCACTTGATCTGACTTAGGTCTGAAAAGGGCCACCCTGGGCGCCGCGGAGAGAGGAGCGTAAGGCCAAGGTGAAAGCAGGGAGACCCGCTGGGGGGCTAAGCAGCGCCCGGCGGGGGAGGGAGGAGGGGCTGGGCTGGCGTGGGCAGTGGTGGCAGTGGGACGGGGTGGCTGCTGAATGCGGAAGGTAAAGCCACCGGGATCTGCTGACACGTCTGCCGTGGGGATGAGAAGGAAGAGCGAAGGGCGGGGCGCGGGGGGCTGGGTTCCGCGACCCCCGGGGACAGGTGTGCACGCCACGTTCCCCGCAGGCTACACAGCCGGGCCAGGGCAGGGACGCTCACCTGGACCGGGCCTGAGACTCTACAGATGGAGAAGCGTTGCCAAGGAGACACAACTAGTCCCTCGGGGTCCCCGAACTCCCTCCGGGACCCTGTAAGCCCGGGGTTCGCGACTCCACTTAGCTGCCGTCTCTCCACCCACGTGGGACCGAGCCCCCCAGGAGCAGGGATGGGCCTCGGAGCTCACATCCCGCGGTGGGAGGAAGGGGGGCTCCCTCGGGACCTACTGGGGGACTGAAACACCTGCTCCTCACTGCACGCGGGCCACGTCCTTGTTTTCATTTTCCAGCCGTGTGCGGGCACCTGCCCGGGGGCCGCAGCTGGCTTGGGGGGGGGGGGGGATACAGACTCAAACCCAAGTCCCTCCGAGTCCAAAGCCAGGGCTCTGTGTCAGGCAGGCGGTAAGGCCGGATCTGCAGCAGGGAGCGCACGGAGCCGAGAACCGGAAATTAAACCAGAATGAAATTCTACGCTGCTGCGGCCAAACTCTACCTAACAGGCGGACCTGCTGGAGGGACTGGAGACGGGTCTGTGGTGGCAGAACCAGCGGCCTGGAAACAGGACAGGGTGGCCTCAGGGGAGGCTCCACAGAGGCCGCTGGTCACTGGAAGGCACAGGAAAAACAATCCCTTTTCCTCAAACTAAAGAAAATGCTATAGAAAGCGAGGGGGGGGGGGGGGGGGGGGAGGCACCAATGTAAATGGACCAAGGCTGTTTTTTCACCACCTTTATAATCCAATCCTGGGTCTTTTTAAAAATGGATTAAAAAAAAAAAAAAAGGGATTCCAGATGGCAGCTGGAGCAGAGCTATGTCAAACTCAGAAAAACACATCGGAAGGTGTCTCAGACTCTCAGGATCTTGGGGTACTGGTTCAGAGACACAGAAGCGGAGACCCCAGAAGTGTCACACCCCGCCCCCACTCTGCTCAGCCATCCCAGACGTCAGGGTTGGCACGGATGTAGGCTGTGTCATAACTGTGCACCTGCTGTTCTGCCCTCCCAGAATGCCCTTCCCCACCCTTCCATCTTTCAAATAGGATCAAACTCCTTCTCAGTCACTCCCCCTCCTTCCCAGTCACTCCCCCACCCTGACCCTGCACACACTCATTTATGGGTCTGTCGCTCCCAAGAGACCTGAGCTAACCCACAGCCTCTGCAGGGGCCCTGCATCGACTGGGAGCGCCTGACGGAAAACATCTCAGTGAATCCTCACCAAAACCTCTAAGGAAAACATAAAGGTAAAAACATGCCCACAAATCAGGCTCACTTAGCTCATTTCACAGAGAGGGAAGCCTGGCCTCTGGCTGGCCCATAACAGGCTGGCCCATAGCGGGTAAGCAGGGCACCGGGCTCTAGCCCAGACCTGCCCGCCTCCAGCCCCACTCCAGGATGTAAGTCAAATCCCTACCTTCAGCTGCCTCCCCAGGAGTGAATTCCAGGTCCCAAACCCTAGAATGAGCGTGAGTGCCAGGAGGGACACCTGCCGTCCCGAGCTGTGTCACCACCCCACTGTGCAGGAGGGGCCGGGCCCACATCTGCACACAGAGCTGGCAGGCCGCGCCTAGGCCACTGGCGGGCAACAGGCTGCCCCGGGCTCCCGGGAGAGCTGGGCCAAACCAGCGTGAGGGGCAGAGGTCGCTGCTATTTGCCAGGAACTCCCCAGAGGCTGGCTTTGAACACCTTTAGGCACATACTGGGTTTCCACCCAGACAAGCTGCAGAGAGCGGAGCCCCGGAGCCCTGCCAGCTAGGAAGGGCACCGTCCGTCTCACCCTCCATGTTCCCGAGCCCCGCACCGCACCGCAGGCAGCCAGCTGACTCGCTCACCAGCCTCCACTCCACGGTCTCCGCTCCTGCCCACCGCCAGGCTGCAACGTCACCTGCCCCGGGACGGCCTCCTCACCTCCTCCAGCGGCAGCCAGTGGGTGCTCACCCACCCCAACTCTTACGAGTCTCTCCCGAGGTTGAGCCCCTAGTGGGCTCTGAGGTCCCCCTATTTGGGCGGCTGGTCTCACGTCCAACCCCTGCAGCCCCCAGTGACCTCCAGCGCCCCTCATCCGTCTGCACGCTGGCTCCCATCCGGGAGCTCGAACCCTGAACCGGGCTCATCCTCAAGTGCCATCCAATGCGGGGCTAGCCCTACTGTTTCATCCTGCACCAAGTAACCCAAATGACGCCGTGTCCCCCATGCTGGCCCAGGCCACTACCACCGCTTGCCAGGAGAGGACAGCAGTTTCCCTCCTGGTCTCTATGCGTTCACTCCCACCCCTGCACCATCCCCTTTACAGCAGCTGGAGAGGTCCCTTTAAATTCTGTTTTTTAATGTTTTTATTCATTTTTGAGAGGGAAAGAGAGAGAGAGAGCAGGGAAGGGGCAGAGAGAGAGGGAGACACAGAATCCGAAGCAGGCTCCAGGCTCTGAGCTGTCGGCACAGAACCCGATGTGGGGCTCAAACCCATGAACCGCAAGGTCATGACCTGAGCCGAAGTTGGATGCTTAACCGGCTGAGCCACCCAGGCGCCCCTGGGAAGATCCCTTTAAACGTGTCATTCCCATGCTCCGTCCTACCCATCTCCATCCCCAGGATGCATCCCCAGCTGCAACCCCTGGGCTCCTGCCTTCCTCTCAGACTCCTTTCTCCCACTCTTCTCTAGCTCCCTCCCAAGCTCATTCCTGCCTCAGGGCCTTTGCACTTGGCTTTTCCCTCTGCCTGGAATACCCAGAGTTCCCCAGACCTTCCAGGCTGGCTCCTGCTGGCTCCTTCTCAACATCCATATCTCAGAGAAAACACCACTCAGAGGAGCCCTCCAGGCCTGACTCCCAGATCTACAATATTCTACGATATTCTACAATACGTTCCAATGTATTTCTTTGATAACGTCTTTATACGCTAACGTCCCTAGTTATTAGTTCATTTTTGGGTGAACATCTGCCCGCTGGACCCACAGGGAGGGTCAGGAAAGGCTTTAAGGGGAATGAACAGCAAGCCTGAGGTGGGCAGAGGTGCAGGTGGCATGGGAATCAGCATCCCTGGCTTGGGCCTCTGCCTGCACACTTCTGACCACGGGGAGCTCACTCCCTAAAAGGGGGGGCTGCTGAGTTCTCTCCCTCACCTCCAGCTGAACCTGCCTTCCTGTCAGTGTCCCTACCAAAGTCCTCAATCCCGCCGCCTCCTGGGCCCCAGGGAAAGGCTGTGTGAGGAAAGAAGGAGCCGTGCTTTTGAGGGATGAGTCAGGCTGCCAAGGCCCCCCCACCCCTCATATGACCTCCCACAGGGTCATATGAGGAAAATGGCAAAAGCCAACGCAGGGGCACATGATGGGCAGTAGGCGGCCACTCTGCTTCCTGAAGGGCCTCGTGCGGAGCCGCAGGGCTGAGGCGGGGTCGGGGGTGGGGAGGCTCCCAGGGCCCCTTCTCTGCTCCCCTGCCCGGGCACCCTGTTCCGACGCCTTGGATGTAACCTGCGGGGGATTAGGCCGTAATCTTCCTGCAAGCTGTCCCTCGGGTTCTCAGCAGTGGGGGTGGGGAGGGGGCTCTGCTGGGCAGGGGCCCGAGCAAGCAGACCCCTGTCCCCAAGGTACTGAGACTCAGCCGGGTGATCTGAAGGCTCCCCCTTCTCGCCACACTGTTCCCACCTTCACCCTCCTGTGGCTGTGTGACCACAGGGGGCAGGGACCCTTGTTGGAAAGGGGGAAGCCCAGACCCAGAAACAAGCTGCTTGACTGGCCCAGGGCTGCAGCTTGGTGGCCGAAGGATCCAGAGGCCTCACCCCATAATCTTCTACAGCCCAGGTCCTTCCCCACCGGGCCCTGCCACCTCTGAACTCCCTGAGGGAGGGAGGGGGAACAGAGTCACCCCTGGAAAAGGGCTATGAACACCAACCGAGCACTGCCTGGGCCCTTCCCGGGCGGGACCTCATTTATCCCCAATGGCCCCACTGGCAGGCAGGCAGGCAGGCAGGCACTGCTCTCTCTCGTTTTGCAGCTGGGGAAACTGAGGCTCTGTGCAGTCTCTCAGCCGGTCACAAGGGCAGGGATAACCACCCGGGTCTGTGTGCTCTTCCTCAGCTCAATGCCCGCCCCTGCCCTGCCAGCTCCTACATGACTGACGCCGTTGTTCACTGTCTCTCTCCCTCTGTGGGAGCCTGAGGTCTTCGGGGAGAGAATCTGGTCCCAGGCCCTGCCTCGCTTTCTAGAGAAGAAGGCACAAAGGGGGAAACGCCTTCCGCACTGACAGTTCTCACGGCCGTTCACATAGAGCACAAAAGAAGCAAGGAGGAGACAGCAAGCTTGGTGGGGGGGGGGGGGGGAATCCTGGAAGGCTTCAAGGAGGAGGTGATTTCTGCGTTGGGCCTTGAAGGTGCGGTGGGAGACCCCGAATAGGGGTGGGGGGTGGGAAGAGGAAGGCAGAGCAGTGCCCCCCACCTCATTCACCCACACGTGGAGCCCTCGCAAGACGCCCCACGCTGCCTGGCCCTGGGGGATACAACAGCGATGTGACAGACGCAGTGTTTGCACCCCCACAGCTGACACCCGAGGGGGCGGCATCCTCTTCGCTGCTCTGCTGTACCTCTCGGCCTTTACCACGATGGCCCTCCTGCCCGGAGCTCCTTCCCCCGTCTCCGCCTGGCCGACGCCGTCCCTCTCGTAACTAACCGTACTGCCACTTTTCCGTCCCTGACCTAGGTGAGTGTCTCCTCACGCTGGTGGCGCGCTCACCTCTGCATTTTTACTGGCGTCACCACCACGCTTCCCTCCGCCAGCCTGTGAGCCCTCGGCAAACAGCGGGCACGCAGCACGCGCTCGGGGTGGCTGCTAACTAGAAGACGACAGAGCGTCTGTGTCCTGCGGCCGTCGGGTCCGAGGGGAGGACGGAGAAATCGCTCACGGCCGGCCAGGTTCGGCTGAGAGAGCCGTTTAACGACAGGCAACCATGGATTTGGCAACGAGAGGGTCACAGATGGTGAGGGGTGGGGGAGAAAGCCTGAGCGGGGTGCATGTGAGAAACGGAGGGAGAAACCTTGGTGAGGGATGGAAATAAGGCACGTTGGGAAGACGGTGGGCAAGAGCCAGGTGGAGAGGGCGACACTGAGGATAGGGGAGAGGGACAGGGAGAGGCCAGTGGGCGTGCAGAGCTAGTGGGCAGGGAGGCCGGCCCGGGCCACAGAATCGGAGAGCCCAGGGGAGGCACGGGCATGAGGCGGCTGAGGGTGGGTGCCCGGCGCAGGAGGCTGTGGGTAAGGTCACGGGGGGAGCCCCGCTGGAGGGGCGCCAGAGAGGATGGGGTGAGGGCGCTACACAGCCTTGAGGGTCAATGGCTCCGAGGTCCCAGGCCCAGGGAAGCTGGGACTGACAGGTGAGAGGAGGACAGACAGGAGAGGGGAAGAGGTGGCCACCTGAGAGCACGCAGCTGCTGGAAAGACGGCCAGGCCTAGGGTGCGCCTGGCGAGAGGGGCCGAGGCGCGCGAGGAGAAGACCGTGGCAGGCGGCGAGGCCAGGGCGTGAGCAGGAGCACGGAAGCGGGCACTGTGACACCAGGAACGGAGGCGGCGGTGGCGCTAGAGAGAGCGGGTGTTAAGACGCAAGCATCTCAGGCACCTTCGAGGAGTAGGGGAGTGACCCGGGGCTGGCCTAAGATGAAGAGATCCAGGGCTGGCGTGAGAGTCAAAGCTGGGTGACAATGGTCTGGAAGCGGCCTTAGGAGCCAGGAGCACCTCCAGGCTCGGCAGAGGGAGGGTGTGAGGGAAGGAAGAGCCCCCCGAAGAGGGCTGCCAGGGGAGCGGGGTCGTGGGGGGAGGCCAGGTTACAACGCAATGTACAATTAGGGACGTTCAGAGCGGGGTCAGGGACTCGGGGACACAGGTCACGTCCTCCCGCCCCCTGGACCGTGAGCTGAGAGCCCCAGCTCATTGGGGTTCCCGGATGACTGCGTTCTAAACAGTCTGGGCCTGGCAGCCTAGGGTTGTCCCAGCCAAACACCCACCCCTTCCCCACAGTCCCCTTCATCCCCTGCAGAGGGGGGCTGAGCATAGTCCCATCCCGGGAAGGGAAGCATTCTCCAGAAACACAGGGCCGTGAGCTGCCATGCCAGGAGCCCCTGACACTCTGCTCACATACGTGGACCCGGGGCCCAGGCCCCTCTGCTGTGGGCCCCCCAAAAGCATTGTGGGGGTGTGGTTCTTGATATCACTTCTTTAAAGACGGACCAGTCCAACAGTCCCCAACCTGGAGTCCACTAGGAGCAAGCGTGGGGTTCCTTGAGGGTGGAAAGGTTGGGAACCAGCCCAAAATGACTATCCATTTCCCATGTGACAGATGGGGAAACTGAGGCCCAGAGCACATGGCATCTTGCTCAAGTCACACCACCAGTCGGGGTCAGAGGGGGTCGCAGAACGTGGCTTCAGGCCTCGAGGCCCCAGGCACTCCCCAAAGCCCTGTCCTGCCTCTCCTCCCCCTGGACAGCTGGTTCTTCCGGTTCCGGGCGCCAAGCGTGGCTCCCTTGCCGGCTCTGCCATCTGCCCTTCCTTTCCTCCCTTGTCTTCCTGGTTTTTCCTCCTCTCCTCCCCTCCTCCCCCAGCCTTAGTTCTTTCTCCCCAGGCTCAGGCCTGCCTCATAGCTCTGCAGGAACAGGTCCTGTGGGACTCTGCATGTGGCCGGGAACTCCCTGAAGCAGGAGGCTGTAGGCTGTCACCCCAGCTACTCCGGTTAACATCTCTGGGCCTCAGCTTCTCACCTAAAGTACTGAAACAACACCCACCTGACCAGGATGACGAATGCCCAGGGGGAGCGGTTATACGGCGGGCCCTTCAAACATGAGTCTTCACAAAGCTTAGAGTCTGCCCCACATGTCACAGATGAGGCTTGGAGAGGCCAGCATCTTCCAAGGTCCTGCTCTGATGACCCTGCTCCCCACACCAAACCCCCGGCTCTCCCAGGCTCCCCAAGCTCCTGCACGGCCCCGGTACACGAGGAAATGCCCAAGACACAGAGCAGAAATCTACCAGCCGGCATCTGCTGAAGACTTCGCCCCTCAGTCAGCATCTCCTGAAGACCTCACCTACCAGCCAGCATCTCCTGAAGACCTTACCTGCCAGCCGGCGTCTCCTGAAAACCTCACCCACCAGCCAGCATCTCCTGAAGACCTTGCCCACCAGCCAAAGTCTTCTGAAGACTTCGTCCACCAGCCAAAGTCTCCTGAAGACCTCACCCACCAGCCAGCACCAGCCAGCATCTCCTGAAGACCTCACCCACCAGCCAGCATCTCCTGAAGACCTTGCCCACCAGCCAGCATCTCCTGAAGACCTTGCCCACCAGCCAGCATCTCCTGAAGACCTCGCCCACCAGCCAAAGTCTTCTGAAGACTTCGTCTACCAGCCAAAGTCTCCTGAAGACCTTGCCCACCAGCCAGCACCAGCCAAAGTCTCCTGAAGACCTCACCCACTAGCCAGCATCTCCTGAAGACCTCGCCCACCAGCCAAAGTCTTCTGAAGACTTCGTCTACCAGCCAAAGTCTCCTGAAGACCTTGCCCACCAGCCAGCATCTCCTGAAGACCTCACCCACCAGCCAGCATCTCCTGAAGACCTTGCCCACCAGCCAGCATCTCCTGAAGACCTCGTCCACCAGCCAAAGTCTCCTGAAGACCTCACCCACAAGCCAGCATCTCCTGAAGACCTTGTCCACCAGCCAAAGTCTTCTGAAGACCTCACCCACCAGCCAGCATCTCCTGAAGACCTCCTGGCTGCTGACTCCATCCTAGACCTAAGAGATCAGCCACAGGCAGATGAAGAGATAAGGAAGATTCCAAGACTGTTAGTGCTAAGTGCCAAAGGAGCATGTAATCTACCTCCGTGGATGTAGCTCCCTGAGTAAATGACAGGGCGGTGCCAGGTGCTGGGAGAGGACAGGCCATGCAAGGTCACACGTTTCCTGCCAGGACACTCGTCCCCAGCACCCTCTAAGGTCACGCTTCCCCATGGCAGCCACAGGGAGCTCTTCTGTGTTTCAAACCCCTCCCTGTGGCTGCCCACAGCCCTCAGATGAAGCCCAGAGTGTACATCTGCCATCCAAGACCTTTTCTGAGCTTCCCCCTGGCTGCCACTCTGGAGCACATTCACAGAGTGTGATGTCACTCACTCGCACACCCAGGACCCTGAGAGCTCACCATCATTTATTTCTAAAGCCCACTCAGACCTCATGCTTCCAGATATTTGCACACGCTATTCCCTCCACCTGGAATGCCCCTCCCCGCTTCTTTATCAGAACCAACTCAGAAGCCGCCTCCCCCTGGAAGCCCTCCATGCTCCCCTGGCAGAGGTAGCTACCCCTATTGGATTTTCTTCTTGTAGCATCTCAAGCCTCCCCAACAGTGCTTGTCACTGGACTGACAGCGTCTCCGATGGGGCACACAGGCTGGTACTGGGCAGGGACTTGGCATGTGTGGAACGAATGACTGAATGCCAGAGCTGGCCAGAGGCTCTATCTCCACCCCAGACCCCTTTTACCCCACGCACAGCTCCCTGATTTTGGTGCAGGACGAGCTCAGCTTTTACACTCAGGGTTCTCTGGGATGACTGAGGGGGTCTGGTAAAAACAAGACCCCTTCAAGCCCCTCTTGGGGCCACTTCAACCTAGACAGGGAAGCCACAGGGAGCGCACCAAATGTGGGCGCTGCAGATGTCCAGGCTGTACCTCTGTCATTTGGGGCGGCGACACCTACCCTACTTACAGAATCCTGGGGTGTCACACTCAAGGCCCTTAAGAAATCAATCCTGAAAACGCCACCATTTCAGACATTTTATCATTTATTTTGCTCAAACTGAATATTAAAACACCAACAGCCCTCTCCTCTACCAGCACCGATATCCCTTCCCCGCAGGCCAGTGCAACCCTCTAAAAGGGAGACCGTGAAGCCCACGGAGAAGGTGGTCTTTTACAGGAAATCAGGTCGCTCCCTGCCAGAGCTCGGCTGCCCCCTCCTAGCTCCAGGGATAGGGAAAGGTGTCACAGACAGGCTGCAGTCCCGGAGCACCTCTGACCCAGCTCAACCTCCTCACTCAGATGGGGAGACCAAGGCACAGGGGTGGGCATGGCCGGTGCCCGGGGAAGCGGGCAGAGGCAGCCTTCTCCCGGCTCCCAGCCCGCACAGCCCCCGTCTCCCTCCAGTGGGGTCAGAGGTGGCTCTGAGTTTACCCTCGACACTGCCCCAGCTCAGCCGTCCCCTCCTCACCCGAGGCAGGAAAGGTCCAAATTGGCTGGGCTCGCTGGTTCCCTCTCCACCTTAACCAAAGCGGTCAATTCCTGCCGTGAGTGGTCACTTCACCAGGCCTGGGGGCCAGCGAGGGGACAAGGGGCAGAGAGGAGCTGAGGAAGCCTCCGTCAAGAGACAAAAAGGTGGTGTCGGAGGTCCTGCTCCTGCCCCTGCGGCTTGGGTTCCAGGGTAGATCCAGGTTTGAAGAGGCCCTGAAGCTGATATGGCTGGGGGGGGGGGGGTGCGGGGAGGGGGTTTCCTCTTTCAGAAAAAGATCTTTTACAAAAATCACAAGCCCATGTGCACATGTTGCTAGGGCCTCTCCAGGGCTGTAGAAGGGGACTACGTGGCAGGGGAGTCGTCCTGGCTAGAGTGACCAGTCACCTAGGTTTGTGTGGGACTCAGAGGCTCCCAGACACATAACTTGCAGTGCTGAAGCTGGGAAAGTTCCAGCACACCAAGATGAACTGGTCACCCTAGCCCTGGAGCTAGGACTTCGTCTGAAGGCCAAGCCTGATGCCTCCCAGACCCCAGGATGCCAAGGGGACGCCAGGGCGAAGGACAGGTCACCAACGGCATCTTCTGCGCGCTCATCGACGAGTTAAAACACTTTCAGAGCACCACACATTTTTGAAAAAGACTGGAAGGAAGCACCGGTCCTCCCTCAGTGAGGGGATCACACGTGATTTTTTTCCACCCCACTATTTTTTTTTCTTTTATTTCTCCCCCTCCCCCACCATCGATCGTTTTTATTGTGGTAAAATACAACATAAAATGTACCGTCTCGGGGCGCCTGGGTGGCTCGGTTGGTTAAGCATTCGACTTCGGCTCGGGTCACGATCTCACGGTTTGTGAGTTCGAGCCCCACGTCCGGCTCTGTGCTGACGGCTCGGGGCCTGGAGCCTGCTTCCGATTCTGTGTCTCCCTCTCTCTCTGCCCCTCCCCCGCCCACGCTCTCTCTGTGTCTCTCTCTCTCTCAAAAATAAATAAACATTAAAAAATTATGAAAAAACGTACCGTCTTAATCATTTTTAAGTGTGCGGTTCAATGCTATTAAGTACAGTACATTTATTCTGCTGTACAACCATCACAAGTGATGTTTTTATTTTCCGAAAGTCAGCAGGGATTACTTTTGGGATCAGAAAAAAAGAACTACACATTTCTTAAAGGTGTCACTTAGCCTGTTATCAGCTGCCTTTGCTAGCATAAAGGTAGTGAGCAGAGCTAGGAGGCGGGGGGGGGGGGGGGGGGGAGGTTTGGGCATTAGACGGTGGCTGGCCCAGATGACCATTATCCTTTCCGAACCTGAAATCCAGGATTCTGACCTCTTCCGGCTCCAGGAGAAGCAATCAATGTGCTTTGGAGACTCAGAGATTTGGCTTCGAATCCTCTGCCGCTTACATGCTCAGTAACCTTGGGACTCCCTGAGCCTCAGTTTCCTCAAGTGATGCAGGCCGGAGGGGAACTAGCTGGGTAAGCGTGTGTCCACCCCGGCCCACAGTGGGTACCCCATCCGTTACTTTTCCTTCCTCCTGCTTGGACTGTCTCGCCGTACCCCGAGATAAGCCCCATTTATCCTTCAAGGCCCAATTTGATATCACCTTCTCCATGAAGCCTCTCTTGATTCCCACAGCAGGGAGACCCCTCTCCTGGCACTCACGGCCTCTACCCCGGGGCGGGGGGCGGGGGGTGGGGGGGTGGGGTGGCACCTGGCTCCCTTCCCAGTAGGACTGTGGGATCCCCGAACACTAAAGGCTGCATCTGAGTCATGTCACTTTCCCTAAGGGCCCAGCAGACGCAGTGAAGCTTTGCTAAATGAAGCCATCACAGGCAGAAGTGACCCAAGCAAGCAAACCGCCCACACGCCTCACAAAGCCAGTGGCTTGACCCTCCCAGGCCTGTGGCCCGAGGGGCTGGCAAAGGGGAGCAGGGCATACAGCTGGCCCACCTGATCAGGCAGGTGCCCCCCAGAGCTCCATCTCTGCCGAGGGCCAGTTGGGGTCTCTGAGGAGTTGGAGACTGGCATACATGAATGAAGTCGGCACCACAAACCCTTACGGATGTCCCCGGGTGCCAGGCCCGCTGCCAGGCCCTGTGCCGTCACTGCGGCTTCCCTGCCCTCAAAGAGCTCCCCAGCTGGTGGGTACTTGAGAAGAAAGGGGTTTACACATGGCCCCGCTTCTTGTGGCACCAGGAGGAGGTTTGAACGTTTTTAGACAGGGAAGAGTTAGACAGGGAGAGTCCTTTCTCTCTGGGAGGCCAGAGATAAACACCCCAGCTGTCCCACCCATCTGACCCTAATATTGCCCGGGAAACCCAGGAAGTGAGGGAGTTTGAGCACCCTGAGGCCATAGCTGACCTCAGACGTAGCCCCTTGGGGTGGCTGACAGTGACCCTGCCCAGCGTCCCCAAGCCCAAGACCTTCTGGTGTGGGCCCGCAGGAATAGGCCCCAGGCCTGTAGAGGCCAGACCCTCTAGTGAGAGTGTCTGGGCAATGGCCAAAAAACCCTAGGGAGCCCCAGGCACCCCCCCTCCTGCAGCAGGCTTCTTTCCCTGGGGTGCTGCCCAGACCACATGAACCCCTCCCTCTGTGCTCACTGTCTCTGTCCCATCCTCCTCCCCCACAACCCCAGGTCTGAGCAGGGACCCCCCCCCCCCCCGCTGGGGAATTCTGACCCCTGCCAGGCTGGAGATCCAGAACAATCCCCTCTGCTTTCCCCTAATCCCCCCCACAAGCATCCAGGTGTACTTGCGTGGTGGGGGGGGGGGAGTGCTGTCACGGATTCAGGAAATATCAGAGCCCACGGTGGCCGCTCCCACCTCTCTACAAACCGGGAAACTGAGGCATGAGAGAGGAGCTGCCTCTCCCCACGTCGGGATGTAACTCCTCGCTTCCCACTAACATTTCTTGGGTGGTTCCCAGCCCAAGGTCACGCCGCGAAGGAGAGGCAGTTCCCGAGCAAGCCACCTAGGTATCCGGCTCCCGACGCATCGCTCCACACCTTCCGGGCTAAGCCACAAAACCCGGTTTCCGGCCCTGTCCTCCTGGAACGTCCACGGCAGGCGCGGCGTGCGCCCCGTGAGATGATCCACGCCCTGATCCACCTCTCCCCCCCCCCCCAAACGGCCACCTGAAACCCGGGCTTCGTCCCCACGGCCGCTGATCAGCCCGGGCGGCCGCGCGCAACCCGAGCCGCGAGCTGCCCAGCCGCGGCCTGGAGGTCACGGCGAAGGGGGGCCGCACGCGAATGGGGACGCCGGGAATCAAGGGCTACGGCAGCAGGGGCGGGAGCTCCCCCCGCTCCGCCAGCGCTGGGACCCCCCCCCCCCGCCCGGGGCCCGGGAAGGAAGGGGTGGCGGGCGCCGGCACCCCGGTCGGAAGGCTCTCCGCCGGCTGCGGCACGCGTGCCCGGGGTCCCGCGGGGTCGGGGTCCGTCCGGGCGCGCCGCCCTTGCCCGCGCCCCCACCGCACCCCACCCCCCGCGCGGCCGGGCCACCCAGCCGTCCTTACCCAAGACACGACGCGCAGGATGGTGTGCGGCTGCCGGACCAGGGTGTGGGGGTCGAAGGCGCCCCCGGCTTTGCCCGCTCCGTACGCACCCCCTTCCATCGTGGCTGCACCCGCGCGGTGCCCCCCGCTCGGCGCGCGCCGCCGGCCCTGCGCGTGCGCGGCGCCCCCGCCCCCTCCCCTGCTCGCGCGGTCTGCGTGGCCGAGGGCTCCCGCCAGGGGGCGTCCTGTGCGGAGGGCGCGGGGGCGCGGGGGCTCGGGGCGCGCGCGCGCTCGTTCGCGGGGGCGCGCGTGCTGCGGACCCGGCGGAGGGCGAGCTCGGCGCTAGCGCGGTGACCTCTTTGCGGAGCTCGGGCGAGGGGGGGGAGGGGCGGTTGCCGCAAATACGGGACGGCCCGCCCTGCCCCCACCACGGCACTTCCGAGCCTCAAGCTCCCGAAACCTTCTTCGTTATTGGTTTCCTTCCTGTCGCTGCCTGACCCCGACGTAGAGGGCAGGGGCCGCATGCAGATTTCGCCAACGAAGGAGGGGACCACGATAACCCCTGACTCAGAGCCCTCCAAAGCACAGCCCCCACCTCCCCCGGGACCTTTCCACCTTGCTTTCAGGCTGAGATCACGTGGGCCCCTGTGTCTGCGCACCCCACCCCACCCCTAGAGTGGAGGGGCCCGAGACACCTGGCACAGAGAGGGAGGCGGAGGAAGGGCAAGGAAGTTGTTAGTGGACAAACCCCCCAACACACACACACACACACACACACACACACACACACCCTACCCTTTTCCTTAATTAATTATGTAATTATTTGCTCATTGCTTTCTTCTGCTAGTCTCTGCGATCGGCTGTCTCATTCGCTGCTGTAGCCAATGTCCTGGCACACAGTAGTTGCTCAATAAACAGACCCTTAGTCCCCAGAGCCCCATCACGGCTTGGGTTAGACATCAAGGTTTCCTGGAAATAGCATGGAGTTGCAGTGGGAAAAACCTACCAAGTCTGGCTCTTCCCATGACCTGTAGTCCTTATGGCCTCTCTCCATGTGTCCCGGTACCTCCATTGGATCTAGGATATCTGCAGGACAAGGATATCTGCAGCGGCTTTGCGGCTCTGGTGTCTGGTCATTCTGTGATGACAGGACACAGATCTGGGCAGAGGAAACGCGTGGTAGGTGTGAGGGCCGTTCTTACAAATATCACCTAGCCAAATGTCCATCTTAGACTCTGTTTACTGAGGGTTAATTCTGTGCTGGCACAGAGTGGAGCGCTAACGGCTTTACACGTAGCCCAATTTAATATAGCGACCTCATAAGGTAGCTGCTATGATTCTATAAAACTTCCAGAGGAAAACAAGAGAAATTTTTGTGACTTTGGGTTGGGCAAAGAGTTCTCAGATGTAACGCCAAGAGCATGATCCATAAACGAAAACAATCAATTAATTGAACTTCATCAAAATTAAGAACTGCTCTTCAAAAGTCATTGCTACAAGAATACGTGAGGGCAAACCACAGTCTGGGAGAAAATCTTTACAAATAGCATACATCTGATAAGGAATTTGCATCCCAAGTATATAAAGAATTCTAAAGAGTCAATAATAAGAAAACAATCTGCTCTTTGCAAAACGGGCAAAAGATTTGAACAGATAACCTATCACCAAGAAAGATATACGGACGGCAGCTAAGGACATGAAAAGATGCTGAACGTCATCAGTCATTAGGGAAATGCAAATTAAAACCAGGATGGGATACTTCCACGCACGCCTTAACGTGGTTAAAAAAATTTAATTTGACAATATCAGGTGCTAATGAGGATTTAGAACATGTGGAGCTCTTGTACCTTGCTGGTGAAAATACAAAGTGGTACAGCCATGTAGGAAAACAGGCGAGCAGTTTGTTATAAAGGTAGCTTATACATTTACCGTATGATCCCGTAATCCCTCTCCTAGGTATTTACCCCAAAGTTATTTTCGTACAAGACCCTGCACAACAACCCAAATGTCCCTCAACTGGAGAACGTATAGACTGTGGAGTACTGTGTGCCGTGGACTACTACACGGCAATGAAAATGACTCAACAATTGACACATTCAACGACCTGGGTTATACTAAGTAAAAGAGGCCAGACTCAAAAGACTGCAGGCTGCATGGTTCCCTTTCTGTGCCCTTCTTGCAAAAGCAAAACTATAGGGACAGAAAACAGATCAACGGTTGCTGGGGACTAGAAGTGCAGCTAGGGGGCACGTTTTAGGATTTACTAGTAAGGGGGGGAGGGAGAATTGGGGGATGATGGATTTATTTTATAATTTGTGGTGATAGCGATACAATCGACTATATGTCCATAAAAGGGGTGATTTTCATTGTATCATTCATTCAATTTTTTATTAAAATTTTTTAAAATATTTATTTATTTTTGAGGCAGAGAGAGACAGAGCTTGAGCAGGGGAGGGGCAGAGAGAGAGAGGGAGAATCGGAAGCAGGCTCCAGGCTCCGAGCTGTCAGCACAGAGCCTGACGCGGGGCTCGAACCCACAAACCTGAGTCGAAGTCGGGTGCGTAGCTGACCGAGCCACCCAGGTGCCCCTACACAAATTTTTTTTTTAATGGAGAATAAATCTGTGTGAGTGTGATGGGCCAAATCAGTAAATAACATTCACTCGCTTATTCTTCCAATAAATCTTTATTGGAAGCCCACCTTACACAAGACTTTGTGTTAGACATGGGGCGCATCGGGGTGAAGAATTTAGAGACTGTTCGTAATCCTTCCAGCTTAAAGATTTCATCACACCAGTGAATTTAAATCTCAGAAAGGGTGGTGCTTAGGAACCGGAGCGTCAGACTCAGATATTCTTGGACGGAAGTCCCGGCTCCCTCCAACAGTCACTGAGTCACCTTGGCCAAACGGCTTCACCTCTCTGGGCCTGTTTCCTCGTATGAAAATGGAAATAAGCAAAATATTATAAATAAACCTGAGGACTATTGTCAGGATTCAATGAGTGCACGCACAAAATATACCCAGCATAGTGCTGGATATATATAAAGAATGAGCTTAGTAACCATTTTTTAATTAAAAAATTTTTTTAGTGGTTATTTATTTTGAGGCGGAGAGAGAGAGCAAGCGAGGCAGGGGCAGAGAGAGAAGGAGACACAGAATCTGCAGCAGGCTCCAGGCTCCGAGGTGTCAGCACAGAGCCCGCACGGGGCTTGAACTCACAGACCTGTGAGATCACGACCTGAGCCGAGGTCGGACGCCCAACCGACTGAGCCACCCAGGCGCCCCACAGGCATTTTCTTAGAAGCACGAAGTTATAAATGATGGGTGGGTTTCCAGGGTCACTCCTGAATCTCTAACTCAATACCTATCATTGCGCGTTACGGAAACATCCTCCCTTTCCTCTTCCACTGCTTGTGTTTGTGATCCCTGTTAACGGCAAGGCCAAAGGAGGAAGTCAGGCTGTTCTTCGCGTGTCAAGATTTTGCAAATCCAGAGCTTCCTGATCTCGCCCTGCCCTGTAATTTGAGTTCCCGGTCCAGCCCGAGCTGCAACTCACCTTGGCTCCTTCTCTCCTGCCCCCTTGAGGCCGCTTTGGTATGGAAGGTGTCAGGTCTGTTTTCTGCGGGAGTGTGGAGTTGCCTGGGCAGAGGGGCGACGCTGTTCGTTGGCTTTGAGCGGGTGAACCACAGCAGAACTGTGGTCTTAAAAATTTGCTACAGGTATCTTTCTGGAGAGCTGCTTGGCGGAGTGTTTCAGCTGACGTGGCAATCCCATTCTTTTCTCAAGGACGGGATGAAGGAAGTACCCACAGCCCTAGTTAGCTCCGAGCCTACGTACTAAATTCATCTAGTCATTTGCTCAACACATATGTGACACCACTGTGTGCCAAGTCGCTGAAAACCCTTGGGATCCAATAGCATATGGTCTCTCACCTGAAGGATCTCATTGTCCAGGGGAAAATATAACCTAGGGTGGCAGATGAACTACGGCCACAAATTCTGTGATCCTCTTCCCACGGCAAGCAGGTGCCTATGTCCCCTCCCCTTGAATACGGGCAGACCTGTGATGGTTCATCAATTGATCCGTAGAATGACATTTTGCCATTTTCCTAGCCCAGGCCTTAAGAAAACATAAGTGTTCACTTTTCCCATCTCCTGGAACACAGCCCTACGCTGTCATTTAAGAGTCTATGTTGGTGGGGATGCAAGCTGGTGCAGCCACTCTGGAAAACAGTATGGAGGTTCCTCAAAAAATTAAAAATACAACTACCCTACGACCCAGCAATTGCACTACTAGGCATTTATCCACGGGATACAGGGGTGCTGTTTCGAAGGGACACATGCACCCCCATGTTTTTTTTTTAATTTTTTTAATGTTTATTTATTTTTGAGACAGAGAGAGACAGAGCATGAACGGGGGAGGGTCAGAGAGAGGGAGACACAGAATCTGAAACGGGCTCCAGGCTCTGAGCTGTCAGCACAGAGCCCGACGCGGGGCTCGAACCCACAGACTGCGAGATCATGACCCGAGCCGAAGTCAGACGCTCAACCGACTGAGCCACCCAGGCGCCCCTGCACCCCCGTGTTTATAGCAGCACTATCAACAATAGCCAAAGTCTGGAAAGACCCCAAATGTCCCTCGATGGATGAATGGAAAAAGAAGGTGTGGTATATATATACAATGGAGTATTACTCGACAATCAAAAAGAATGAAATCTTGCCGTTTGCAACTACGTGGATGGAACGGGAGGGTATTATGCGCAGTGAAATTAGTCAGAGAAAGACAAAAATCATATGACTTCACTCCTACGAGGACTTTAAGAGACAAAACAGATGCACATAAGGGAAGGGAAACAAAAATAATATGAAAACAGGGAGGGGGACAAAACAGAAGAGACTCCTAAATGTGGACAACAAACTGAGGGTTACGGGAGGGGTCGTGGGAGGGGGGAAGGGCTCAATGGGGAAGGGGCACTAAGGAATCTACTCCTGAAATCACTGTTGCACTAGATGCTAACTAATTTGGATGCAAATTCAAAAAAGAAAAAATAAAACAAGTTAATAATAAAAAAAAAAGATCTATGTTGGGACCACCAAGACCTCATATACCTACTCGGGGCAAGAGCCCTAGCTGAGCCCAGGCTTCTAGCCATCGCCACCACTGTCCCAAACCCTCCAGACTGACCCATGGCCTCAACGCTACCGAGTGACCTCCGTTAGTGCCACCTGGGAAAAAAGAGTCAATGCCCAAGTTCCTGAACCAAACATCACAACGTATAATAAAATGGCTGTCGTTTTGGGCCACTAAGTTTTGGAGTAATTTGGTGTGCCGCCATAGATGATGCCCATAACAAGTCAAGAAACACTTCTCCACCATACACAGAGCCATGGTGACCAAAATACAAGCCGGGAAAATTTAACCGACCCATCCAGGCTCAAAAATAAACAACCCTGTGCAGTAGGAGTACAAAATGGGGAAAGGGTTGAAGCCGTGGGCTCTTGGACTCTGGATCCACACAGCCACTGAAGGTTTCACTTTTCTAGGGTAATAGAGTCTAAGATGCTCCACAAGAGACAGAACCTGAGCCAGGCTCCTGCGTGAAGCCAGCTAGGGGGGTGGCGCTCTGTCGCTGGGAAGGGACGCAAAAGCTGTGACTGCAAAGATCCCTCCCTGGGACTCTGATTTAGAGAAAGTGGTGGATCCAGGGAGGGAGGGTAAAGATTTATGGGGCGCCTGGGTGGTTTAGTCGGTTAAGCGTCCGACTTCGGCTCAGGTCATGATCTCACGATTCGTGAGTTTGAGCCCTGCATCAGGCTTCATGCTGACAGCTCAGAGCCTGGAGCCTGCTTTGGATTCTGTGTCTCCCTCTCTCTCTGCTCCTCCCCTGCTTGCACTCTGTCTCTGTCTCTCTCTCTCAAAAATAAATAAACATTAAAAAATTTAAAAAAAAAAGAAAAAGATTTAGCTTGCCCTCAGAATGCCAAAGCAAGCCCTCCACTGGCTTTTCAGCTGAGGCTTCGGTGTCCCTTATACGTCCATTGAAGGAGCCCTAAACTATGAGATCTGCTTCTGGATTGTGCTCCTGGAAGCCTGGTAGAGGCAAGTTTCCTGGGCACAGAGGAAAACAGAAAGCGTAGGAAAAAGAAAACAAAACCCTTCCACTCCCAATAAAGCTGCAAACCAAAAATCCAGAAGCCTTATTGAAACCCTACAGGCAACAAATTCACCACTCACAAGCAGAAAATGTAGTCACTGCAGATGGGATGACTTATGGAAAGTGAAAGACTTTATCTTTTTTAATTTTATTTTATTTTTTTAAGTTTATTTATTTTGAGAGTGAGAGAGAGGGTTGGGGTGGGGGGAAGAGAGAAAGGGAGAGAGAGAATCCCAAGCAAGCTCTACAGTGTGGAGCCCAGTCTGGGGCTTGAACTCAACCAACCATGAGATCATGACTTGAGCCCAAACTGAGTCAGACGTTTAACTGACTGAGCCACCCAGGTGCTCCCAGAGACTTGATCTTTAAGTGTTTGGAATCCTCAAAGGAAAAAATCTTTATAAAGAAAGAAAAAGAAAGAAAGAAAGAAAGAAAGAAAGAAAGAAAGAAAGAAAGAAAGAAAGAAAAGAAAAGAAAGAAAGGAGCAATATGGATGGCCAAAAACCTAAAGTGATAGAAAAAAAAAAGAACAAAACAGAACAGGAATGGACCAAAAAGACAAAAAAGAAGGAAGGCTTGAACCCAGAGGGATGAACAGGCCCTGAAGTCAGAGCTTCACCAAACATAGCTCTGCTCCTTGGTGCGCTGAGGTTTTATTTATTTTTTTATTAAATTTTTTTTAATGTTTATTTATTATTGAGAGACAGAGAGACACAGAGCGTGAGCAGGGGAGGGGTAGAGAGAGGGGGAGACACAGAATCTGAAGTAGGCTCCAGGGTCTGAGCTGTCAGCACAGAGCCTGAGGTGGGGCTCAAACCCACAAACCGCGAGATCATGACGTGAGCCGAAATCAAAAGTTAGTTGCTTTACCAACTGAGCCACTCAGGTGCCCCACGATGAGGAATAATTTAAAAGGAGGTGGGTAGACAGATGTTTAGAAAGAAAACTCTAAAATGAAAGGTGATAAAGAAGACTTGAAGAAATGGAGACATAGTTCGAGATAACTGTGTGTAAAAACTCAATATTGTAATTTTTAAAAATGTTTTATTTATTTTTGAAGGAGAGAGAGACAGAATGTGGTGGGTGGGGGCAGAGAGAGAGGGAGACACAGAATCCGAAGCAGGCTCCAGGCTCCGAGCTGTCAGCACAGAGCCCGACGTGGGGCTCAAACCTACAAATCGCGAGATCATGACCCGAGCCGAAGTCGGATGCTCAACCGACTGAGCCACCCAGGCACCCCAAAGCTCAATATTGTAAAGGTCTCAAGTTTTCCCAAGTTGATGTATAGCGTCAATGCAATTCCTGTCCACAAATCAACAGGATTTTCAGTGGAACTTGATAAACTGATTCTAAAATTCTTTTTATTATTATTATTTTTAAGTTTTTATTTAAATTCCAGTTGGTTAACATAGTATAATATTAGCTTCAGGTGTATAGAATTTAGTGTTTCCACACCTACATACGACACCCGGTGCTCATCAGAAGTGCTCTCCTTACTCCCTATCACCTGTTTCACCCATCACCCACCTCTCCGGTAATCATCAGTTTGTTCTCTATAGTTAAGAGTCTGTTTCTAGGTTTTCCTCTCTCCCCCACCCTGCTCAAGTCTGTTTGTTTTGTTCCTTAAATTCCACATATGAGTGAAATCACATGGCCTTTGTCTTCTGTGACTGCCTTATTTCGCTTAGGAGCTGATTCTAACATTCTTATGGAGAAACAAAGGGCCAAGAATTGCCAATCCGATTTCGAGGAAGAAGTTCTATCAGACAGAAGATGTAAAGGTTTGTTATAAAGCTGTAGTAAATCGGATGATAGACAAACAGAACAACGGAACAGAATGCAGAGCCCAGAAATCGAATGACAAACATTTGGAAATGTGATATACAGAAGTGACCCTGCAAACGGAAGAAGAGGCCATTTAGTACACGAGCAGTGCTGGGGAAAGAAATGAGGTTGGGTTCCTACCTCACACCGTTCACACAAATTAATGCCATGTGCCGGTTGGAAGTTGAAGCCAGCTGCGCTCCGGATTCATTCACTCACCCGCCTCTCCAAATTAGCAGGAGGCAGAAGGCCAGCTAGGAGACTGGTTCAAGGTGAAACCATGATTACCCGGGGGCAGTGTCAGCCAGAGGGAGTGCTTGCAGCTGTCTTGTGGACCCTGGAGCTTTCTGCCCGCCCCCCCCCCATTTCCTCTGCTCATCTTCCCCTCTATGTAAATTTCCTTGGGACTAACACACCCCAGGAACTGGCCTTTTTCTTCTCTCAATACCCACAACCAGATTGAATAACTGAGATCCCTGTACAGAGGGGAAAGGAGCTCAGGGTCTGAAACAACTAGATAGCTGAGCCGTACAACTCCCTGAACACGCAGGTACCATTTGAAGCAGGGGTATTAGGACAAACAAACCAAGCATTTGAAATAAGCATGACGTGGAGACAAGGGAAGAAACTAGCAACATCAAAGAGGAACAAAGAGTAGGGAAAGCGAATCAAGCAGAAGAAATGAAAAATATAAATGTCGAAAGAAAAGTGGAGAAAACGGGAACGTGGATACAGCTAAAAGACGAGTTCGTGAGGTGGGTGCTCCGAGCGAATAAATGCCTTGGTACAGCTCATCGGTGGCTGTGGTGCCCAGTTGTTTGGTCAAACACTAATCTAGATGTGGCTGTGAAAGCACTTTGTGGACGTGATCAACGTGTACAATGTGTTTGCTACGTGAAGGCGATGACCTTCAAGAATTGGGTGGGCCTCACCTGGTCAGTTGAAGGCCTTAAGCAGAGGCTTCCCCAAATGGAGACAGTTTGGACTCCGGACTACAACATCAACTCCTTCCTGAATTTCCAGTCTGTCGTGCCTGCCCTGCAGATTTTGGACCCAAGCCTACAACATCATCAACTCTCGCCTGAGTCTCAATCTTGCTGGCCTACCCTACAGATTTCAGACTTGCCAACTCCCACAGTCACATGACCTAATTCCTTAAAATAAATCAAATATCTACACACATATCTCACACACACACACACACACACACACACACACACACGATAGGTTCTGTTTCTCCGGACCCTGACTGACACAGTGAAAAATGGAATCTCACCACCGCAGAGGTTCCTCCACCCTCCTACTTTATGTTACGGTCACATGTGTCATCCCCGTATGCACGGGAAACCCCAGCTGTGGGAGTTGCAATAAACTGAGGGGGGCTGAAATGGAGAGGTTGAGGAGGGACAGGGTAAAAGTGGAGGCTGGAGAGGCCTGATTGGCCTGTTTTCTCATGATTGCGCTTACATGGGCCATGTGGACCGTAGCAGATCACAGATGATGCCATGAACTTCGGGAGGGACCCCATGCCAGGTTGTCCCACCATGAATGTTGCCACTTGCTGAAAAGTGGTCCCCCCACCGTTGAAGTACACTTTCCCTTCGGAATGAGTAAGGAATCTGTACGTAATACTTTGCATGACTATACTATTTTCTGTGTTTCACCCAATGCTTTTAACATCTCTTGGAGATGCTTGCCTGACTCAATTAGGGACGACGAAGGGGTGATTTTCTACTTTTATTCTGTATTCAGTAGCGGGACAGTTATCTGGTGGTTTGTTTTTTTTAGCAACATAACAGTTAGGTCTTGGTTGGTTGGATTAGAAACACAACCCACTTAGAATTCCACCTAAATGGAAGGGACCTGGGACCATCCAGTAAAGAGATTCTGGTCCAACCCTCTCATTTTCCAAAAGAAGGGACTCAGACCCAGAGATGGGAAGGGATTTGCTCAGCGCCTCCCAATCAGAGCTGTGTGATGTCCCCACAGAGCTTTCTGGTGCACAGAAAAGACTTTTATAATTACTTGGATTTTCAGTTTAAGTCATTTGCCCCAACTTTCCCTAGTTGAGTGGTGCTTAAGGGGGGTGTGGCCATCAGAATTACCTGGAGTTCTTTTACCACATGGCTGTGCCTCCCCTGCCCCAGCTTCTGATTCAGCAGGCCCCAGGGCGGTATCTATATTTTGAAAAAGTCCAGATGATTCCTGTTTTGTTTCTTCTCAGAAGTTCTCTTTGATTTTTATTTTTAAAAATTGCGCAAGTAATTAACAATGAGTACATTCTCGTGAAGCACACGGCAGGCTATACGGGACCATCTGGGAAAGCTGCCTTCACACCCACCCCTTAGGCCCACCGCGCTCCTCAAAAGTATCCACGGTTTAAGCCACCTTCTGGTTGGCTGTCTATGAATTTACTCACTTAGCATGCGTGGACATGTATCTCATTTTTAAATAAGTAGGATTATAGCATTTGTGTTGCTCCCATGACTTGCTTTTTTCCCTTGACAATGTGTCTTGAAAGTCTTTTCATGTCACTCTATATAGAGCTACCTAATTCTGGCTAACAGACTGCAAACTATTTCACTGTACAGAAATATCATTGAAGGAAACTAGAATATGACACCCCAAAATATGCCTCTTTGACATAAGAATTATTTTGAGCTGAAAGCAATTAAAAAGTAGCAAACGCAGGAAGAGCTCTCTTCCCCCTCTTCCTTTCTAGGGTTTAACTTTTCCTTTACTGGAGACCGCTCTGGACTGTTATGAGCCCAATGGCAGCACCAGAGGAATCTGAAGATAAACCACATTCCAGGGGAATCTGAAAACAAACCACATTCCATTAGATCCCTCCCCCCCCCCCATATATTCCCTCTCCCACCATTTGCCACCCTTGGAAGCCTAACACAGTTTCCTTTGCCCTGTCATTCTCTACACACGTGTTTATTCTTTGTTGAAGATGCCAGATAAGCCCGAGTTTTAATCGCCTCTTTGAGCTACCCATCCCTGGGTTTTCCCCATGTATACAGGAGATGTAGAGTGTTAACACAATTCTGTTTGCTTTTCTCTTGTTAATTTGTCACTTATTACAGAGCCCCAGCTGAGAACCTAGAAGGATAGATGGAAGGAGGCACGATTATTTTCTTTCCCTACAAGCAGAGGTTCCCATGTGTGGTGTGCATCAGCCTCCCAGGGCGAGCTCAGAAAGAACGTAGAGGCTCAGGGTGATGACAGGTGGGGCCTGGGCATCTGTGTTTCTACCATGTTCCCCACCTGATGCCGCTGCCCATGGCTCTAGATAGAAGGTGTGACAGTTTCGGATAAAGTTTGTTGAAGCAACTATTCAGGTTACGATGGTTAGTCTCCATTCTGGCTGTGAATCACTCAGACCGGGAATTTGTGTGGCTGTATCTTTCAGGAAGTTGTGCATGAGGCAGCAAAGAAGTTTCTTGCGGCTGATGTTTGTTCAGGTGTCTTTATCTTAACGTAACCCTAATGCCACCGGAGCGCGCTTTGGATCCTTGCAACTGCATGGTTGACGAAGCCAAAACGTGTACTCTCTGGTCCCTTCCAGAAAGCCTTTGCGGACCCCGGGTTGAGCGCCCGCACTTTGGTCCCTGCCTCCGGGAGGTTGAATCTGTTCTCACCACTTTCAAGTGTACCTCTTTCTACGGCTCTGATTCTCCATGTACTGACGTGCGGCTACGCACGGCACCAAGAATGATTGGGTTAAGAGGCGTAACATTAGGAAACACACAGAACCGTGCCAGGCACCTAGTGCGTACTCTGTGAGCGTTGTTTACAATGTCCTTCCCTGAAAAGCAAACCTTACTTTTGACACAGCCTAATACAATCATTTCCTCCCCTTCATCATTTGTGTTTCTGGGGCCTTATTTAAGACTTTCGGCATCCATAGGTCACAGGGATTTTTCTCCCATATTTAAAAATGACCTTTATAGTCTTTTTTTTTTAAGTTTATTCATTTATTTTGAGATAGAGAGAGAAAGCGCAGGCGAGCGGCGAAGGGGCAGAGAGAAAGAGGGTGAGGGAGAATCCCAAGAAGACTCTGCCCTGCCAGCACATCGTGACTGATGTGCATTTATTGTTTTTCAGGGGATTCTGTGCCCAAGAAGCACACCAGGGTAACCCTAGGTCCTGAGAAGCCTACCCGGCAGAAATCACCCAGCCCAGGAGCCTATAGGGCAGGCCACAGAAACCTTCTCACCTCTGAGGAGAGCTGCCTCCTTCTAGAAGACGTGCCTCACCTCCTCTTCCACCGTCAACCCTCTCCCACCTCTCCAGGTACCTTGAATGAACACCAGATGGGTTCACCCCCAAATCCCCCACCCCCAGGGCAGAACTGGGCACACATCACCAATCTGGAAGAGATTGGTTGGCTGGGCGACTGCTGAAACCTACCAACTCGACCCTCATGTGGAATTCTTCAATCCTGTGGTTCTCAATCTTGCCTACATTTTAGAATCATCTGGAGAACTTTTCCAAATGCCTCATGCCCGGGTTTCGCTCCCAGAAATTGCGATTTGTTGCGTTATAAAACAAAAATTCAACTGAGTACCTTTGGAGATCTAATTGGTTTAAAAAGATTTTTTTTTTTTTTTAGCATTTCTTCATTTTTTGAGAGGTGGAGAGAGACAGTATGAGCGGGGGAAAAAGACAGAGAGAGAGAGAGAGGGAGACACAGAATCCGAAGCAGGCTCCAGGCTCCGAGCCGTCAGCCCAGAGCCCGACACGGGGCTCGAACTCATGAACCGTGAGATCGTGACCTGAGCCGAAGTCGGGCGCTTGAGCGACTGAGCCACCCGGGCGCCCCGAGCCTTGCTATTTAAAGGGTGCCCCAAAGAGCAGCCACAGACCTAGTCTTCATGAATCAGACCCACGTTCTAACAAGCCTGGTGATTGGTTTGCATATTAAAGCTTGAGAAGTCCTGGTGTAAAGGATTTTGAAGATTGAGAGAATGTATATTATAATTATACAAAGAATTATATGTCATGAGTATAACTGATGACAGAAAAGCTCTCTAAAGTCCTGAGACACGACGGAAGCCACTTTAGATTTCCTTCTACCATTTGCAACTACGTGGATGGAACGGGAGGGTATTATGCTAAGTGAAATTAGTCAGAGAAAGACTAATTAAATTAAAAAAAAAAAAAGATTTACTTCTAAGTCAGCATGACTGTATATAAACTTTGTTCAAACCAGAAGCCCGATTTATGGCCCGCCACACATGTATTGTGCAGCTGCTTTGTGAATGAGCGCCTGAAGGAAAACCATCTTGTCCTTTAAAAAAAAACAACAATGTTTATTTATTCATTTTCAGAGAGAGAGAGAGAGAGAGAGAGCGAGACAGCATGAGCGGGTGAGGGGCAGAGAGAGAGGGAGAGAGAGAGAGAGAATCCTGAGCGGGCTCCACACGCAGCGTAGAGCCCAATGTGGGGCTCGATCTCACGACCTCGAAATCACGACCTCGAAATCGCGAACTGAGCTGTTATCAAGAGTCAAACGCTTAACCGACTGAGCCACCCAGGCACCCCATTTGAGATATCTATCAATGCTCCCACTCCCTGCATTCCTTTCTGATAAAACTTGTGATTCCCACCTATCTGCTAACCTATAATCTTTTGAGCTTTTACAAGATGTAAAAAAAAAGTACATAACCCTGTTCATTCTCTGAAACACGTTCTTCCCTCTGAAGACCGTGTTTCCCAGGCAGCTGTCCTAACTGGGGCTGGAATAAAATCCTCTTTCTTACTTTTAGAGATTCTAAATTTGTTCCTTGTACATGGACTAACAGAATCTGGTGTGTAACAGGCAATCAATCCTACGTATTCACTGAATGAATGAATGAATGAATGAATGAATTCACTGAATGAATGAATGAATGAATGAATTCACTGAATGAATGAATGAATGAATGAATTCACTGAATGAATGAATGAATGACCCCTTGATTCAGATGTGATTCTTTCTACTTTACACCCGAGGAAACAAAGACTCGGGTGGCTATTAGGTCAGCTGGCCAAACGAGGAAAATGCTGGGGGTTCTGGGGGGAGGGGCTTCTCACCTTCATGTTCCCCCAGGGAAGAGAAATACATTTTGGTTAGAGGGACCCAGGAGGTCCAAACCTGAGGCTCCAGTGATAATATTTACACATCCCCCAAACAAACAGGCTCACCGCACATTCATCCACAAGTATTTATGAAACCTGCCTATGTGCTCGGTGCTGTGCAAGACAGAGAGGCACCCTCTTTAAAGCAGCTGACAGTGACCATTTAAAATCTGCAAAGAGGGGGTCACCTGGCTGGCTCAGCTGGTAGAGCGCGTGACGCTTGGTCTCCAGGTTTTGAGTTCAAGCCCCAGGTTGGGCCTAAAGCTTACTAAACAAACAAACAAACAAACAAACAAACAAATAAAATCCACCATGGGGGATAAGGTCTGAGGAGGGCAGGGAGACCAGATTGTACCATCAGGTGATTGGAGGAGGCTTCACAAGAAGTAATGTATAAGGTACAATCTGAAGAGTGGAAGAAAAATTTAATTCCAAACATTTATTTTGGAACAAGCAAACGAGATCGCTGGCTGTCCTTTTTTTTTTTTTTTTTGCTGACATGCTCAAAGCTTCGGGGGATTATCTAGTTTGATGCAGTTTAAAAGGTTCTTCTTTGCTGTGAAACTGTTTTATGGCTCTGTGGATTGTAGATAAAGTGCAGCTACGAAAATAACCCTTATCTATAGGTATGCAAATAAATCCGGTCCAGTGGAAGGACACCCTCCCCCCCCCCCCCCGGGAGAAAGTCAATTTTACATCTGTTTGTAAATTCATTTCGACATTTCTTTACTCCATATGAATGTGTGGTTCCGCATCTTTTCCTTTGAACCAGCTGTGGCATCTGTCTAGTTCTCTCATTAATTAATGCACTAAATAAAATCTTTGATATATGTTCGTTTTATACCTGCACAAGAGTCACGATTTTATCATCTCTTAACATTTATGGTTTAACAAGAGTGAGTGGAAGTCAGCCGGTGTTCCGGGCAGGGAGAGCAGCAGGTTCAAAGGCTCTGCTGCAGGGAGGGCAGCAGGTGGAATGGGGGGCGGGGTCTGGATGGGGCCCCTCCCCCCGGGGGACTCAGGGATGCGCCGGGACCCAGCCCCCGGCCTCATACTATGGGAAGCCAGTGGAGGGTCTTTCCTCTTCTTCTTCTTCTTCTTTTTATTTATTTTTGAGACAGAGAGAGTCAGAGCATGAACGGGGGAGGGCCAGAGAGAGAGGGAGACACAGAATCCGAAGCAGGCTCCACGCTCTGGGCTGTCAGCACAGAGCCTGACGCGGGGCTCGAACTCACAGACCGTGGGATCATGACCTGAGCCGAAGTCGGACGCTCAACCGACTGAGCCACCCAGGCGCCCCCAAGTGGAGGATCTTAATCAGTGGAATAACTTGATCTGATTCACAGCGTGAGATCTTACCCCGCCGCCTGCAGGGCAGAGGATGGATTTTAGGAGCAAGGGGAGGAGAAAAAAGGATGCTCCTGGAGGCCGGTGCAGTAATCCAGGCAGGAGGGGACAGTTGCCTGGATTTAACATTGAGGGTTGGGAGGCAAGCAGGCTCTGTAAACAGCAAACAAGCGGGAATAGCACAGGCAGAAGTCTAAAAGGGGACACTGGCATCTGATGTCATTCATAGGATCATATATGCATATATACGTATATATGAATAGATACGTATACACACACACGTATATCTATGTATATACACACATATGTACATATATACACACATATCGTATTCACATATATATATATACTCTTGGCCTGGGGACACAGCAGGGAACTCAGTAGAGCCTGTCTTCCTGACGCCTCCATGCTAGTGGTGGCAGTGAAGGAGGTGCCACAGAAACCCTGGAAAGAGCTCATTCTGAACAGGGATGTGAAGGCTAGAGGTTGAAGGTGCGAATTCTGCTGTGTGACCTCAGGAAGTTACTGAATTCTTTTTTTTTTTTAATAGGTCAATTTTTTTTTAATTTTATTTTTTTAATTGACATCCAAAGTGTTAGCGTATAGTGCAACAATGATTTCAGGAGTAGATTCCTTAGTGCCCCTGACCCATTGAGCCCCTCCCGCCTCCCACGACCCCTCCCGGAACCCTCAGTTCGTTCTCCATATTTAGGAGTCTCTTCTGTTTGGCCCCCCTCCCTGTTTTTATATTATTTTTGCTTCCTTTCCCTTATGTGCATCTGTTTTGTCTCTTAAAGTCCTCGTATGAGTGAAGTCATATGACTTTTGTCTTTCTCTGGCTGACTAATTTCACTTAGCATAATACCCTCCAGTTCCATCCACATAGTTGCAAATGGCAGATTTCATTCTTTTTGGTTGTCGAGTAATACTCCATTGTATCTATGTACCACATCTTCTTTATCCATTCATCCATCGATGGGCATTTGGGCTCTTTCCATACTTTGGCTATTGTTGATAGTGCTGCTATAAACTTGGGGGTGAACGTGTCCCTTTGAAACAGCACATCTGAGTCCCTTGGATAAATGCCTAGTAGTGCAATTGCTGGGTCGTAGGGTAGTTCTATCTTTAATTTTTTGAGGAACCTCCATACTGTTTTCCAGAGTGGCTGCACCGGCAAATCTTTTTTTAATGTTTGTTTATTTTAGAGAAAGACAGAGCATGAGTGGGGGAGGGGCAGAGAGAGAGGGAGACCCAGAATCCGAAGCAGGCTCCAGGCTCCGAGCTGTCCGCACAGAGCCCGACGTGGGGCTCGAACCCATGAACAAGGAGATCATGACCTGAGCCGAAGTCGGATGCTTAACCGACTGAGCCACCCAGGCACCCCAGGAAGTTACTAAGTTCTTCCGGGATGGTTTCCTTAGCTCTAAAATGGAGCTGATTGAAGAGTGCTTTCCTCAAAGGGTTGACTGACTGAATGAAATAAAAGATTCTTCTGCCCTCAGTGAAGGGCAGCTATTTCCCAAAGGCTAAGAAATGCATTGGGCACATACAAATCACTGTAATAACATAAATAATACCCATCTGCATTGGTACAGCGCCTCAAATTTTTTTGGACCTTACGTATAGAGCTGAGACGCAAAGTAAGGGTCTGTATTCGTTTCTTGTGGCCGGCTGTAGCAAGTTACCGAAAGCTTGGTGGCCGAAAACAACAGACATTTACTCTCTCGCCGTTCTGGAAAAGTCTGAAATCAGGATGCTGGCAGGGTGGGCTCCTTTTGGAGGCTCTGAAGGAGAAGCTGTTTCACGCTTCTGGTGGCTGCTGGCAATCCTTGACATTTCTTGGCTAATCTGTGTCTCTCTTCGCATGGCCCTCCCCTCTGTGTTTCTCCTTCCCTTAGTTTTTCTTATAAAGGTACCCATCAGGGGCATCCGGGTGGCTCAGGCGGTTAAGTGTCCAACTCTTGGTTTCGGCTCAGGTCATGATCTCACAGTTTCGTGAGTTTGAGCCCTGCCTCGGGCTCTGTTCTGGCAGTGCGGAGCCTGCTTGGGATTCTCTCTCTCCCTCGCCACCCCCCCCCCCCGCCCCACCAAATTATGCTGTCTCTGTCTCTCTCAAAATAAATAAACTTGAAAAAAAAAAGATACTAGTCATTGGGTTTAGGGCCCATCCTGATTTAGGATGATCTAATCTCAAGATCCTTGATTCAAAGAATCCTTTGCAAAGGACTTTTTCCTAAATGAGGCCGCATTGACAGGTGGACATATCTTCTGAGAAACACCTTCAATCCACTACAAGGTCCATATGTATTTATTTTTTCCTGTCGTGAACCAATTTCTCCAACCCCTTCTGCTACATAATCCATGCTTTCATCCTGGTTTGGGATGTCACTTTTTTCATGTATCGAGTTTCCGTGTGTACCCAGCCTATGTCTAGGGTTCTACATTCCATTCCATTCATCTGCCTGTTTTTCTGTGCCTGTGTCACTACCGCATTGTTTTTACTGTTGTGCTTTGGTTATATGTCTTAATATATGGTCAAGTAAATCCCCATCTTGGCTTCATTTTTTCAAAAAGCCCTAAATTTTCAAGGACCTCGATTTTCTTTTCTTTATGTTTATTTACTTCTGAGAGCACAAAAGACAGAGCACGAGCTGGGGAGACCAGAGAGAGAAGGAGACACAGAATCCGAAGCAGGCTCCTGACTCTGAGCCATCAGCACAGAGCCGGACGTGGGGCTCGAACCCATGGACCGCGAGATCATGACCTGAGCCAAAGTCAGATGCTTAAACAACTGAGTCACCCAGGCACGCCCAGGACTTTGATTTTCTATATACATCTTAGAATCTGTTTCTGAGTAGCCCCTGCCACAATCCCTCGGGATTTTGGTTGGAATCCCAATGACTGTATGGATTAATTTGGAGACAAACTGACATTTTTTAAGACATTAGGTCCGTCGATCCATGAGCTGACTACATCACTCCATTTATCACGGTCTTCTTTTTATATCCTTTGATAGAATATGTAAGTTGTCTCCAAGGAGGTCTTATACATTCTGGTAGGGTCATTAAAGAAGGAAGAACACTCTACAATTTACAAATGGCCCAATTGTATATATCCCCTCTCCCTAGAGGCCTATCGTCTAATTTTTACGAAAAAGGAAACTGAGGCTAAGAAAGGTAAAGGAGCCTCCCCAGAGACACACAGTGGTGATAGAGCTGAGACCAGGTCCCCCAGCCTGAACACCTGGAGGCCATCTTGCTTGTCCTGCTGTTCTGGAACCTGGTGCTAACGGGCAACTCGGTGGCCCCAAAGCCACGGCCTCTTTCTCGCCCACTGGCGTCCTTGTCCCCAAACACGAGGCACAGGCTGATGGAGGCCGGTGGGAGCCTGCTCCGGGCGGCTGGGTCAGGGCCAGGGATGGGGATGGCTGGAAGGATGGCAGTGACCTCATCCAGGTCTTTGGACTCTGCCCAGGACAGCCTGGCCCACCCTAGAGGTTGGGCCCAGCATGGCCCGGCCTACCTGCCCCAGGGCCACCCACAGCCTGTCTAGGCAGCAGACCAGCAGGGACATGGCCACCTGCGGCAGCACGGCTCGTAGCGGCGGCTCCAAGGCCTTGTCATTCTCTTGGTGGAGGCTGGCCGGGCTGTAGGAGGCCCGCTGGGCCATGGAGAGTAGGACCAGGCTGGACTCCCACTTGAAGTGTCACAAGAGCCATGGGATGTGGTGGTAGGCTCCGTGCATCAGGATGGTGAGCTGCTGGGGGCCCCAGCCCCAGACCATGGTCAGTGGCTGCCACAAGGCCCGTTGGATAGGCAGTGGCAACTTTATGCACAGCTTCCTGGCCTCACCCCCGGCCCACCTGCCGGCTACTGTAGCACAGGACACAGAGGCCCAGTAGATGGGCTGAGAGGCAGTGGGAGGCCATGTTTGCTACGGTCACCTGCAGCCCCAGCAGGGGGGCATAGAACTTCACCAGGCCTGCACCACACAGGGGAAGGGGCAGGAAATGCCACGCCCCCATGGCCAGCCTGTGGGGCATCATCCTGACAGCCGGTGGTGGAGGAGCGGGGACGTGGGGCCTCCATGGCCCAGACCTCTGTGCGAGGCCCTGTACTGGGTGCTGAGAACATGGAAACAGGATATGGTCTCTGCCTACAGGAAACTTCCGGTCCGGTGAGAGAGATGGACGTTGAAACATCATGTGATCCCTGTTTGGCTCCTGCTTAGGTCCTCCTGACCTGCCACTACGGTTAGTCCACACCTAGAGCTTTACCTGGCCATACAGAATATCTGCCCGTTAGGTATTTGAGCAAAGCCTGAGACCTTTCTCTGCTGCTTATCAGAAGTTCCATTTTAAAAAACAGTAGCGATGGAGGGCCATTTGTAAATAACATCATCCATTTCTTTTCAGACTCTGGATTTTATTTATTTATTTGTTTGTTTGTTTAGAGCCTGCGTGGGAGGGGGGGTAGATAGAAAAGGAGAGAGAGAGAGAATCCCAAGCAGGTTCCGCACTGCCAGCACAGAGCCCGACGTGGGGCTTGAACCCACGAAATGTGAGATCACGACCTGAGCCGAAATCACGAGTCAGATGCTCAACCAATTGAGCCACCCAGATGCGCCTGGGTTTGTTGTTGTTGTTGTTTTAAGTAGGCGTCACACCCCATGTGGGGTTCAAACTCACAACCCTGAGATCAAGAGTCTCATGCTCTATCCACTGAGCGAGCCGGGTGCCCCACCAGGCTCTGGATTGTATCTTTGGGTGAAACTAGCAATGTGGGATCAGGTAACCCAACCCCTTTGTTCCGGCCTCTCGTAAAGCGCTCATACGGATCGTACTGGTGTGTTACCTTGAATTCATTGGTCTGCACTGTGTGTACATAGCCACTGTGAGTTCACTGCGGGAGGACGCTCGGGGCATTACCGACTACATCCCATGCTGGCCCTTCAGCCAAACATTTCTCTGTCTCCCCAGAGAAATTTCTTTCAAGCCTTATTTTAGGCACAGCGGACTCCTTCTACTTACCGGTTTGTTTTCATCATGTGGATATTGTGAAATGTGCTCCTAATCATATTTCTCTTTTTTATGTGGCTGCACAGAGGCTCGGAACCAAATGGAAGGACGACTCGGGCACAGACACAGAGTTCTATGATGCGTGTTTTGCGTGTGATCCCTTTCTGGCTTCATTTTCTTTCCCTTCCCTCATTTGCTTACCTTTTTCTTGTTGAGCTGCACACGTTCTGGTATGTAACCTCAGACACGTTCTTGGAAGGAGAAAGGATACGCTTAACCCTATAAAAGAATCCCAAACCTACAAATCTTGCCCTTGTAAAAGTCGTATTTACCCAATATTCCGTAATGGATACCGTGATCCTTGCCCTCGTGTCTTCCTTACTTCATCCCACCTCCAATGACTCATGCCAATCGTTTCCAGATCTTGTCCATCCTAACCATCTCCTGATTTGGCTCCTTTATGTTTACCTTGCAGGTCACACTGGTCACGTCACCCAGGCCACCCACCTTGACGGGTACTTTAACACTTTTAGCGCATCCCGCTGCCCTCAGGATGAAGTGTCCTTAGATTCTAGGCTGGGATTTGAACTCTGTCTTCCTAAGCTTGTCTCCTGCCACTGTCCCGTACTCTCTGGACCATATCAAACCACAAGCAGTCCGTGAGCAGATCTTTTATTCTCTGTGCTTTTGTACACATTGTTCCCTCTGCCTGGACAGCTGCCTTTTGGCCTGACAAATAAAAATCCTTTGCGGCCCAATTCAAATAACATCGCTTCAGCAGAAGCCCACGACCTGGGGGGAGGGGGGAGGGATTCACCAGTCCTCTCTTGTATTCCAATCATATTTTGCACAGGCCTCTGGTGCAGTTATGATGTCGGCAAACTGGTTTCTCCCAGGGCAGGTGCTTCACGTCTGCTTGATTTCTATGTTGCAGAGCTGAGCACAAGGCTAGGCAGAGCAGGCTTAGCACAGCACACATTTGTTAGATGAATGAACGAATCCCTCATTTGACAGATGGGGAACCTGAGGCCCAAGACAATAATCCAGTGAGCTGTATGCACGAATGGAATGGCAGAAGTCTCTTGATGCTCTCTTTTCTCCCTTGATGGTAAGGAAGGAATTCCTTTTAGGGAGAATAGTTTGTCTAGGACCTTTAGTGACATTGTCAAACCTTTTTAAACTCTCTTCGCCATTTTAACTTTTCAAAAATGTTTATTTTTGAGAGAGGCAGAGCATGAGCAGGGGAGGGGCAGAGAGAGAAGGAGTCACAGAATCCAAGGCAGGTTCCAGGCTCTGAGCTGTCAGCACAGAGCCCAAGGCGGGGCTTGAACTCACGAGCCTTGAGATCATGACCTGAGCCAGTCAGATACTTAACCGACTGAGCCACCCAGGTGCCCCCAGTAAATATTTCTTATTGAGTGAATGATTTGGGGGCCCAGAGCTGTTTCCAGTGAGGGGGTTACTGGACACCAAGTCTGAAGCTGTGAAAACCGAAGCTGGAGTCAGACTTGAGCCCTGTCCTTCATTGATTGTGTGACTTTTGTCAAATTATTTCCTCTTGGCCTGAAACTTTGTTTGCTCTATAGGAGGGGACAGACAATATGGGTCATAGTCTTTCGTTTGCATTCTGAAATTAAAAACAGAAGCCATTGGATAGCAAAAACCAAACCGACGAATTTTTTAGGCAGCAAAGTCAGCCTTGAACCGATGTGAAGCCGTTTATATTTATCCCACTCCATAAGAAGGTATCTATATCCGTATCTATATTTTTACAGAATTAATGTGTCTCATTAAAGAGTTTGGGGAGGATTACATAAGTATGTGCACCATATTGCATGATTTATTTAAAACATGAAAAATGCTGAGTTTGGAAACACATCTGGCCCCAAAGATTTCCCAGAAGGGAAATCTTATTTCCAGTGAGGGAAATCGGCGCCGCCCCCACCCCCGACCCCCCAAGGGATGGTGTGAAGATGAAATGTTTTTTTAACCAATGGTGTGAGCGTGCAATGGCCAGGTCCGGAATCAAGTAACAGGACCGGGTGGGATGGAGGTGCAAGGTGACGTATGGGAGACAGTGTGCGTGTCCTCCCCCAGCAAAAAGGGTGTATCAGGCCTTGGGGGGCAGCCTCGGGAGTTAATGCTTAATCCCCAGGAAACAACAGGGAGCCACGGGAAGTAACAAGATAACATGTGATTCTTTTTTTTTTTATTTTTAAAAATTTTTTTTCAACGTTTTTTATTTATTTTTGGGACAGAGAGAGACAGAGCATGAACGGGGGAGGGTCAGAGAGAGAGGGAGACACAGAATCGGAAACAGGCTCCAGGCTCCGAGCCATCAGCCCAGAGCCTGACGCGGGGCTCGAACTCACGGACCGCGAGATCGTCGCGGGGCTCGAACTCACGGACCGCGAGATCGTGACCTGGCTGAAGTCGGACGCTTAACCGACTGCGCCACCCAGGCGCCCCTTTAACATGTGATTCTTAAAAAGATTTCGAGAGGCAAGCCTGGAAGCAGGGGGAGCAATAGGAAGCTCGTGGGTCACCGTGGGTGGGGGGAGGCAGGCGGAGATCAGCAAGGGCTCCTGAGGCTGGAAGGGCGAGTCAGGGAGGTTGGGCAGCTGGACCCGTGACCGCAGGTCGTGAGGCGGTTTTGTCGCCTCGCTGACCATCAGAAGCGAGCGCGGGCCACAGCACCTGGACACCCGGAGTCATGGCCCAGACGGGGCTTGAGGGACGGGTGTCCGAAATCAGAAAGCAGTAAAGGCAAGTTGGTGTCGCGGAAGCAGCTCTGGGTTGGGAGTCAGGCAGCCCGGTTTTCGGTCTTTTCTCTCCAACTCTGAACGGGTGGGAGCGGGGCAACGCGTCCCAAGTCGGTTGCCCGCCAAACGGCCAACACCGCGGATCCGCCGTGTGGGACGGAAAGGGGATGTCACGTGTGAAGGCGCTTTGGCGCTGAAACCCACAGCTGGGTTATTCAATCCTGGAGGGGACGGCATTTCACATGAAAAAAAAAAACCCAAAAAACCAGACGCGGCCATTTAGCTTCACCGTAACGGCGTGTGTCATCCAACTTGGCAGCTACCTAGCGCTGAACGGTCGTTGCGCCCAATTCTCTGCCAACGTTTCCCTGGCGCTTCGCTAAGTTTGAACCCAGTCGCTCGCCGTATAATTTCTAATCCCCGCCCCCGAAACGGACGTCCAGCTCAGAACGAACTCTGGGCGAGGACGAGCGTGCGTGGAAAGGGCGCCCCGTACCCGCCCCACGACCCGGCGTCCGCCGCGGGCGCGCGCTCGCACGCCGGAAGGGGCGGAGCCAGGCGGGGCTTTATAAATGGCTCGCCGGCAGAGCCCCGACCTCTACCGGCAGCATTCGGCGGCGGGATGGTATGTGTTATCATGGCCCTCCCCTCTTTGTTGGCGCGGCGGCACGACTCCATCCGCGGCGCATCGCCGCCATCCCAACTCGGCGGGCGCCGGGGGCCTGCTCGACGAGCATGGGGGACTCGGCGACATCCCCAACCAGGCCTATTTCTGGAAAGACCCGAGGCCTGTGCTTGACCTGGGGCCCGCCAGGCGGCTGGCGAAAGCCCTTGGGCCTGGCTCCGGTTTGGAGGCCCCGAGCCCGAAAATTCTCAAGTGCCAGATAATTTGCCGGATCTCGCCCTTCCCGATTTAGTGTTAATCCGGTTTAGAGTCTGAGCACGTAGGCCAGGAGGCTCTTGAGTGGGGTCGCCAGGCACTACTCGTGCTAACCTGGGAGGTGCAGAAATCCAAGTAGCGCGCGGGAGGGGAGCCTGGGGTAGGGGTGCCGAGGCCTCGGGCTGAAATGGGTGGGACGGTTCTTACAACCGTAAGGCCTCTGGAGTTCCGAGGAACCACAGATGATGAACTTATTGACGGGCGGACAGAGACTCTGTGCTGATTGTCATGTTCTGATTTGGCTCTGTCGGGTTCTGGTGGCCTCTACGTGTTATCAGTCCGGCCTGGGGAACCTGTAGTGCCAGCCGCTTGTCCCAGAAGTCTCTTTGTGGTCAAACTGTTGCTGACTCGACCATAAAGCCACCTGTGAAGTGATTTTAATGACCCTCCCCCCCACCTTGTGTGTCTTAGTCCTGTTAAGAGAAGAAAGTACGTTTGCTTGGGTTACGAAATGAGGTTTCGAGGCAAAGATAGAACTCGTTTAGGATGTGTGGCCCTCTAAGCAAGTGAACCCAGCCCCGCACATTAGCATGTTTATTCATGGGGTTGCTGGCGTGGACTCAGCGTTCAACTGAGGCACGCTGGGCGTCAGAAGTGAGCTACTTAGATGAGCCAGAGTGCTAACGTGGATTGTTTCCTCCTAGTCTCACAGGAAGTTCTCCGCTCCCAGGCATGGGTCCCTGGGCTTCTTGCCTCGGAAACGCAGCAGCCGACACCGTGGGAAGGTGAAGAGCTTCCCCAAGGATGACTCTTCAAAGCCCGTCCACCTCACCGCCTTCTTGGGCTACAAGGCCGGCATGACTCACATCGTGCGGGAGGTCGACAGGCCAGGATCCAGTAAGTACAGGCTGCATCCTCGGAGCTGGTGGGGGGTGGTGGTTAGGAGCCGAGGATGGGGACGGACTGGAGTTGGGGCAGACCCTCTCTGTGGGATCGGTGTTTCAGGCTGTAGATGGCTGGCATTGCTGTAGGTGGAGGGATGTGTTGAAGTCCGGGAACTTTAACGTGAGTAAGTTTTAAAACCACAGCATAGGAGTATGCCAATTTGGGAGATCGTCCCTGTCAGCCGTAACTCTAAAAGCCTGAATACTGCCCGTGTCCCTGGTTGTGAAGAAAAATTGCACTGCCTTAGAGTCCTGATACTTTTTTGAGTTAGAAACACAAAACGCACGCGGGAAGTTGGCCCCTGGGAGTCCAGGTTGCCGATAAGGGCCCCACTTCTGCAAACTTCTGGTTACCTCAAGCACGTTGCGTTCTTTAATTGAAGTGGGCACTTGGAGACGCAGCGTCATAATCCCTCGGCGACTCTGGCTGTCCCCCTCCCGTCTGACCGCCCTCTCTTCCACAGAGGTGAACAAGAAGGAGGTCGTGGAGGCTGTGACCATTGTGGAGACCCCGCCCATGGTGGTTGTGGGCGTCGTGGGCTACGTGGAAACCCCTCGAGGCCTTCGTACCTTTAAGACCATCTTCGCTGAGCACATCAGTGATGAGTGCAAAAGGCGCTTCTATAAGAACTGGTAAGGGACAGGGACGAGGAGGCTATGCGCCCTGTGGGTCAGGGGCCCTGTGCAGGTCTTCTCTCTAGCAGGGGAGGAACTAGAACTGCTCTGGCGTCCGGTTTAGTTGGTGTCCTGAGCAGAACAGTTCCTGGGGACAGACCTTGAGCAGCACCTCTAGACCTTCCCGTTCAGCTTAGTGGGTGTTGACTGAGAACTCAGTAGTTCTCGTGTTCTTTTGGTTGCTGGGAAGTATGGAGAGTAGGGCTAGAAACTGAGATAGTGCCTAACTCCCCCAGTCCTCCGTCTGGGAGCGTGGTCGGGTTAATAATGGCTAAGTCGGAGCAAGAATTAGTGAGTATTTGAATGTTTGTGACTTGTATTAACTTTGTGGACCTCTGCTCAGCTCCGCTCGGCTCTGCCCGATGAGCTCCATCCAGGCTCCGCTTGCCGGTGGAAAAGGCTCCTTAGAAGCCGGCAATGAGCCCCGTCCCTATGTGGTGCCAGTGTGCCTTCCGCTCACCCCTTGGAGGAGTGATGAAGGCCTGCGCCCCGCCCCCTCCCCAACTCTGCTCTGCTCCTGAAGGCATAAGTCCAAGAAGAAGGCCTTCACCAAGTACTGCAAGAAGTGGCAGGATGATGATGGCAAGAAGCAACTAGAGAAGGACTTCGGCAGCATGAAGAAGTACTGCCAGGTCATCCGCGTCATCGCCCACACTCAGGTGAGCACTCGGCAGGACGCGCAAGAGGGGGACTGCGCCAGCGCTTCCTGTCTAGGGAGACGGAGTCCTACTTGAACCGAGCCCCCCCTAGTTCTCTTCTGAGTTGATTTCTCACCTCAAACGGACCGTGTAGGGATTTTGGAGGGATGGTAAGATTGGTTCCAGTTCCTTAAACGTGTCTGGATGGATGGGCCAGCGAGCAGCCTGGGGATTGCTTGAAGTGATGCAGCAACACGGTGCGGCACCTGCCCTGGATTTCCGAGGCCAGGCAAAGTCTGTTAACCTGAGAAGGCAGCCCGGTTCCTCCAGGCCTAAGGGTTGGCTTTTCTGTCGCCAACAGAGGGCGCTGTGTCTCCAGGCTTTTTATTTGGGAAACCGTGTCCCATTTTAGGAAAAGTGGTGGAAGGAACTAGTGATTCTTTGACATTGTGAAATGCTTGACTGAAAATAGTAGGTCACTGGCTGTTCGCGCTTCAAATCTGACTTGCCGTGACCCTTTGGCTGTAGAATGACTACGTCCTCTGCGGTTTGCTTGAGTTATTATTCTGGGTATACACCCCCGATTGTTAAATTGTTCAGTTTCAGTATGGTTAAGATGACCATATTGGCTTAGATTTGTAGTGTGTGTCCATTACTGAAGAGAGTTCCATAGGACAGCACTGGGCCGCTCTTAATGAAACGCTTTAGGTTTGAATTCTTTTTTTCCCTAAACTTTGCAGCTTCTCTCTTGACTGAGGTGCTGTTTCCACTCTCCCAAAATGTGAGTGGCTTGTTGACGGTCAGTAGAGCCAAGATAGATGGCCAGGGTAAACGAGGGGCAGTACGCCAAAGGAAGCCACCAGAAAGCATGATGATCAGGAACGTAGGGCTAGTTGGTCCCAGGATCTGGTTAGGTCTGCTTGTGTTGGCGTGGCCCATGTGTATTAAGGATCAGTCCATCCTGATGGTGAACTCTGGCATCAGAATTGAAAAGGGGAACGGTACCCAGTAGGGATTTTAATACAGGAAGGAGCCTTTTCGTTTTTGCCAGTGGAGAAACGTGCGGTTCAAGGTGGCCAGACTGTTCTGCCACTGGAGGAGAGCTTGAAGCTCAGGTGTCTGAGCCGTACCGATTCCCTCCTAGATGCGCCTGCTCCCTCTACGCCAGAAGAAGGCCCACCTCATGGAGATCCAGGTGAACGGAGGCACGGTGGCCGAGAAGCTGGACTGGGCCCGTGAGAGGCTGGAGCAGCAGGTGCCTGTGAATCAGGTGTTTGGGCAGGACGAGATGATCGATGTCATCGGCGTCACCAAGGGCAAAGGCTACAAAGGTGAGCTCTGCGGTGGCCCGAGTGGTGGTTAGATGCGGTTTCGGGTCCAGATCTTTGGCGACGAGGCCCTGGAAGGAGTGCTGGGCATGTCCCACGAGTAAGATGGCAGAAACTTTCCTCCCTGCCTGTCTCTGGGAATAGCCCTGTGGTCAAGTGGCAGGGAGGTAGGAGGACTGGGGGCGATCTGGCCATACATCTGAACCCTTACATTTGGAGCTCGCTGCAGAAGGCGGAGGGGACTCGGAAATTGGGTCAGCCTCCGACGGTGTAGAACTTGGTGGATGCCGTGAGGTGCACGTGCTCCCATTCTAGTGCACGGCCGGTTCTCCGAGGCCTCTTGAGTTGAGAACGGGTTTACGTCTTGGCAGGTGATCCACTGGAGCGAATAAGAGGGCTTAGAGGGTCACGTGTATGTTCAGCCTTCCTGTCCCTCACTCACCTAGTCCGTGTGGGTGTTGACTGTCCATACTCAGGTGTCAAGTGAACTCAGATTGGGCACTCAGTGGGAAAGGGCCAATGGCAGGCGTTCTCGACACCCCGGTAACAAGCTTGTGTCTGTTCTAGGGGTCACCAGCCGCTGGCACACGAAGAAGCTACCCCGCAAAACCCACCGAGGGCTGCGCAAGGTGGCCTGTATTGGGGCCTGGCATCCTGCCCGAGTCGCCTTTTCTGTGGCTCGGGCCGGGCAGAAAGGCTACCATCACCGCACTGAGATCAACAAGAAGGTGAGGTGCCAGGGGGGTTCGTATGGAGACTTTAAAGCTGGGGAGAGACGAGCCCAGTGTTGGGAGTGCAGTTTCCACTTCCTGTTAGCACTGCTCCGTTGTGCGGGAGCTTCCGGACTGCACTTGGATTGGAGTTGGCTCCCCTTGTCTGATGGGGCATGGTTTTGGCTCGTGGACATCAGTGGTTTACAAGGTGCCGTCGAAGGTGGTTCTGGTGCAGCTGACCCTTCGGGTGACCAAAGATGAGAGCCACGTCTGGCCTTTCCTTTGCCTTTGAGGTTTTGCGGGGGCCACTGTCTCCAACACGCGGCGGTATCTTTAGGCCCAGCCGGCCTTTCTTTCTGCTCCTAGCCTGGGGTGCCCCATCACTAGGACTGAGGCGATAGCTGCTTTCCTGGAGTCTGTCTCTCCTTTTAAGTTTCTCCGGTCCATCCCTTATGTAGATCTACAAGATTGGCCAGGGCTACCTCATCAAGGATGGCAAGCTGATCAAGAACAATGCTTCCACTGATTATGATTTGTCTGACAAGAGCATCAATCCTCTGGTGAGTAATGAGAACTGTTTTCTCAAAGCCTCAAGTCCTGGCTCCGGCGGGGATTTCCTTCTCATTCTTTGTGAATCTGCGCCAGACCTCACCTGTGGGGTGGGACCCTGGTGCTCTTGTGTCCTGGCTGACTCACCGAGGCTGTGTTTTCAGTCTGTTAACTGGTCTCCTACAGACTGTATCCAGCCGTCTGTTCTTGTAAATGGCACGTCTTCAATGCCCTGGTTGGGGCTGGCTGGTGAGAAGTGGGATCTCAGACCCAGCTGTTCAGTGATGAGGCTCTGGAATGAGCGCTGGGCACAGCGCCCGAGTCCAACTGCGGAAACGTTCCTTGCTGCCTTCCTTCTGAGAACAGCCCTGTGGTCGGCAGGTGGCAGGGGAGCACCTGAATCTGAAGGGTCCTGTGTGTTGTCTGATCAGTCTCTAGCCTTACACTTGCTCTGTCCTGATCTGATGGCCTTGCTCTTTCCAGGGTGGCTTTGTCCACTATGGTGAAGTGACCAATGACTTTGTCATGCTGAAAGGCTGTGTGGTGGGAACCAAGAAGCGAGTGCTGACTCTTCGCAAGGTGAGGCTGGCGGCCCTTCCTGGTGGTCGGGGTGTAGGCGGGGCTTGGGCCTCCAGTGGAGGAGTCGATAGGGGACACAGGGCCACACTTCGTTGAGGGGAGTTCAAAGAAATGGGGGGCAGGGCTTGGCCTTCCCTTGAACATGAGCTTTGAAGTTCTGGGAGGAGGAATTTCAGTCTGGCCTGGCCCAGCTGTCTGCTTCTGTTTTCATGTGTTTCCTACATCGTTCTGGTGTCCAGGGGGAGATCCTTGGGTAAGACCAGCTATAGTAGAGGTGGTGTGGGAAGGGGGTTCCTCTTGGCTCTGGAGGGGCTGTGATTGAGACTGGTGATCCTCTGCCCTCGCAGATGACGGGCCTGTGAACTGTAACTGACCTTTCCCTCTTGGCCCACAGTCCTTGCTGGTGCAGACCAAGCGGCGGGCCCTGGAGAAGATTGACCTTAAATTCATCGACACCACCTCCAAGTTTGGCCATGGCCGATTCCAGACCGTGGAGGAGAAGAAAGCGTTCATGGTGAGCACCCGGACCCTGCTGCCCTCTGGCTGGGGCTGGGATGGTTCCCCGGGGATGTCTCCCGTCAGCCTGCCCAGCTGCACTGGCTCCTGGGGGTCCTGAGCTTGTGCCAGTGCAGGATCTCTGGTTCCATACGTGGGGGTATTCGTGACCAGCTTCTTTCCTCCCCCTCTAACCTTGCCCCCTGCGCCTCTCCACAGGGACCACTTAAGAAAGACCGAATTGCAAAGGAAGAAGGAGCTTAACGTCAGGACCAGATTGAGCAGCTGGTGGGATCTCAATAAAACTAGTTTTCCAGTGACCCCCTGCCTCTGGTTTTGCTTCTCAGTCTGGCCGCTCCACTGTGGCCACAGGAGGGTTCTTGTGCTTTCTGAGAGTTGTTGCCCTTGGCTCCTTAGCAAAATGTCATGTTTTTAGCCCTACCATTTTATCTGGCCCCCTGCCTGGAGCAGGTGGGGCTTGATGGGAGCTAGAAGCGGAGCCCAGGTCTGCCCCTGAATTGTTGAAACTGGCCTGGGGCGGCAGGCTTTGTGCAAATGTGTCCTGTCACCCGGTGAGGCTCTGCTGTGGAGGGTGATTGTGTTTGCACAGCTTGGGTGGTAACACCGCACGGGGAGGGAGGCAGTGAGGATTTCGTGTTCCCCGTTGGCTTTGGAGTTCTGGTGGGCATGGCAGGGCCAACCCTGGCTTTGAGTGTAAGAATAAGTAATTTAGTTAACTAATCCACATGGGATACATGGGATTGGATTCCAGTTGGGGCTTGTTGAGGTTCTTTTCTAACCAGCCGGGTTTTGACACTGCGGGGGGTGGGTACCCCGCACTGAAACTGGTAGAACATGGGAATGTACCCTGAGGAAGGTTCTGGTTAGTTGCTCCCCCAGCTTTGTTTTCCAAGGTTGAGGACGTGGGCGTGCAGAGGTGAAATGCTGCCCGGCTGGGAAGCCATTGGGACCCTTCATTGGCCTAGGATGGTTCAGCCTCTACCCTGTGTTATCTGCCCTCCAGCCTTGGGATCCCCACAGTGGTGGGCAGTGGTGTGGCTGCTCTAATCTCTGATTTCTGACCCCCGTGACTTCAAGCCTGTGAGTTCTGGCACAGCTGGCAGTCCAGGGGTGTGTCCTGGGGAGGTGTCACCGCCCCCCTCCCCCCTTGAGGCCTGTCCGTTGTGCTGGTCCCCCCACAACCTTGGGCTGTTGGCCTCCTGACTCCAGCTGAGGGCCGACACTGTGGCTGGAGCAGCTTTGGGTGGTCCTTGTCCAGCTGTTTAGCAACTAGCAGGCTGTCCCCCCTGGCTTCTGGCACCGCCTGAGAACGGGTAGTGCTGGCCCAGGACAGACTGATGGCATGTGTGTGGTGCAGGGCCAGGTAAATTAGAGGGGGCCCAAGTTGTCCCTCTGGTTCCCAGTTAGCATGATGCCCGCATAGTGGATGAGGCTGAGAAGAGCTCTAAGCACAGGGCCCTCCCATCATGTCCTCTGCCTGGCAACTCTGGAGCCCCTTGTGAACCCCAGGGGCATGGCCTCGAAGCCGCTGGCTGATTGAAGACAGCTGCCGGAGCACCGCCCGCCGTGGGTCCTCAGGATCCTGGTTCTGGAGCTGCACTTCTGGCCAGAACCGCCAGGGGGGGGCAGTGGGCAGCACCCTGCTGGACCGGCCCCTTGAGGCCCTGCGGGAGGGCCCCAGGGCTCGTCCCAAGACAGCGTCGCCTCTCCCTACCAGGGCTTCCTGACCAGGGTGCCCCAGTCTCGGGAGTCAAGCCCACAGCCGGAAGGGGTGAGGACCTGGTCCAAGGCCACTAGTCCCCTCGGGCAGAGTCAATCTCCCAACCCAGTCAGGTTCTGGAGAGGATGGTGAGCTGGGCAGGACCACCCCCTCTTTCCCTTGGCCTTGTAGCCTTCGGGCCTCCCCACCACCCTTAGGCCAGCCCTGGGGCCCGGCTGCCCACCCAGCCCAGGTAGGGAAGGTTTTGCTGGTCTGTCTGAGATGTCCTGGCTGGGCCTTGTTCCCCTGTCCCCAGGGCTCTGCCCACTCGGAATGGCCAGGATGACCGGATGTGGGTCCAGAGAACAAAGGCTCAGCTCCTAAGGGCAGAAAAGTATCCTGTGTGCTCCTAGCCCGAGGACATGCGCACAAGCATCCAGCACCTTGCATACATCTCCAGGTGACATGCTGTCGCCTTATCCTTCTGTGTCCCCACACACATGACACGGGCACAGAAAGCCCTTTGCGGGGGCAGGCTTACTCGACAGGGGCTGAGTGAGCCCTTGGCTGTTGACCATACCCTCGTGTCCCCATTCTCTTTGTTCCTGTCCTGGCCCTGGCCAGTGAGTGACCTTGAGCACATCCCAGAGCAGTTCCAAGCCCCCACCTCATCTGCTGGTGACTCACGATCTCAGCGGTTGTTGGCGGGACCAAATGGCAAAGAGTGTCCCAGTGGGTGCACGGAACAGCTGGGGCTTTTAGGGTGAATAATAAGGGTCTCTGGGGCAGGGGGCAGCGGGAAGGGCCGGCCACATGTGTGTGGGGTCAGCTTCACTCCAATCCAGAGAACCTCCAGGCGCTGGGGGAGCAGTGGGGAACTGAAAGTCCCTGCTCAAGCTGATCTGGTGGGTGTGCAGACGGTAGACACAAGTAAACAAGACAGTTTTAGGAGTGATGAATGCCCGTGAAGAAATAAAACAGGCCCCTGGGCTACACGGGTGTGGGGAGGACGCTCTGAGACAGGGTGCGAAGGATCCAGCCTGAGCGAGCTCCACGGACACAACACCCCCAACAGCACAGCAGGTGCAAAGTCCCTGAGGTGGGCGAGGCTTCCATGCTCAAATCTGAACTCCGGAGGGAGGCAGGTCCGTGAAGGTGGGACTGGATCCCCGCTGCCTACCTGGCCAGGGCCTGGCATATAGTAGGTGCTCAGTAAACGTTCCCTGCGTCCGGGGACCCGCCCGTGCTTGCGTGTCGGGTGCCCCAGCACTGGTCTCCTGGCACTTGTGTGAGCCCGTGGTGGGTGGGACAGCTGTCTTTGTCTCCCGCAGTCTGCCTGCATGTCACTGAGGGTGCTCCTGAGTGCCTGTCGCTGTGCGTTTCCTGTCACCAGAACCCTCAGACAGGCCTCGCTGGAATCCTGTGGTGACAGAACAAGGAGTCTCATTCCATTCCAACTGAAAAAAAAAAAAAAAAAAACCTGCTGGGAATTTCTGAGCAAGTGGGAACAGGGAGGTGGCCGGAGCCACCATTGCCTTAAAAGGCACGACAGAGCTAGTGACTTCGCTGAGCTCACCTGGGGATGGCCTTGGGGGGTGGAGGGGTGAGTCGTTGGCTGCACCTCCTGGGCTCACCCCCAAAGTATTCCGCCTCCTCCCCAGATCCCCACGGACGGCCTTGCCAGCGAGGGCTGCTGCGCTGCCTGCCCCGCTGGCCCTCCCGACCCCAGCCCCCGGGGGCCCCAGCCCTGTGCCTCGCCCTCCCCCCATCTGCTCTCAGCGCGCAGCTACTTGTCTGAGAGTCCCCGCCCGCCCTCTGTGCGGTGTCGCGCCGCATAGGCTGGTACTCGAGGCTTGCCAACCTCTCCAGCATCACGTCCCCTCCCCGGGGCCAGACTCCCGGCCTGCTCCCAGGAAACCAGGTGGCTCTCCCCTGCCCTTTCAGCAGCAGGCTCAGAAGCCCGGGCTGGGGCTGGACTGCCCGGAGGAGAGGGGCCTGACTCAAACTCCGGGGGAGGCCGGAAAGTGACAGCGAGGGAGGCGGCCTCCAGGAACCTTCCAGGGCCTCGTAGCAGATCAGAACTGTTACGATGCAGAATCCTCACCATAGCTCATCCGTCGGCCCCCTCGACCCGCCCGCACAGCGCGGCCCAGGGTCCAGGCCCAGCAGCCCCTGGCTCGCGAGGAGCCGCGCTCACGCTGGCTTTGCCTCCAGGGGGCACTGCCTGGTGGGCAGGTGGTAATAGCCTGAATACCTCACCTCCTCTCAGGCACTGTCCTCAGTACTTTACGCGTATAGACTCAGTCTCCAGGAGCACCACTTGACCCAGCTTCTGTTACTACCCCATTTTGCAGAGGAGAAACTGAGGCTCAGAGAGAATGAGCAGCTTGCCCAAGGGGACACGGCGGATAACTGGGAGGGCTGGGATTTGAGGCCTGGCATCTCTTCGCCCCGACCCTCTGCTACGAGGGGCCTGCAAAAGCATCGTGGCTTAAAAGGAGAAGGAGGAGTACAGTACTCATTTGTGAAGCACCTACTGTGTGCTAAGGCTTGTGCTAGACCCTTTCGGAGTTACTCTGACCCTTACAACCATTAGTCCCATTTGACAGATGGGAAAATGGGGGTCCCAGAGAGACTCAGAGAGTCCTCGGAGGTCACAGCTCTGGGGGGCATCTCCTCCGCTGTCTCCCTGAGCGGTCACGACAGCCCCGTGGGTCGGGAACTGGCGCCCCTGTTACCACCCCTGTTTCCGCAATGAGAAAACGCAAGCTGCCTAGCGGCCCCTCGCGTGGGACTCTCTGGAGTGCTGAGCAGGGATTCAAATCCAGGCTCCAGAAGGTAAGCGCTAACCCCTGCACCGCGCTGCCCTCGCCATGTAGGTGCCTGGGGGCTGCTGGTGAGGAAGGGGAGGGACAGCGTTTCCCAGCAGCACCCACAGCACCAACGTCCCTCTGTCCCCTGCCCCTCACAGACTCACACCACGGGCGGGGACAGATGGGTGCGGGGCATGGTGGGGGGGGGGGGGATGCCGCCCACAGGGCCGCTGCAGACAGGTGGGGTCCTGGCCCCACGGCTGGCCTCAGGCTACCAGGCTTCATAGGACTATGGAGAAGTGGCCGTCCCCGCTCGCTGCCTCCTGAGCCCCCGCAGCAGGCAGAGGAAAAGGGCTCTGAGAGGAGATGCTAAAGATAGCCCGCTCGCCACTTCCTCATCCTCGCTGGCCACCACCTCGTCCCCGATGGCTCCCAGCACGCACCACCCTTCCCGTGGCAGGCCCTTCCTCAGAGCCTGGGGCACAACACAGGGACCCAGGCCACGGTCACCGTCTGAAGACTCCCCAGGCACCGGCGCCGGGCCGGTCAGGGATGTGCCCCGTGCCGCTCAAAAACCTCCCCTCGACGGGAGGTCTATCGTCACCCCCGTTTGAACCACGGACACCCCTCCACACCGACACAACCACACATCTCCACGACGGCCGGGGGCCGTGACCACACGGGCACGACAACACCGAGGCTCACGGGGACACGCGGTGTCACTCATTCATCCGGGAGTCTGTCTCCACCCGCCCGGAAGGATTCACGTCGGGAGAAATCCACAAACGCTGCACATCGGGGCCTTTCTTCCAGAGGGCCGGTGGTGAAGCGTTCGCGGACACGCCACGGCCCCCCTGCTGGCCACCTGCTGGCTGAACCCGACTGGCTGAGGTCGTCCCCAGAGGTGGCCGCAGAGGTCAGCGCCCTGGGGCACAGAGCGGGGGTGGGCGGGGTGGACGGCGGGGAGGGGGGGCTCCGGTATGACAAGCACAGCGAGCTGGCATTGTGCCTGCCACTTTGCCCTGCCTCCCCGGGACCAGCACCATCTAAGTCACTGTGCATTGACATTTACGCAAGGGCAGGCCCTCCCCCGCTCCAAAGCTTTCCGCGGCTCCACGTTGCCCATGTCCACTTATTCAGACGTCGAAAACATTTATTAAGCGCCCTGTGTCGGGCACCTTGGGGCGGCATCCAAGACTCCTCCCCCTCATTTGGCCCCAGTCTGCCCAGCAGGTCCTCACGGGCTGCTGTGTCTTGACCATGTGGCCACGTGGGACCACCACCGTCGTCTGGCCCAGGCCTCCCGGCTGTGCCGCGGTGGCCCCGCGCGGTACGTGGGGGAGAGCTGGCCGGGGCTGGAGACCGGCTGTTTCTCCCCAGAGCTGTGACAGCCCTGGGAGGGCCACAGAGAAGATCCGGGTGGAGGATGTGCCCCGGCGGGCGGCTGCTGTCACCGAGTCCTCGCTCTCCGTCTGGCCCCCACTCCCCATCAGTAGACACTGAATGGGCGGACGGGCCCGTGGAAAAGGCAGAATCACTTCCATTTCCCAAACCAGGGCTCAGAGAGGGCAGCGGACCCCGCCAGGCTCCCGCAGCCAGCACGTGGCCCTGCCTCGTCCTTGTCCTCGTCCGGCACCCGGGCCCCACCAGGCCAGAAGTGGCAACTGCCAGCCCAAGGGCCAAAGCAGCCCACAGCTGTGTTTGGGGTGGCTCTCGGCGTGAGCTGGTCTGCATGAGACTCTGAATTTCGGGAGTTCACAGCTTCGCTTTCGTCTTTCAAATCCTGATCGATGGCAGAAACCTGGAAGCAATCCAAAGGCCCAGGGGCCTGAGAGGCGCTAAGCGGAAGCACGCCCTTTCAGCTCCGGGGCTGGGCCTCTGAAAGCCGGAGGCCAGTGCAGAGCGAGGAGGGAGACTCCACGGGCCGCAGCAATCAGGGAAGCCTTGCTGCAAGAGGGAGGCTTGAGCCGAGCCGTGAAGGCCGAGTCATGCCCGGCTCACGGCTAACCTGAATGGAATGGATGGTTCGAGAAGGGTGGGAAAGCGCAATTCAAAGGAATGAGCTTGTTAATAGAGAAATTTGAGGCACAGCAGGAAGCACGTTGGGGAGGGACTTGGAGGTGGGTTGGGGGAGGTCTTCCCTGAGACCCTCCTCTGTACCTCACCGCAGGGAGCCCCGGTTCTCCAGACCAGGATGGGGCGGGTGGGGGTGGGGAGTTGGCCCGTGGTCCATTTGCACACTGTGTGCCAGGCACCACGCGTGGCACTCGCCGTGCATCGGCTCATCGACTCCTCGCATCTACAGGACACAGAAGAGGAACTTGGGCTTGACCCCCAGGCCCCCCTGGGCCCCTTTACCTGGAGGAGGGAACGGGAAGGAAGCCTTCCGTAGAAGCAGAGGGTTTCTGTGTAGGCTGTTCCCCTGCGGAGAATCCTTTCCCTATTTTCTGCAGTGGGCAACACCACCTTGCCCTCCGGGCTCCAGTGTCACCTCCTCCTGGAAGCCTCCCCAGACAACCCCTGCCCCCCGCCCCCCTCTCCCCCCCATATCAGAGTCCTCTAATGTCAGCTCTTCCTGCTGCCTCAGTTTCTCCCTCAGCATTAGTATTCCTGCTGCTTTGGGCTCCGTGTCCAACTTCCCAGCCTCATGGCCGCCTCCTTGCATCAGGGGCTGCCTCTGTGTCTGTTCTGTTCTTCTTGTGTCCTCTGCGCCCCCAAGTGCTGAGCGCTTGGAGGTGTTCAACACAACAAATATCTCTTGAATACCTAGTTGACCGAAGGCACGAATAAACACACGAATTTAAGAATGAGCGGAGGGGTCTTCTCTGGGTCACCCGGACGGTCGGGGTGGCCCGGACGCGGTGGAAGCCGGGGGTCCTGCCTCTGGGACGGCGCCCCACCCTCTCTTGCCCTCTGTCTGACTTCCCTGCTTCCCTTCTGGAGGCTCATACCTATTCTCCACTCAGCAGCCAGAATGATCCCGTTAAAGCCCAAGTCCAACTGCAGCCTTGGGTTCAGAGTCTCCATTTTAGAAGTGTTCTGTGCCGTGGAAGGGGCGCTGGCTGCGCCACGTGACCGTATTTACGAACCCTGCACAGCTCCCATCGAGTGCAGAGCACCAGCCCAAGTCGCCAAGGTGCCCGGTCCCTGACCTCACGTCCCTCACTCCCTGCACTCATCTGGGCCTCTCCGTTCCTCTCTCCTGGCAGGCGTGCTGCTGCCTCAGGGCCTTTGCACTGGCTCTCCCCTCGTCCTGGAATCCTCCTCCTCTAGAAGCCTTCGGAGATGCCCCTTCCACAGCGAGGCCCCTCCTGACCTGACCCCCTAGTGATATCGGCAACCCGCTCCCCGCCTGCTCTCCTCACGCCCCACTGTGCCCACCCCTTCTCTGCTCCAGGGCGCTCTCACTTGCCACCTCGTGTGCAACGGCCTTCCTCATCACGTTGACGGTCTCTCCCCGTTCCCTTGTTTGCGGCCCTGTTCTCCAGGTCCCAGAGGCGCCGGGGAGGGAAGGGATGTGGTCTGGAGCGCGTGAGGGAGAGGGGAGAGCTCCGGGGCGGCCACAACTTCCTCAAGGCAAATTTAGGAAAAGCTGAAGTGAAAAAGGCTTGGGCAGCTGAGGGCTTCCTGCAGCTAGTTCCAGGGGCGTGCATGCGCCTCGGTGCATGTGTGCGTGTGCATACGAGCGTGCATGCGTGCGCCGTGCGTGTGCTGCTGTGTGTGTGTGTGTGTGTGTCTGTGCACTGTGTCCGTGAGAGTCCTGAAATGGGGGACTTGCCCCCTCAGGGCCTCGGGGGCTTGAGCGAGGAGGCATCGGGCTCAGCAATCCCTGGTCCTGGCTCCCCAAGGCTCCCTGGCAGGGCCCTGTGGCGCTCAGTGCTCTGTCCTCCCCCTCCCTGGGTGATGTGACCTGACGGAAGAGCGTGTGGCCTCTGGAGCCCGACTTTCAGGGTCCCCGGTCCCAGCTCTGCCAACTGATGAACCGTGTGACCTCGAGGAAGCGATGTAGTCACACTGTGCCGCAGTTTCGGAATCTGCAAAGTGGGGAGGATCGGACAAAACCCCAAGGGCAAGAGCACGTGAGGGGCTGAGGCCAGCCGTGGGGACCTCGGAACTGGTCTCAGATCCGGCCCGTGAGACCCAGGCCAGCCGCGGGGAGCAGGCCCCGAGAAGTGAGGGCCGCAGAGGAAAGTCCAAGGCTGCCCCAGGAGGCACCTGCACCCGGCAGGTGGTCTCAGCGGAGGCCTGGGGGATGAGGCTGCTTTGTCCAGGGGAGGAGGGAGGAGGGCCACGGGCTGCCCGGAGCAGGGCAGGGAGGGAGCCAGACGGCCTGGCGGTGCCTGCCAGGAACTTGGCGAGACCTATGCCCAGTAGGACCAAGGACCCCCGTCCCTGAAGTGCCTGCCTGCACGTGTCCGGGCATGGGGGAGCCATGGCAGGTGTCTGAGCAGGGGCGTGGAAGCTTCAACCCAAGGCTTCTGGTTCCAGGCCGATAGAGGGATACCACCATGGCATGGGCTGGAAAGATGAGACACTTTCTCGCAAAATACTTAGAAAACAAAACCTGTAAGAACACAGCAGTTAGGGTACACTGTTCTGTGTGAAATGGTAACGTCCTAAGGGGCAAAGGGGCCGAGGGGAGCGCGATCTATAACGCCTTCCTGGAGGAGGAGGCCCTGGAAGTGAGCCTTTGTGGAGGCAATAAGAAAGGATGCTGCAGCGTCCTGGGTGACTTTGGGCAAACCACTTCCCTCTCTGGTCTCCGCTCCCATCTGCCCTCCCAGCTCTGACTCAGGCCCCTCCCCTGTGGCTCCCTGGGCTCTGACATTCCTCCATCAGAGATGAGGACCCCTGGAATCTGCCGGGGGCGGGGGGGGGGGCGATTCAGGTTCTTGATTCAGACGGAGACCCCACCTGCCTCGGTTTCCCCTCTGCGCTGGCTGAGGCAGGGAGGATTATAATGCTTGATTGTCAAAGACCTTGCACGCCTCAGGGGCCAGATGCCAGGGATTGTTTTCCATTCCTAGGAGGGTGGGCCCTTCCTGCCAGGAGAAAATTCCAAGCTCCTGCAGCCGGGGAGGGGGTAGATCCTGTCACCACCACCACCGCCCCCCCGCCCCCCCCCCCTCATGACCACATCCCCGCCGCCCAAACTTGTGGCACCAACGACTTTCTTTCTCTTCTCCTTCTCTCTTGGCAAAGGTACCTGCCCAGGGCCCGGAGGAGAGGCCCTCAGCCTCTTCTGTTTGCTCAGAAGCACCTTCTCTCTTCCCTTCTCCTTTCCTACTTTGGCCATTCGCCCAGAGACACGGGCCCAAGGCGGGGGCCGTGCGGAATGACCCCCACCAAGGCCTGGCTCGTTCTGCTCCTGGATGTCTGTTCAGTCCGGGTGGTAGGAGGAACACGGGCTCGTGACCTCTGGGGCAATGGGATTTTTACTCGGGAATTTTCGGCTACGAAGGACCCTTGCTCCCAGCATTCCGTAAATCCATTTCCGCGGTTCTGATCTTCGGTTGCAAGATGCTGCATTTCTGAAATTATTGGGTTATAAGAGTCTTGGGCCTGAAACGATTTGGTTATCAGAGCCTTGGGCCTGGAATGGAAAATGTTCCACTACTCGATGGCCCTGGACTTCTCTGGTTGCGAGAACCTGTGGTGCTAGAATGCTCTAGTTCAAAGGTTTTGTGCTTCTGGAAGTCTGGATCCAGGTGTCTGCAGTCCCAACACGGCGCTGTAGGTCGAGGGTGCCACGGGGGGGGGGGGGGGACGGGAGGAGGGACTGGGCAGGGGGGTGGTGACGGGTGGCACAGTGGCGGGCCAGGTGCACCCATGTGGGCGTTGGCGGCAGCTCCGGTGCTGACAGCTGGGCAGGGGCCGCTGCCTGAGCTCATGGCACCTGGCCTTGACCCAGGACCGGGAGGGGATGGGACGGGAGGGGGACCCAGGGGAGGTCAGGCTGACGGCCTTCCACAAGCTCGGCCACCTCCTTCCCTCCCTGGGCCCTCCTCCTGTCACCCACTGACCTCACAGGTGCCGAGAGTGCCAAGCCCACCTAGGGCAGCCCCTCACTGCATGAGGGGAGACTCCGGACGCAGCTAGGGAGGGCGGGGCTTTCCGGGTCCCACCAAGGTCAGGGGCAGCCTAAGATACCCCCCACCTCTCCCTGCCGGTCTCATGTTAACCAGCCCCTCAGACACCCCTCTTCTTCCCTGGATGTATGGTGTCTAGTCACAGACTGACCCCCCCACGCCCACCCCCAGCTTGCGCCCCAACAACAGCGGCCGTCAGTCCCAGATCTTTGGGCTGCGAAGAGTCAGGATCTCAGAGCCTGACACCAGGGGGCCTCAGTCTTCCCATCTGGACACTGGAGGAGGTGAGCTATCTGCCCTGGGGCCCCGACCGCCTGTGTCCACTCTGACGGTCCACTTCCTCACCCCCCACCCCCAGCCCTTCCCCGGGCTCCCCTGTGCCCTCCTGGCTTCTGGGGAGGGGCTCCCCACCCCTCCCCGGCCCCGCTTTGGCACGCTCCCAGCAGGCTCGTGGGAGCTGGAATTCGGAGCCGTCCCTGGCGTGTGCGCACTGCCTCCCGCCTGCCGGGGCGCCTCCCCTGACTAGGGGCCAGGAATTCCTCCCGCTTGCTCCCAACAAGCCCCTGGGGAAGGAGGAGCTGTGGGAAGGGGCAGGGAACATACTGGAAGTCAGGACTGAGTGGGGGGCTGGGAGGCGGTCCCGGCCTACAGACACCCAAGGTGGGACAGGGCAGGGGGGCGGAGAGGCGGGATGTGGGTGAGTTGTGACCACGTCCTCCCACCTTGCCTGCGGTCCCATCATGTGTGCCAATGACGGCAGTTGTTAAGTCTTCCCCTGCCCTTATATAGATTTGTTCACTGGTTCAGATGTTTCCTGAGCACCTACTAGGTGCCAGGCATCCCGTGAGGTGCGGGGGACACAGCCACGAGCGGGACAGAGACAAGTACCACCCACACGGGGCTTCCATTCCGTGCAAGGACAGCTGATAAACACAGAGGCCATCTGTGTTGGGCTCCTGTGAGCCCCTGGGGGCATGGGCCACCCGGCCTTGCAGGCTCTGGGTGTCTCTCCCGAGCATAGCCCTCTTCCACCGCTCGGGCCTCCCCTCCGGCCCTCATCCAACCGGGTACCCGGGACCACGGCCCTTGGCTGGGCACAGCGTCCCAGGGAACACAGTCAGAGGGCGGAGCGCTGTGCTGGGTTCCTCCCAGGATTTGTTCTTCACTTGCTGCGTAACCTTGGGCGAGGTGCTGCCCTCTCTGGGCCTCAGTTTCCCTTGCAAAATGCGGCACTGGGACCAGAGGTAGTGGGCACCTTCCCCACCCCAACGGCCTCTCGCTCTGGTTCTCAAGGCACACGGGGGACTGCCATCTGCCAGGGGGCTTTGGCCGCTGATGGGGGTTGCCCCAGGGTGGGTGACGCGCTTCCAGCTGCCTACCTGGCCCCGCTTCGGCTTGCCTGGTCCTCCAGCTGTGCAGCCCAGAGCAGTGATGTCACTGCTGGGGAGACGGTGACTTCAGGTGGGGGTTACCCTGCCCCGGGCTCGTCTGGCCTGGTGCCAGATCTGCTTCCCACGGGGAGGCTTCACGGATCACCCTGGCGCTCTGCTCACCCCCCCCAGCCAACCTGGACCGTCACCATGGTCTAGACCCTCATTTGGATTGAGTCGGGTCTCTCCAAGCCAATCTGGTCCAGGCGGAGGGCCGGGCAGGGGCCTCCTGGGCAGAGGAAGGATTTGTGGCTCAAGCCTAACCAGCTGTGTGACCTTGGACACGTTACTCTCTCGTGCTGGGCCTCAACTCCTCTCCTGAAATACGGGTCAGTTTCCAAACAGGGTCCTCCAGGGACCCCCCAGTGGAGAGCAGGTGGGAGGCCTGACCCAGCCCAAGATGGCCCTGACTCTGAGGCAGTGAGAGATGATTCCGTCAGTAACACGGGCAATTCAAACATCCCCCTACCCTCCAGCTTTAATGGCACCAACAAGCCGATGTTGCCTTTCGTAACCACCTCAGCCCTGTGCCGGCTGCCTCTTCCATGGCCCCAAAGAAAACACTGGATCCCCCCTAACTGCTCCTCCCTGGCCATCTCCAGCCCTGGAAATGGAGCCACTGTTCACCCAGTTTCTTAAGCTAAAAACCCACGGGTGCCCCTGGCGGCCCACAGCGACACGGACGAATCTCGCGTCGGGAGCCAAAGTCTACCTACATCTCGCAAAGGAGCTTGTGTTGTGACTCCGTATACGCGAGGGTCAAGAAGGGGCGGAACAGGAGGGTGGTTCCCCTTGGAGGTGGGGTGGGTGGGTACCGGCCCGAAGGAGAAGAAGGGAGCTTCTGGGTCCAGAAATGATCTGGGTCTCCATCTGGGAGCCAATCTTACGGGTATGCTGAGATCTCAAAAAATCTAATCATCAGTCTTGATTCGTCTATTTTCCGCGGCAGGGGAAAAGATCCCAACGGCCATGCGCATTCCAGTCTCCAGGGGCGGCGTGGGGGGCAGCCGGTAAGCAAGAAAAACAGGCAAATATGTTGTAGATCGGAGGGCAGGAAGAGGTAGGAAAGGAAGTAAAAGGATAAGGCCAGGGAGGTGAGCCCCGGAGCAAGCGAGGGAAGGAGCCACGAGTCTCTTGCCCGGTGTCCCAGGGAGGGACGGCACGTCCCGATGCTCTCAGGAGAGAAATCAGGACACATATACGGATATGTACTGTTGTGGGTTAGAAGAGGTCGCTGTGAGCACTCGTGAGAAACAGAAACCAGAAAACGGGGTTTGGAAGCTGTCGTTTTAGGGGTCGGTATCGAAAGTTGACACGCTGAGGGGTTGCTCTTTCGGATAACGTAGCCCTGGGTTGTTTTGTTTCTTTTTGTTTTTTTGTTTTGCCATCAGAGCCCTTATCTACCCCATCTGCGTCCGCCGTTCTCTCTGGAACACGCTCCCAGCTCCCGGAGGGCTGTCCTCGCCCGGCCTCCCAGCTCCCAGCGGCCTCGCCAGGACCTCGGCCTGAGTACCCGGATGAGTGAACAGACTTTGACAGCCGGCCCTGCCTCTGTGGGCCAGGAACACACCCTCGCTGCGGGGATTTGTTTGGACGCCGCGTTGCCCCTGGGTGTTCTCCCCGTGCCGCCCACCAGGCCTGCTCTGTTCCGGGCTGTTCCCTGCAGGAGGTGGAGGGCGTGGGCTGGGACTCACGGCCTGGCCTCATCTCAGTTGCTCCTCCCTGGGTGGCCTTGGCAGGCTCCTTCCTTCCTGCGTTGGCTTCCTGGACTGTAAAATGGGGATATTCACACCCGGGCAGGGGTCTGGCCCAGGGGGGGCGAGCTGGGGTGTCCAGTGGCTCCCTGCGTATAGGGGTGCAGAAGAGGAGTTCTTACGGCGGGGGTGGTGTCCAGGGATTTGGAGTTTGGCCTGTGTGACTTGGGGCAGGTCGCCTTCCCTCTCTGATCACTGCTCGGCTCCAAGATAACTGGCATGGCGGCGCTTTGGGGCTGGGGACTGGGACGGGGCGCTCCGGCTCGTGGAGCCCCACCCGGCGATAGGAGGGTGTGGGGCGGTGTCGGAGGCCGGGGGCAGCGGCAGCTCAAAGTGTCTGGGGCAGACAATGGGCACTGTGTGCAGGGGGGAGCCGGGCGGGGCGGTGTGGGTGGCACAGTGGCACCCCAGCAGGAATGTGCTGGCCTGTCTGGGAATGGGAGCGCATCGCTTCCCTCGTGGCCTGCCCCCCCGCCGCCCCCCTCACCACCGTGGCCTCGCGCCCACCCTGCCGCACGTGGTTCAGAGCCCAGGATGGCCGAGGGAGGCAGTGGCAGATTAGGAATTCCTGGGTCTCTGCAAGCCTGAGCAACCTCCCGGGTCTTGGAAGAATGATGGGGGCGGGCGCACGGAGCTTCCCCAAGCCGCTGGCTTTGCCGGGTGGCCTTGGGCAGGTCCCTGCCTCCGTCGAGGCCTCAGCGTCCCCATCTGTGTAAATGGTCTCTGGTGGCCCCGTAGGGACTTCCTTGGGTGACAACATCTCTCGTGTCCCGATCACCTCCCTCACTCTGCCCCACTCTCCTTCCACGGGGTGGGGACTTGGTCTGGTCTCACCAACCACTCGGTCCCTTGGCCCAGAACATAGCTTGGCCTTGGCTATGCTCAGTAAGCGTTTGCCGGATGAAGGCATTTTCATTATTATTTGCATCGTTTTCTCCTTGCTGGTCCCAGGTCCTTTCTCTGCCCTTCTCATCCTGTCCATCGGCCGCCCCGCCCGGAGGGTTTTCGGGCTCCCCTCTCAGCGGCACTTGGGGGTTCAGCCAATGGGAGGCACCAGAAGAGGGGGCGGGGGGACAAGCGAGGAGGGGTATTTCTCCCCTGCTCTCCTCCTTGGTCCAGCCAGGGATGCTGGAGCTCCTGTGTGTGTGGCCTTCCTCCCTGCCTGTCCTCTCACTGGCTTTTCTCTCAGGAGCCCTGGGAACGCTCCCAGCAACTCCACTGTGTCTCTGCCCAGCTCAGCTGGCCAGCTCAGAGCGGACTTTGTGCAAGGTTGCTTCTTCGAAAGCCCCTCATATCTGCTTCCTGCCAGGGCGCTGCCGCGGGTGCTCATTTTATCCTAGCCACTGGGCCAGTGGCCAGGTGGCTTCCGTGATCCCCATCTTACAGATGAGAAAACTGAGGCCCGGAGAGGCGCTGTGAGTGACTCTAAGCCTTCTGGCCGGAGAGTATCAGATTCTGAACCCAGGTCTCTGTGACTCTGGTGCCTGGGGCCTTCGGTCCTGGGCCACACTTGATTTTCAGCTTTTCTGACAGTCGAAGCGTTAAAAGCTTACGATGCTCAGGTAGAAGGCCTGGCAAGTAATAAAGGTGATCAGTCCTGGGGCGCCTGGGTGGCTCAGTCGGTTAAGCGTCCGACTTCGGCTCAGGTCACGATCTCGCGGTCCGTGAGTTCGAGCCCCGCGTCAGGGTCTGTGCTGCCAGCTCAGAGCCTGGAGCCTGTTTCAGATTCTGTGTCTCCCTCTCTCTGACCCTCCCCCATTCATGCTCTGTCTCCCTCTGTCTCAAAAATAAATAAACATTAAAAAAAAAAAAAAAAAAAAAAGTGATCAGTCCTGTTCCCTAACTCACTCTGGCCAGGCCCTGGGCCCCGGGCCAGTGGCTTGTTAGAGGCACTCCTCCACTGCTCCCCGTGGCAGAGCTGTGGGGAAAAGAGGCTAGGTAGGCCAGGGGACCGCTCTGCCAAGGCCTGCGGCCAGGGCAGGGAGAGTGGGGGGCGGGGAGGGTGCCGGACCGTCTCCATCTGTCGGCGGGCCTTCTCTGTCGGTGAGGCCAGGAGAGCAGACAGCCCCTCCCCGGGGAACTCCCTGACCGGCCGGTGAGCCCAGGGTCCAGACAGCCTCGTGAACTCCCGAGGTGGCCACTGGATGACTTCATGGGCCTTTCCCACTCCTGAGTCACCACAACTCACTCGCTGACCCCTTGGGCACCTTTGGAGGGAGGAGAGTGGGCGGCGGGGCTGGTGGGCAGGGCAGGGCCGTGTTACCTAACAGTGCAGGGGGGCGGTGGGGGAAAGCAGGCTGTGATATTACCTCTGCTGTGCGAATTAGGGGGCTTCTCTGCCCCTCTCTGGGCCTCAGGGACAACATCACCCCCTCCGGGGGGGGGGCATCGAAGCCCCCCATTCCAGCTTGGGCCTGCTAGAACTGGCCAGCTTGGGGCTGTGGATGTAGCTGTCCCAGAGTGAAGGGAGGAAAGTGTCCCTGTTTCTTCCCTGCCCTGCCCCCAACGCAGGTGTGAATCAGCCCAGGTGAGGAAACTGACTCACCTTCCCACCTGGCCCTGGAGAAAGGGCCACTTTCCCTTCCCCGGGGTTGGAATCAAACTTGAACTTGACTGTTAACTTCCAGAAGAGAGTGACTCTGACGCGTTGGCGGCGGGTGGGGGCGGCTACAATGCAAAGACTTGGGGATGTCAGGTCCTTGGAGGAAAATACCAAGTGCTGGGCTCCTGGCATCCACTTGGCAGACATGACCTTAGAGGATCCTCGAGCCACCTGTTGGTAAGTACTCTCAGTTAGGGAGGCTGAGGCCCAGTGTGGGGGGTCACTCACCTAAGGTCACGCTGCCTGGGTAAGTGCCTGTGGACGGAGATCTGACCCAAGCCTGGGATTTTCGTTTTTGGAGGAACCTTCTTGCCCCATCTTACACCCCCCAGCCCTACGCTGTGAGTTCGCCCCTCGCCCCGGCTGGGAGGGGCCGAGGCAGGGGGAGCTGGGGGTTCGCACCCCCCACCTGTGTCACAGGGTCCAGGGGCCGCCAGGGAAACGGTGGACCCCTCCTCTGTGCCCCCATCACGGGTTAAGTCTTTCCCCCAACATTCTGCTGTTGTTAATCGTTAAGCGGCCTGATGATTAATTAATTACCAAGACCCACGCGGGCTCGCTTGAGTGCACCTGGTGCCGGTGACCAGGGCGCCCTCTCCCCGGCGCCCTGTTCCCCAGCCACCAGCGTGCCCAGAGAGACACACGGGTGAGGGCCAGGAGACTCAGACGCAGACGGGGGCAGCACTGTCACCACTGTGGGCAAACCCTGCTCTGTCCTGGGCCCTGGTCACAGCACGGCCCGCGGCTGGCAGGGGACGGGGCGACAGGCAGAGCGAGAGCCGCCAGAGGAAGGATGACAGAGCCCAAGAGGCCAGACAGGGCGAGGAGGGCTGCTGGGGCCTCCTCTTAGCCTCGCTTCCATGGGGTCTATTTGAATTCCACAGGGCACACCGGGAGCGTCCCGAATCTTTGCGTCCTCACCGCAAGGCTCCGAGGACCGTCTGAACCAGTGTGGGTTCTGACCCCTCTACCCCTTCGCCAGCCTGAGCCTCGGTTTCCCTCATCTGCCTGCCTGTCCTGCCTGCCTCCCAGGGTGAACTGAGCTGAAGGATTCTCTAGTGGAAACACTGGGGGCAGCTGGTGGGTGTGGAAGAGACTTGGGGGCAGGGTTCTTGCCGAGAAGCAGTAGGACAGGGCACAGGACTCCTAACACAGGGAGTGACTTTGGCCAAATCCTTTCTTCTCTCTCAGCCTCAGTTTCCCCGTCTATAAAACAATACGGCCTCAGCGAATGCCCAGGACCTTGGGGGGACCTCTAATGGGTGAGTGGGTCATTGGCGCCATGAAGATCCCCCTTCCTACTGCCCCCCCTTCCCCCTGTCCCCACCACGCCCCAGGGCGTGCACCTCACCACCCCCTCAGGAGGTGCTGGGTTGTGAATGTCAGCAGGCCCTCTCTCCATGGACCCGGTGAAGGTACATTATCTAGAGCTCTAAGGACCCCAAGTCACTTCCAGCCGGGTCTGCCAGGCCGTGTAGGAGAATCTCCAGCCTTGCGCATGGTGACCATTTTTACCTCATGTCTGAGGGGCCTGGCCTCCCAGACAGCCTGAGACGCTGACCCTGGGGAGGCAGGGGGTCTCTGAATACTTGTGGTCATCGGGGGTTTTAGAATTTTTGAAAATTAAAAGGAAACAACACAGATAATACAGAAATCCATAAACACACTCTCATCATAGGAAGGCATATATTCAGGGCGCCTGGGTGGCTTCGTCGGTTGAGCGCCCGGCTTCGGCTCAGGTCACGATCTCACGGCTTGTGGGTTCGAGCCCCGCGTCGGGCTCTGTGCTGACAGCTCGGAGCCTGGAGCCTGCCTCGGATTCTGTGTCTTCCTCTCTCTCTGCCCCTCCCCTGCTCACACTCTGTCTCTCTCTGAAAACAAATAAACATTAAAAAAAAAAAAAAAAAAGGAAGGCATATATTTGCCTTCACACCCTGTCAGGGTTAAATAGAGTCCTCCCCCCCCCCCCCATTCATGTCCACCCAGAACCTCAGAAGGTGACCTTGTTTGGAATGAAGTTTTCTGCAGATGTAATTAGAGAAAGGATTTCAAATTAAGATCATAGTGGGACTCGGTGGGTCCTAAATCCACCAAGAGTGTCTTTACACGAGAAAGGAGAGGAATAGTTGAAAATAGAGACACAGGGGCAAAGGGGTCACTTGAGACAGAGGCAGAGACCGGGGGGGGGGGGGACCAGCCACAAATCACACTGCCCAGAGCCACCAGAAGTTGGAAGAGGCAGCAAGGATTATCCCTTGGAGCCTTTGGAGGGAGTGTGGCCTTGGTGACACCTTGATTTCAGACTTCTGGCCTCCAGGACAAAGAGAATAAATATTTGTCTGTTGTTTTAGGCCACCCAGTTTGTGATGATCTGTTTCGGCAGCCGCAGGATACATACCCGGGTCCCAGGGCCCTCCCCTGTCTGTCCGTCCCCCTGGAGCTTCTCTCCACTCTCCACACATGTCGGAATCTTATACAGGGATTATGCTTTAAAAATTATTTTTAAATGTGTATTTTTGAGAGAGAGAGAGAGGGAGGGAGGGAGACAGCAGGAGTGGGGGAGGGGCAGAGAGAGAAAATGAGGCAAAGAATCGGAAGCAGGCTCCAGGCTCCAAGCTGTCAGCACAGAGCCCGACAAGGGGCTCGAACTCACAAACTGTGAGATCATGACCTGGGCCGAAGTCAGGCACTCAACTGACTGAGCCACCCAGGTGCCCCGAGATTGTGCTTTTAAATGACATGACCTGGGTGGCTCAGTCGGTGAAGCGTCCGACTTCGGCTCAGGTCATGATCTCACGGTTCGTGAGTTCGAGCCCCGCGTCGGGCTCACTGCTGTCAGTGCAGAGCCCGCTTCAGAGCCTCTGTTTCCCTTTCTCTCTGTTCCTCCCCACTCACACTTGCTCTCTCTCTCTTAAAAAAAAAATATGTAGACTCTTGAGAAGGAGAGAAGCATGGAAATAGGCTTTTGGATTTCATAGTGTTGGATATTCCCAAACCCGGAATCAGATGACTGGAAGGCATTGGGAGAGGATCCTGGAAAGGACATCTGTGCTGGGGTCTCACTCAGGGGGAGCCTTGAGTAACCTGTCCCAAGCCCTCTGTGGGTTTCTGTCCCCTGGGGTAGGAGAAAGCAGAGGAGATGGGACCGGGGCCCCCTCTGTGCAGCTATAGCCCCCTACCACCCCCACCACAATGTGGGTCCCGCTGTGTAGTCACGGCTTGTTTATAGCTCCCGGACTGGGAGCTCCTCGAGGGCATCAGTAGACGGGCCAGCAAGTGGTTGAAGTGTCCAAAGTATGTGTGCACACCTGTGGGGGCTGCGGGGGGGCTTCTGCAGTTGAATGCAGCCTGGGTGTGCACTTGGGTGGGTCCTGGGTACAGCCTTCAGTGTTTTGGCAGGCCCGTGCCATGTGCGTGTGTGCGTATCTGTGTGCACGTGAATGCTTGTGTGCGTGTCTGTAGGTAAACGTGGGCATGTCCCTGTGCGAGTGCGTGGCTGCATACCTGTGTACCCGCCTCTGTGGGTGCGCATGGTCATTTGCACGCACTCATGTATTTGCACGAGTGCCGTGTGCATGGGTGTGTCCGTGCATGGGTGCGTCCGTGCATGCGTGCGCGTGCGTTGCTTCCGGGGGCAGGTTGCTGCCGTGAAAAGCCTCCTTGTAGCAGCTGCTACCTGTCACTATTCCTCATTTGAGAACTAAAAATAGCCCATGCCCAGCTCTGTCCCCGCGGGCAGGGGGCCGCCGGGCAGCCCCACAGGGCACCCTGGCCAGGCTCTTGCCCTCCTGCCTTCTTGGGCCACCGTCCTCCTTGCCTGTCCCGGCCGCGGGCTCCCATGAGCTCCTGCAGGCCCTGATCAGCCAGGGCAGGGAGGGGGTGGGGAGGTGCCGAGGCCCTGCCCATGTCCAGGCGGCTGGACTCGAGCAAGGCCTGATAAGGTCAAGCATGGAGTGGGGTCCGCCCCCTCGCTCCAGCCAGGGCCAGCCGGACGGACATGAGTCAGCACAGGGGGCATCGGGCAGCGCAGGCCTGACCACTGGCTGGTGGCAGGGAAGGCCTGGGGGTGGGCTCTCCCCCCTGGGCAGGGCAGGAACTAGCCAGGAGGAATCACCTGCTGGCGTCGGCCGAGCCCTGACCTCATTCTCCATCTTGAGGAACGCCGCCTTCTCTTCCACCCAGAAAGCCCCTCTCCCAGGCCCCCGGTGGGCTCCCTGGCCTGGCCTGGCCATATCCCCTAGCATTCAGAGTGCTGACGCCCACCCTGCAGATGGGCGCTTCCTGGATTAGCTGCACTGCCCTAGGGCCTTGCATACACCCCCTCCTAGGGGAAGTCCTTGCTGACCCGCAGGCTGTGCTGGGGCATCTTCTGAGCGCCAGCTCCCTCCCTGGGAGCCCCTCACTCTCAGCAGGGAAGAGTATCTTCTCCGTCCCTGTGTTCACATCGGGTCCCTCAGTGCTTCTCCATCACAGCCTGGGAGGTGTCATTCTGTCCTCTTCTACAGCGGACGAAGCCAAGGCCCCACTGGGATGTGACTGGCCCAAAGTCCTCATTTGCTGTGTGACTTTAGGCTACTGGCCTAACCTCTCTGGTTTCCTTATCAGAGGGATCAACGGGGCACTAATCTCCTCCTGGTGATGCTGTGTGCTGTGTAAGGGGACGGACGCCGTGAATTCTTGAGGCCTACTGCAAATGCCACCTTGGGCAGGACTTACCGGGGGATTCCCAGGCACAGGCTCTACTGGGGGCTGTGCAGCCCCCAGCTGGACCAGAGGTTCAGGGGTGGAAATGATTCTAGCTGGAACCCAGGTGGTCTTTGGCCCTGGGGTTGAGCTATTCCCGGAAGTAAGCCAGCAGCTGCTCTGAGTCCAGCTGGATGGATGGGAGTGGGAGGGTGTTGTGGATGGGGGGCCCCGGAACTGCCCCATTAGCTCTTGGGAAGAACATGGAGAAAGTGCCTTTGGCCTGGGGCCTGGGTCGGGTGGTGACAGACCCCGGGCTTGGATCCTCCGCTGAGAAAGGGGCAGATGTGGAGGAGGAGCAAGGACACCCTGAGACCTGGCCCCGGTGCTCTGAGCCAGCTTCCCTACTTCCTGGTTGTGTGACTCAGTTTCCTCATCTGCAAAACGCGGTTATAACTGCCTCACCTCGCAAAGTTGTTGTGAGGACTGAGTGGCTCGTGGGCCCAGGGGCCTGGCACACAGTAGGCCTCACCTGGGGCATCTCCCCTCCCGCACCCTCTCTAGCTCCCAGGCACCTGCAAATCCCCCCTCGTTCCCAGGCTCAGAGAATGACACAAAGGGGGGGGGGAAGAAGGGACAATTAAAACAAACAAAACCCCTATATACTTGCTAACAGGCTCACAATCAAGATACATCAAAGAGTGTGGAGTGAAACGTCCCCCCCCCCCCCCAACCTCTTCAGTCCGTTTCTGGAGGATTGTCCCAGAGATGGCCTAGGCAGAAACACTCAAATATATATTTCCTTTTTTCTCTACACCTTAAGCACACGTCCGCACCTTGGAGAGCGACCCACATCGACACACACAGGGCTTCCTCACCCTTTCCCACGGCTGAGGTGTGTGGCGTCCCACGGCTTCTTTAAGGAGACCGCGGGCGGAAGTGTAATTTATTTATTTGGAAAAGCAAGGGAAGGGCTTAACGAGAGCGTCCTTCCTCGCATCTGCGGTGGCTTTGCGTCTGGACGCCACCACGTGCCACGTGGGGGGCCTCGCGACTTGCTGCTTCTCTCCCAGCCCCAGGTTTCTTGCCCGGAAGAGGGTCATTGTATCCGGGCCCCAAGACATTTTGCTAACTGGTAGCCCGCGGGCTGCCTGTACCCTGCTCCTGGATGCGTTTTGCTCCCCCCGAGTTTTCCAAAATCTGGAGAGTTCACGGTGAAACCCCGGCTTTGGAAAATTCAAGTCTGGCAAGAGGCGGCTCACAGCCCTTTGGACGGCGCAAGGCCACAGGCCCCACCATGCCGCAGTGACCATTCGAATGTGCTCCTGCCTGATCTTATCGGCCTCGTCCTCAGGGGGCTCTCGGGCTGCTGGCGTTAAGACTTGGGCAAGCATAATGGGGGCTTTGTGAACTCCCCAGGGTCAGGGTCCCCAGCACCCTGCCCGGGGCCCAGCTTCACCCTCCAAAGTGTCTGGGATTCGGTGGCCGGAGCCCGGCTAGTGCAGACCTGGGGCCCCGAGCAGGAGGCTCCAGAGAGTCTCCCCTCCCAGAAGGGAAGAGGGAGTGCTGGCACCACGTCTGGGAAGGGCTCCGGGCTCTGAGCCAGGCAGCTGCGTCCCAAGAGGCAGTGGCTAAGTCTTCTTCCCTAGGCTGGAGCCGGAAGCTAGTCCGCAGGCACCTGGAGTTTCCATCTCCTGGTCCCCAGGATGCGAATTCCTGCTCACCACCCCCCACGCCTTCCTCTTCCTCACCTACATTTGGCAGCCGCATCCTGTAGGTTGGGCCAGGCCTAAAGGGGAGGCAGGACGTGGGTGGGTTCCCAGGGGAACCTCAGTGGCATCCTTTCTCCAGGGCGGTGGAAATCTCTTCTTGGCCCCCGGGGTGCCTTGAAACGCAGTTTGAAAACCACTGATGGAGCCCTTTTGACAGATGGCAAACAGAGGCCTGGAGTGAGGAAGGGTGGGAGGGTCAGACCTTGGGGACCCTTGTGGTCCTCCCCCCCAGCTCCCCCCCTCCCCGGTCTACAACAGAGCCTGGCATTCATTCATTCATTCATTTACAGCAGGCTCCTGGCCCAGTGTGGAGCCCAACACGAGGCTTGAACTCGTGGCCCTGGGATCAAGGTGGGAACTGAGATCAAGAGTCAGACCCTGAACCGACTGAGCCACCTTGGCGCCCCCTCCTTTTAGATTGTCTCGGAAAGAAACCCGATATTCCCCCAGCAGTCACGCCTCATTACCCTTTCCCCAGGCCCCAGAGCTACAGACATACCCTGAGTGGATGTGTCTTCTCCTCTGGACGTTTCGCATAAATGAAACCATACGGAGCACGTGGCCTTGGCGACCCGCTTCGTTCGCGGAGCGTCATGTTGTTCGTGGCGCGCATTGCGACTCACGAATCACGGTGTTCGTCTTTCTTTCATGTACGTCTTTGGAGCAGCGTCTGTTCCAGGGCATGGGCGACGGTGGGGATGAGGAGGTATTAGGAGCCCCGCCCTGGGGCTGCAGGAGCACAGAACTGAGCCCTGAGTTCCACTTCTGCCTGCCTCTGTTTCATTCTGTGACCTTGGAAAAGACACGTCCTGCTCTGGGCCTCAGTTTCCCTATCTAACGTTTATTCTGCTGTGAGAGCCAGAGCCGGTGCTACAGGTGACTTCACTGAAAGCCAAGATGAGGGGCTTGGAGCTTCCACACCCCCCTCCCCGCCTCCGGGGGTGGCTCACCTCCAGTCACTGGGCTGCAAGGGCTCTCCGTGCACAGGGGCCTCTCCGTGTCCTAAGAGCCCGCGCTCTTAGGCATCAAATGCCGGGAAGCGTGGGTCTGCGGGAAGGCCTTGCTCGGGCTGGTGGTGAGCGGAGAGCAGGTGGTCAGTCCCTGGGCTGCCAGCCCGTGGGAAGCAGCACATTTGTCTCTTGGCTGAGTGCTCCTCTCCTCTGTCCACCTGTTGCTTCCACCTGGGGGCGGGGGTGACGCAGAAGCTAAAACGGGGGAAGAGGAGGGTCAGGCTGGGGAGGAAGCCGGCCTGAGAGCCCCTCCTCTGGCAAGCAACGGGGCGGATCGGCTCCGGCGCTCACACATTCATCCATCAGTTGTTCCCCCAGCCCTGGGCCGGCCTGCTGTGCCTTCTGGATGGACGTGCCGACCGCAGGACGGTCACTGGCTCAGCAGACTTGCCGAGAGGGTGGACGCGGAAGCCTGGGACCGGGGCTGCCCTGCCCCCCACAGTGCTCTGTTTGAGCAGGAGAAGAAAACCGCAGAATCACGTCAATTCCTTAGAGTGTTTGCTAGGGTCCAGGCGCCGCCCCAAGGCGCTCGAACAAGTGGAGTCTCTCAATTCCCTGTGCAACACTCGTATGGCAAAATCGTTATAATCTCTGTTTCTGCATGGGGAAACTGAGGCTTGGAGAGGCGCAGGGACTGGGTCAAGGGGTCCCAGTGAGTGAGCTGCAGAGCTGGGGGCAGAGACCCGGTGTCCTGCTCCCAGGTCTGGGTTCCCTCCCCACCGTGCAGCTCCTTCCTCTTTTCCCCACCCGACCTTCTAGAACTTAGACCTGGTGCTCGGCACCCCTCCCCCCGCCCCTTCCCCCCAGTATCTGACCGGTATTCGAGAAGGTGGTCCGGTGTGCTGAAGAGAAACTTGCAGCAGCCTGGGGATCTGGGCTGAAGTCCTCACTGTGACCTGGGCAAGACCTCCACCCTCTCTGGTTCCAGGTTCTTCGATGGGCCTTTGGAAGGAGCTCTGTCTAGGGCGGCTCTGGAGAGCGTGGGGTGGGTCAGGGTGGGCTCCCTGGCAGGGCCTGGGTCGAGGCAGCCTTGGGGAAGGGTGGCTGCAGCCTATGGGTCATTTCCCAGGGGACACTGGAGTCTTGTCCCCCTCCCCGCCAGCTCTGGCCGGCTTATCATCGTCTGTCTCAGGCGGTTCTTCCGAGCGGCTCCTCAGATTTCAGCCTGGAGTTTGTGATAGTGGGATCGTGGGGGGACCCGGGGGGGGGGGAAGGTGGGTGGCCTCGCGGCTCGTAGGGCTCCGGCACCCCGTCTCCCCTGGGTTATCTCCGGTCTGGGACGGGCTGGGAAAGTGAGAAGCTGTATTATCTCCTCCACTTCCCTCCGGAGATAGGGCTGCCTCAAAGCGCTCTTGTTCTGGCCCCCTCACACCCACTGGCCCCCCGGGGAAAGCGGGGAGGCACCGTTGCCGCACCGAGGCCTCGGCGGGGGCTGCTGAGCGGACTGAGCCCCGGGAGGGAGCCTCGGGGGTTTTCAAGCCCCTCCTTCACTCATTCACCCCATACTCACTGAGCACCTACTATGTGCCCGAGCAGGGGAGAGAGTTAAAGTGGTTCACATCCAGCGTGGCCCAGGCACTGGCCAATCAGGTGACTGGGAGCGGGGGAGGAGGGGGGCGGTGCAGGACCGGGGACCCCCTTCTGGGACAGGGGGTGCCCACTAGGTGCTAGTTCCTGAGGAGGTCCGGGGGTTCTCAGGGGGGTTCGGGCAGGTGGGGGCCACGTCGAGGCCTGCAGCAGAGGCTAGATGTGTTGATTTGGGTGTATTTCAGGATTTTCGCCGCCTCTAAGTCCTGGTGACTCCCAGCCGGCAGCGTCAGGGGGAGGAGCCAGGGGCGGGGCGGAGACCCCTGGAGTTCTGGGCTGTAAAATGGGTCTGGGCGGGGCTGGCTCTGTAAGGACAGTTGCGGTGGACGCAAGGTCCTTCACGCTGGCTGCTGCAGGCCCCACGGCCCGTGCCCATCGGGCTGACCCGATGAAATCGCTGCTCTGGGCCCGTCTGTGACAAAAACGACAATTTCCCAGGCTCAGGCCGCAGTGAGTGCCGATGAATGTAGGAATTCACGTTTCCTGAGCCTCCTTCTAGGTGCTGGGGACACAGCAGGGAGCAAGATTGGCTGGGGGCCCACGTCCAGTGGGAAGACGGGCCACCGCGGGCGTGTGGTGGCTGGTGGCTCCGAGGAAGCGTGACACACAGGACAACAGCTCCCCTCCCCCCCCCTCCCCCCAAGGATGACCGCGTAGCCTGAGCCCTGGAACCTGTGACTGTGTCACCACACAGGGCGAGAGGGACTTTGCAGCTGAGGATCTTGTGATGGATTATCCAGGTGGGCCCAATGTCATCACAGGGTCTTTATAAAAGAGACACATTGAACTCTACACTTAAAAATGGTTAAAATGACAGGGGTTCCCCGGGTGGCTCAGTCGGTTGAGCGTCCGACTTTGGCTCAGGTCGTGATGTCACAGTTCGTGGTTTCGGGCCCCGCGTCAGGCTCTGTGCTGACCGCTGGGAACCTGGAGCCTGCTTCAGATTCTGGGTCTCCCTCTCTCCCTCTCTCTCTCTCTCTGCCCCTCCCCTGCTCATGGTCTGTCTCTCAAAAATGAGTAAACGTTAAAGAAAAAAAATTTTAAGTTTTAAAAATTTTTCTAAGTTTATTTGTTTTTGAGAGAAAGAGGGAGAGAGAGAGAACAAGCGGGGGAGAAGCAGAGAGAGAGGGAAAGAGAGAATCCTAAGCAGGCTCCCCAGTGTCAGCACAGAGCCCCATGTGGGGCTCGAACTCGCAAACCGTGAGCTCGTGACCTGAGCCCAAACCCCGAGAGTCGGGCGCTTAACTGACCGAGGCACCCAGGCGGGTTTAAAATGACAAATGTTACGTTAGATGTATTTTATTACAATTTAGAAAGTTACTAACGCGATCAACCCCAAACCAGAGACTTGCACACTTTAAATGGCGGAATTGGATGGCATATGAATAGTGTCTCAAGAAAGCTGTTTGAAAAAACCAAGTGGAGAGACGTTCTACAAAACACCCAAGCCGCACCCCTCGAGTGTCAGGGTCAGGAAAGCCTAAAGAACGTCCCCTATGGGAGCAACAGAGGTGTCATGAAGGCCAAATGCCCTGTGGGATCCTAGACGCATTCTGGAACAGGGAAAGGACATCGGCGACAAAGCTGGTGACATCTGAATAAAGTCTGTGCTTTACAGGGTTGTATCCCTGTTCACGTCTTCATTCTGATAAATGCAGGGCAGTTACGCGGGATGGAGTGTATGGGAGCTCTCCGAATGATATTTATGACTTCTTTAATTTTTTTTAATTTTATTTATTTTTGAGAGAGAGAGAGAGAGAGAGAGAGAGAGAGAGAGAGAGAGACAGAGTGTGAGCAGGGGAGGGGCAGAGAGAGAGGGAGACACAGAGCCAGAAGCAGGCTCCAGGCTCTGAGCTGTCAGCACAGAGCCCGACGCGGGATTTGCACCCACGAACCGTGAGATCATGACCCGAGCCGAAGTCGGATGCTCAACCAACTGAGCCACCCAGGCGCCCCCAAATTTGTGTTGTTCTAAGCGGCCACGCTTGTGGTAATTAGACGCAGCGGCCACAGGAGACCCCTACAGAAGGTAAGGGGGCACCACTGATGGGCCTTAGAAAGGGCACGGCGTGTTCTTGAAGAGCTTTACGGACGTTAACTCAGTTCATCTTCAAACACCCCTCTGCAGAGGGATTATTACCACTCCCATTTTAGATGGGGAAACAAGGCACAGAGAGGTTAAGGAACCTGACCAAGGCCACACAACTGGAAGTGGCAGGGTGGGATTCTCAGCCAGGCAGGTGCCGGCCCCTTGCCTGTGTAGCCGCTGCCCTCACTGCCCGGCTTTGCCTTGTGTGTGAATTCTGACCCCACCCGGTCGATGTTAGACCCTTTACAGAAAGGATTTGGTTCCCTTCATAACTACCCTTAGGGGCTAAGATGTTTTTGTCATTCTCCATTTTACATGTGGGGAAACTGAGGCCCAGTGAGATGGGGGCCCTTGCCTGAAGTCACAAGGGCCAGGCTGGAGAGGGGTCCCCCACGAACGAGGCTGCCGCTTCCAGCTGGGGCCTGGGCCGCTCTCCTGCCTCAACTCCACATTCCCTGTGCTTCCAGAATGGAAATGGCATCCTCTTGTCAAATGTCCCCACATCTCTGTGTGCCAGAGGCTGAGGGACATCCCGGACCCATTGTTCGGGCCAGGAAGCTACCCCCTTCCTCAATGGCCAAGGGAGGCGGTCTCTGGGGGGAAAGTTCCTTCCCAGAGAGGCGAAGGCCCGGGGAGCAGACCCTGGTTGGGCCCAGGACAGAAGACACACGCTGGTCCTTTAAGGGAGGAGCGGGGGTGGGGGCTTCAAGCCAGGGTCTTTTCTTATGAGAAACCCTTTCTGGGGGACAGGGGTGGACCCAGGACCAAGGAGGCTGGTGACAGCAACTGGGGTGGGGCTAAGGGGCTCTTGTTTAGGGTATGGCCTCCTCCCTCTCTGGGCTCGGTTTTCTCTGCTGTATAGTGAGACAGAGGGGCAGGGGCTCTCTATGCCCCCCGCGTCCTGTGAGCCCGCGACCCCCTGGGTGCGTGTTCCCTTGCCCCTTCACGACACAGTGAATGCTTACTGGGGCGTCCGCGCCAGGCCTGCTTCTGCTAAGTCTCACAGTGATGGTGAGCCAAGCCCTCCACTCCCGTGTGCTTCAGAGGTGAGGAAACTGAGGCACAGAGAGGTTAAGGAATGCCCGAGCTCAGCCAGCCGGTGAGCGTGAAGCTGGGATGTGCCTGGGAGTCAGACTGCTCGGCAGCCCAAGACGCCAGCCACGCTCGCTGCCCTGGGTCGGGGTGCATTCTCCCTTTCTCTCCTACCCGCCCCCCAACACCCCCGCTCCAGTAGCAGAGGGTAGGAGGGTGCTGGATCAGCGGTTGGGGCTTGGGGAGCGAGGGTCTTCTTGTGGGAACTGAGAACGCGGACGTTGCCGACGCTCTCGTCTCTCCTTGTCCGGACGAGGGTGCCGGAGCCAGCTGCCAACCCTGCCCTGGGTCAGGGGGGCTTCTTGGAAGAGGTGGCGGCTCAGTGGACAAAGCGTAAGCATTAAACAGGTAGAGGAAGGGGGAGAGGGCATTCTGGGCGGTGCGGGGGGGAACCTCAAGTTCAAAGAAACGGAAAACCTCCAGCCTGACGTTTCACTTCCAGCTCCCAGGTGCCGCTGGGAAAAACTGCTTGCGGGGGGGCCTGTCGGACCTTCCCTGGCAGGGCTGTCTGTTGGCCTGGGGGGGGGGCCTCTTGGGGCCAGTCTTCCCCACTGGACTGTCAGCCACATGCGGTCAAGGACTTGCACTCAGGCGCCCGACCGTCCCGCTCAAATCCTGCCTCTGTCACTCTCGGCTCCGTCACCTGGCCCCAGTGACTCTACCCTCTTGCAACTTGTCTCCGTGTTCCTACCGCCACTGGTCGTCGAGTTGACTCCTTCCAGCCCGGCGCGCGTCACAAAAGGCTCACGGACTGCATGTGTGCGGGAAACATAACCAGGGCGCTGAGCGCAATGTGGGGTGAGGTGGCCAGGTGGGGTCTGGGTAGCGGGGGGTCCCCCGGCATGGCCACGTTAAAATTCTCCCAAGTTTTAAGGGGAGGCCACATTTTATTTGATTATTTTATATTTTATTTTATTTTTTAAATGCTCATTGTTGAGCCAGAGCGAGCGGGGGAGGGGCAGAGAGCGAGGGAGACGCAGAAGCCCAAGCAGGCTCCGCGCGCGGTCAGTGCGGAGCCGGGCGTGGGGCTCGAACTCACGACCTGTGAGATCATGACCCGAGCTGAAATAAAGAGTTGGACGCTTAGCTGACTGAGCCCCCCAGGCGCCCCGGGGAAGGCCAAATTTTAGAAAACGACTTGGGGTCGAGGAAAACTGGGCAGTAGGGGCTGCCGGATGTCCCCCCCCCCCCGCCTTCTCCCCAGCCCAAGATTCTGATATGTAAATAAGCACCTCGATTTGCGGACGGCCAAGTCCAGAGGCAGGGGAGAGTACAGCCTGCCCTCCCCCTACTTGCTCCTTCCCTCCATGCCTTTGGGGTGGACTCGTCTTGAGGGAGGGGGTTTTGTCTGTTTTGCTCGCTAGAGTATCTCCAGGGCCTACACCTGCCCCTGGCACACAGCGGGTGCACCTGACCTGTGGAATGAATAAGTGAATGGTTAGAGGGGCGCGTAAAGACGGAGGTAGACGAGGCACAGAGGAAGGACGGCCGGTGTCCCCGACCGGCTCAGCGACCGTGGACAGTCCAGGTCGCCTCTTGGGACCTCTCTTTGTTCATCCGGAGAGTGGGTGCGACTCAGGAGCTTTGGAAAGCAACTTGACCGAGTGCGCCACAAACGTGTATGACTCGCTGACCCGGTCATTCCATTCCAGTGCAGGAGATATCCCTAAATATGGAAGCGAGAACAGCTTTTGGTACCTAGATCTACCAAAATATATTATTGATGATGTTGGAAAACTGGAAATAGCCGAGATGTCCAACAATAAGGGACTGGCTACATAAACTATGGAACTGCCACTTGACCAGATATCAGGCAGCCAATGAAAATGGAGCTCAGAGAAGAGGAAAAAGAAACGAGGTGCCAGACAGAGAACCAACCAGAGAAGGGCCCGTGCTCTAACAGCAGGTCAAAAAAGGCAGGATACCACCGTTTTGTTTTTCTTTTATTACACAGTATGATCTCAGCCATGTTTAAAAAAAGTCCCGAAACAAAAAACTATGGAAGGAAATACATCAAACCCTAACAATGATTGTCTCTGGATGGCGGGGCCGTGGGTGGTGATTTCTCTTCCTTATTTTGACTTTTCTGCATTTTTCAGATTTTCGTAAGTGAACGTGCATTGTTGCTCTTATAGTGAGGACGTTAAGCAGGAGAAAGAATTAGAATGTGGGGGTGAGTGTTGACGCTAAGATCTGCCCGGGGCTCTTAGGAGGTCAGACTTGCCTCCTGGGCAGCCGGGAAGTTTCTGGGCTTGGAATTGGCAGCCCGGGTGTCAGAGCCACGGTGCCCGCGTGACCCCGGGCAGATCTCTCTGGCCCTTGGCACCCCAGTGGTGTTACCTGTCAAATGGGGCCTCGTCCCCTATTTCACGGGGCTGTGGCAAGAACAGGACAGGAACCAGGCCCTGGAAGGCCTTCGGGAATTCCGACCGAATGCACAGAATTTACCAGTTCATTCCCAGTTCCCGGGAAGGCCAGTGGCCTTTCAGGTACCTCAGAAAGATGTCAGCATTCTTGTCAGGAAGCCCCTGGGAGTATTTTGCCCCCCCCCCCCCGCGAGGTACAGATGTTCCTGACTCACTTTGCAAAGTAGAGCTGGGGTGATTTCCAGAAATGTATCACCAGGCAGAGGAGGAGCACAGCTGGGGGTTGGAGTCCTGGGATCTGGTCCCCGCTCTTCCCTTACAGCCGTGTGATGTTGGACGACTCTCCCAACCCTCCTGGCCTCGGCTTCCCTGATGCCACGGGCTCTGGACACAGAGATCCCTAAAACTGCTAAACTCTCGCTGTTGAACCCAGGCCATAAGGGCAGGGACCCTGGAGTCTGAGAGGCAGCCCCTTACAGCCTGGGGTCCCCAGAGCCTCCCCTGGGTGACCGGGGTCTCATTTCTTTCCCAGAGCCCCGACCTGCTTCAGACCCCTGGATTTGGGGAAAGAGCTCTTTGCACACGAATGCGAGGGGGCCTGTCTGTCATCCCCGGCTGCTGGGCGCTGCGCGGTGTTCCCCGCACAAGCCGGGGGATGATTGGCTGAGGGACCCAAATAACTCTTCACTCGTCCATCCATCTACTGAGATCCTTCTCGGTGCCAGGTCCTACGCCTGGCCCTGCGGGATAGGGGTGAGCAAGACCCATCTGCTGCTTATAACTCAGGGACTTCCAGGAGGAGGTGACAGCTGAGATTTGGTCAGAGGGAGGAGGGAAGAAAGGGTGTTCTGGGCCCGGGGGACGGCTGATGCGCGGGGGAAGCCCCGAGGTTTCTGGGAGGTTGGCAAAGGGGAAGGAGAGGAGGCTACGAGGGTCCGACGCTGCCGGGGCCGGTGGGTGGGTGGGGGGGCAGGCGGGGAGTCCACAGGGGGTCGGCCACTGACTGCCAGTCCGCGCTGGGAGACTGAGGCCCACCCCGCCGGGGGAGGGGAGATCCAGTTGAGGAAAGGATGTGGTTCCTGACTTCCTGGGTCACAACGGGAAGGGGAAGTGGGGGTTGGGCTGGGTGGGGCTGAGGTCACAAGGCAGGAGGGGCCACCGTCCCAGCAGCGCCCCAGCCGTAGCACCCCAGCCGTGGTCCGGGGAGGCTGTTCTGCAAGTACTCATCTCCCAGAGGCGGGAAGGGGGAGAGGGAAGTGGACCCGGCCCCCCGGGCCTTCTCTGACCACAGCCCCCGGCTGTCTTCCTCACTCACGTCCTCACTGGCCTTGCTGTTTCTCCAAGTATCCAGCTCATTCCTGCCACAGGGCCTTTGCACCTGCTCTTCCCACCGCCTCATAATGGCCCTCTTGTTTTAATCAGGTACCTCTTCAAACATCACCTCCTCAGAGAAGTCTCCCGACACCTCTAACCGGCACTGCCCCCTCCCCACCCATCTTTCCTGCCCCAACACCACTCGATCGTTCATTATTGCCCTTATCACCATGCGCCACTCCGTGCCTGTGTGCTCCCTTGTTCATCCTCTGTTTCCCATCTTGGGAGATAAGCTCCGGGAGGACAGGGGCTTGGACGATCCGTTCATCACTGAATCCCCAGCTCCAAGCACAGCGCCTGGCACGCATCAGGCCCTCAGCAGCACAGCACCAACACACGGCCCTACGGGGAGTAACGTATTTAATGCTGAAAACCCCGTGGGGAGGCAGGGGCTAGTCCTGGGCTGGTGGGGCCTGAAGCTGAATAATCTTGGGACCTGTCAGGAAAACACACACGGTTAGGAATATAAAATAGGAATTTTCCGCGTGCCTTGGAGGTGCTGTGCACAGGAGCGGTGCATGTCTGCTTTCAACAAACGAGTTACCCTCTCCGGGCCTTAGTCTCCTCATTTGGAGCACGAGGATGCGCCCTGAACGGGCAGGAGGGTGGCCCATTTCGAGGGGCTCGATGCCCCTCCGCTCGCCCGTCAGGGGTTTGGGTTGAGTGGAAGGATTCTGGACTCATTCGTTCATTCAGCCACTCATCCATTCATTCCAGAGACAGCTGAAGCGCGACCACGTGCCCTGCCCCTGAGGACAGAGCGGTAAAGAACAAAGTCGCGGCTGGCAGATGACAGTGGAGGAGGGCAGCCAACGGAGCATCGAGATACAATGGACCAGGAGGCGGGAGAGCCAGTGGAGAAAAATAGAGCAGGGAGAGAATGGGGAGTTTCGGGGGCACGGTGCTGGCGGGGAGGCCTCACCGAATCGGTGACAGCTGAGCTGAACGCTCAGGGGTGTGAAAGCGCGCTGGGCGGACGCGTAGGGAAAAGGAACCTGAGGCAGAAGGAACAGCATCAGCAGTGGCCCTGAGGAAGTCATCGCTGGCTGAGTTTGGGGACCAGCTAGATGCAGCGAGCGAGGGGAGGGGGGAGAGCTGAGGTCAGGGGGCAGACGGTGTAGGGCCTGTGGGTCACTGTCGGGACTTGGGGGGAGATGGGAGCCACCGGAGGGCTTTGAGCGGAGGTGTCTCTGCTCCACAGGCTCGCTCTGGCTGCCGCGTGGAGAAGGGACTGCAGGCTTGAGGGCAGAAGGAGGGAGACCGGTCAGGAAGCTACTGCAAGCGTCCAAGCAAGAGATCATGGTGGCCTGCATGAGAGCGAGAAGGCTCACGGAGGCGTGAGAAGCAGTTGGATTCTGGATTGTTTTGAGCATCAACCCAACGCGACTGGCAGCGGGTTGTGTTCCAGGGAGCTACTGGCGTGTAACAAACCCAAACTGGGCAGCTTAGGACAATCAGAATCATTTTAATATTTGTCATGGTTTCCGCAGCTCGGGGATTTGGGCTGCGTTTGGCTTGGTGGCCTGGCTTAGGATCTCCTGTGCATTGCTGTTGCTGGCTGGAGCTGGGACGGTGGGGGGCGGGGGGGGGGGGGAGCGGTGTGAGCTGGGACGGCAGTGGGGGGGGGGAGCCGTGTGAGCTGGCTGGGTGTCTTTCTCCCCCTCCGGTACTGCCAGGGCCTCTCCATTTGGTCTGTGGGGCTCATTGCGCTTCCTCACAGCATGGCGGCCCAGCGCTCCGGAAGCGAGTGTCCCAAGAGAACCAAGCAGAAGCCACGCTGCATTTTCTGACCTAGCCCGGAAGCCACAGAGCGCTGCTTTTGCAAATTCAAATGTATCCAGATTCAAGAAGAGGAGCACGGGAGGGGCTCCGTGAGCGTGAACTTCCCCTGCCCACTCTCCTCGCCAGCCGTGTTTGCCCCACTCGGTGCAGCCCGGAGAGGCTGTCTTCCGCGGGGGACTTGGAAACAGGCACTGAGCGGCCCCGCCTCGTGGCGTCCGTCAACCACACGCCACCTGCCCGGGCCCGGGCTGCCGTCCCTGCGTGTGCCCGTGTGCGTGCGTGGGGTCACGTGCGCTCGTGTGCGCGCACCCGTGTGCTCAGTGCCTGTGGGCGCATCCCTCCCCCGACCAAGCCGTGAGGGGCGTCCCAGCCTCCAGCCAGCTGCTCCAGCAGGAAACCTTGCCTTGCCCACCACAGCCGGAAGGTCATCTGGTCCCGAGAATTCCCCTCCAACCTAGTTATCGGGATGCCCCCCACCCCCTTGACTTTTCTCGGCCACGCCTGTCATGGTGTCCTCTGCCCTGCTGGGTCGCCGGGTCCCTCCACCCTCCTCGGGCCCCCTCTCCAGAGCCGCGTGGGCAAAGCAGACAAAACCACGTGGCAGGGGCAGACGAAGCACCTACGGGAAACCTCACAGGCGGCGATGCTCTGGGGAAAAGCAAAGCAGCCTAGGGGCCAGGGGAGACCAAGCCCGTTTCGAGGTCCTCAGTGACCAGTCCCCTCCCTACAGTCCCCTCCCAGAGGTCTCCCCTTGAGGCTGTTCCTCAGCAGCCCAGGTGGGGCCAGGCTCTGGGATGGGGTGGGGTGGGAGGCGGGGCTGATGGCCTGTGCTTCCACGTGACCAGGTGAGGACAGGGGGACACACTCGTGCTCTCATTTCAACAGCAGGATGAGGGGACATAAAGGGTTTCAGGTCCTTGGGAGCACGTCCTCGGCACACACGTGCCCCAGGCTTGGGCACACACACTGTCCTCGGACTTCGGTGCCCGTACCGGGCCACTGGACTCGGGCCGGCGTGTAAATCCACACCCCGACTCAGGTGCCTGTTTTCTTTTCGTGCAAATTCTCCAGGACGCACCCTCTGTGAGAACACACACGTCCATCGCGGCTCCGCCGGGCACATGGTAAGAGCGAGTGTTTACTGAGTGCTTACTCTCAAGTATTCTGTCTCGAGCTTCCCAGCAGCCCTGTGAGGCAGGTACGATCAGGCTCACATTTTACTGGTGGGGAAACAGGGGTGCTAAGGGGTAGTTACCGTGCCCCAACTCTGCGACTGAGAGCAGAGAGCTGGGATCTGAAGCCAGGCCGTCTCTGGCTCTGGGGTCTGGTGTGTGAGGCTCTCCGTGGAGACCACCAGGTGTTGGGGACACCTGTTTGCAGTGTCTCCGGCTCGTCAGGGGCCCCTGTGCCCCACGTGTGCACAGCAGCTCAGAGGTTACCAAGCCCTCTCCCATCCTGAGCGGGGAGTAGGGCGGGGTAATGCTCCCGGGTTCATGGAAGAGGAAATAGAGGGAGGAAGGGCAGTGATGGTCTTGCTCAAGGTCACACGGGGGGCCGATGGCAGATCCAGGACTAGATTCCACATCCCTGGTCTCTTGACCTTGTCCTGCCCTCCAGGAGTGTTCAGCTGCTGGTCACTGCCAGGTGCACCGGCCTCCCGCTGCACAGACTCAGGACTTTTCTGACGAGCTGTGAGCAAGGGGAGGTGTCAGCACATCCCTGGCACCGGGCAGGACGGGAGCCCTCTCGAGGAGGCAGAATGTCTGGCCTGGTTTTGGGGGGGGGGGGTTATGGGGGCAGAGGGGGAGTCTGAAAGGGCCAGATGTTCTGGGTTCCGAAGCCACTCTTCGGACCCGCCCCCTGCAGGGGAGGAGGGGCCGAGCACCGCAAGCGTGTCTCATCCGTGTCTGTCTGATGCGGGCGGCTCATGCCAGCCAGAGGACAGGCACTCTAGAATCTGGACCGTGCCCCACCTCCCAGAGGGACAGCAGTGTCAAGGCCAGGGACGAGGGGAAGTAAGCAGGGTACCTGTCTGGGATGAGGAGTGTCGGCCCAGGAAGTGTGGCTCCCAGCCCATCCTCGCTCTCCCCGTCCTCCGTAGGAGGCTGTGCCGGGCCAGGCATTGTTCGCAGGTTTAAAAATAAAGGCGTCTTGGCCTGGGCCCTGCTGGCAGAGGGGCGGAGGGGGTGGCCCTGCCCCAGGCCTAAAGGGCATCTGGCTGGAAAAAGAGGCCTCACCCAGCTTCACCACCAGCATGGCTGGGAGTGTGGGGGGTCCCCAGAGAATCGCCAGCCCCTCGGCTTCTGCCTTGAGAGAGGCAGGCCAAGGGGGCTGTGGGTGCCGGGCGCCCCGTCCTCGCTCCCGCCACTCAAGGCTGCCCGGCCCCCTCACCAGAAGCTTCCAACAACCTCGGGCCACTGGGGAGACACGAGGCTCCCCCACAGCATCCTCTTTCCCCCACCGGCTGATAATACTAACAGTGACCGCAGTGTCCCAACAGCCCCGGGTGGGGAAGGGATTGCTACTATGGTACTGTTTTTAGTACCCTTAAGCAAATGGGAAAATGAAGGCTCAGAGAGGTTTAGTAACTTGCCCAGGGCCACAGAGCCGGCCAGTGGAAGAGCCAGGGCTCAGACCCAGCTGGGTCTGACTCCTGAGCCAGGATCCTCACCAGGTCCCAGGCCCTTCCCCTGGCCAGCAGAGGTGAGAAGCAGTCTACTTCTCCTAGGTGGTCAGGGAGGGAGGCAAGAAACGGATAAGGAGCTGGAGTGTGCCAAGGCCTGGGGCGGTGGTGGGGGCGGGCTGGTGCTGCTGTTACCATATTCAACTCTTTCTTTTTAAATGTTTATTTATTTACTTTTGAGAGAGAGAGAGAACACGCGTGCTTGTGCAAGCGGGGAAGGGGCAGAGAGAGGGAGAGAGAGAATCCCAAGCAGGCTCCGTGCTCAGTGCAGAGATCATCACGGTGGTGGCGCTTGAATTCACCATGAGATCATGACCTGAGCCGAAATCAAGAGTTGTACTGCGGGGCGCCTGGGTGGCTCTGTTGGTTCCGCGTCCAGCTTCGGCTCCGGTCACCATCTCGCGGTTCGTGGGTTCGAGCCCCGTGTCGGGCTCTGTGCTGACCGCTCAGAGCCTGGAGCCTGCTTCGTATTCTGTCTCCGTCTCTCTCTCTCTGCCCCTCCCCTGCTTGTGCTCTCTCTCTCTCAAACATAAATAAACATTTAAAAAATTAAAAAAAAAAGTCGTACTACGCTCAACCGACTGAGCCACCCAGGTGCCCCAACCATATTCAATTCTTACATAGGGGGGATTGTCTCCATTGTGTAGATGAGGAAACTGAGGCCCAGAGAGGCAGTCGCTGTCGAGATGGGATTTGAACCCAGATCAGCCTCAGCCCCAAACCCTTTTCTCCACACTCCGCATCTGAAAGGTTAATAGGAATCTCCAACACAGAGCGCTGCCTCCCCCCACCCCAACAGGGTTCAAGTACAAACCAAGAAGCGCTGAGGGTGTAGGTAGCTGGAGGGGAAGGGCGTGATGGGGGGCACGGTCGCTAGGGAAACAGCTCCCCCACTCCAGGAGAGATGAGCCGGCAGGCGAGTAGTTCGGGGAGACCTGAGGGGGGGCTCTAGTGTAGTGTAGATGCCCCCACCTGAGATGTGACAGGCAGGGCCCTGCCCTTCCCCGGTGGTGGCTCATGGCTGCCAGCCTCCCCATTCCAGACGAGATCCGGTGTTCCCCCGTCCGCCCCCGAGGCCTCTGCTGAGGTTGGCACACCGGTGTTGGCACCGGAAAGCGACATTCCAGAGCCCCCCCCCCCCCCCAACTCCCTGCCAACCTTGGATTCTTGGCAGAGCAGGGGGGGAGGGCTGCGGTTGGGGAGGATTGTGGGAGGGGCCAGAGTCGGAACACCTGTCCACAGGATGTGGGAGGAAGCGGGCCAGAGAGGGGCCAGACCCGGCCCCGTCCCCCAGGAACTGTGCCTCTCTGGCCGGCTCACTGGCCCGGCAACAGGAGCCTGGGCTGAGGGCGGTGTCTCATCAGACGTGGGGTTGGCGAAAAGACACATCGTCTTCAGGTGGCAAAGTTCCTCTTCTACCTTCTATAAAAGGTTTTCCAGGCAGACTTCCCATTTGCTGTGTGACCTTGGGCAGGCACAGGCTCTCTGGGCCTCAGAGCCTCGGGAGAGGGCCAAAGCAGGTAAACCTTGAAGGTGCCCTCCAGCAACCGGTGTTTAGTACCCCAAGGTACTGTGACTTCAGCCTCCTCCCCGGGCTGTCTGCTGACCCCTGGCCACACAGCAGCCCACAAACCCTCTTAAATCTGAGTCAGGCACCGGCTCCCCTGCTCATCACCCTGGGGAAGGGCACCTCCTCTCACTCGGGGAATATTAGCGACCCCGACTTCTTCCCCACCTGGCCCCTGCTGCCTCCTGACTCCCTCCTGGGAGTGGACCCCTGGCCTCCAGACTGCCCCAAACCACCTAAGTGTCTTCTCTCCTTGGAGTCTGCCCTTACCCTCTTCTGGCCCGGAGGGCTCAGCCCCACCCAGCTCTTCGAATAGTTCTTTCTGGTCATCCAAGACTCGGCTCAAATGTCACCTCTCCGAGAGAGGCCTCCCTTGACCCTTTCTCTAAATCGGGGCCATCCACCCCACCGGGGTTTCGCCATCAGGTCCTCTCCAGTTTATTTCCTTCAGAGCATCTGGCAGGACGAAAATGATCTTGGTCATTCACAAGCTGATCGTCCTCCTTCCTCTATCCTGCCCTCTCCGAGAGGGCAGGGTCCCCTTTTTCCCGGGCGCTGGGCCCAGCCTGCAGCCAGCGCTCGGCCCGTGGGACAACCAGGCCATGTCGTGTGTCTTCCAACATGCCCAGGCCCCTGGTGCCTGGCCATGTGCTTCTTGCCCGGAAGCTCTCCCGCCCCTCCCTCAGGGGGTCGCTGCTAAAAGTTCCTGCAGACTCAGCTCTGGGCCCAGCAGCCCGAGAGGCGAGGCGGCAGGACAGGCAGGGAGGGAGGGTAGACCCATGGCCCCTTCCCCCTGGCAGTCCGCTCCCCAGGAACAAGAGGGGAGCCCTGGACCTGGAAACCCCCGGGCCCGGCTGCTGGGGCAGGCAGTTCCGGGGTGACCTCATCGCCTTGAAAGGAGGGCAGCAGGGGCAGGAAGCAGAGGACGCATCAGATGGGCTAAATTTAGAGCGTTTGATTCAGCTCAGGCGGGACAATATTCCTGGAGTCCTCATTGTTTGCGAGGGGCCAGAGGGCAGGCTGTCCGTTGAATGGCTGGGTCTGAGCCATGCCAGGCTGTCTGGGCAGGCAGAGGTGGGGGGGGGGGGGTGACCTGCCCCTTGCTGGGGGAGAAGCCAGGCCAAGGGTCCCAGGCCAGGCTCTGGAGCCGCTGCCCTTGGGATTAAGGCCCGAGGCGGGAAGGGAGACGCCTGATAGATGAGGGAGGGGGCTCTGCGTGATCACCGCTCAGCTGGGGGACCCTCACACCCGAGGGTCCCACTAACGGACAGCCATTAGCCCCTGTCCCTATTCTACCCTTATACAGTCCGGGAGCCTGAGGCTCAGACCCAGGAACCGAGCTGCCCAAGGCCACACAGACGCCGGGTGTCCTGACTCGCAGCCTGGGTCCGCGGCAGTCACCTGAGCCCGAGCCCGCTGCCCTGCCGCCGGGACACCACGACACCGGGACACCAGGACACCGGGACAGGTGCTGTGGGCCCTCATCCCGGCAAAGCCCTCGCTCCCCGCGAGGCCGGGCAGCTGCGGGGGGACACGAGAGGAGGGTGGCTCCGCGTGCGTGCGCAGGCTCCAGAACCCGTTGCCATGGCAACCCAGGGTCCAAGCCTGCCCGGCTCTGGAGGGGAGCCCGAAGCCCAGGATTTCCCCGGGGCGAGCGGGCAGGGGCTGGAGCTCGCTTCTGACCCTGCCTGCCGGCGCCCCGGGGACCGGCCCCGCACACGGGCTAGGCCAGTGGTCCCTAACGGTGTCCTGCTTCCGTATGCCCCACCTCATGCCCACGCTGTGGCCAGGCAGCCAAAGGAGGGTGGGGATCGTCCTCCACTGAGGGCCACCCCGGAGGGAGAAGGCACCTTTTCCCCCACCTCGCATGCTGCGACTCCTTCCCGCCAGTCCCACGGGAGCCCAGGGGACTCCTTGGGGCACCTGCCTTGGAAATGGGGGACGGGACTCGAAGTCCCAACGGACCCGACCTTCCCACTGATGTGTTAACAGGCACGGGGAGAAGGCCGGCGATGCTCACGGTGGGCCCTGTCCTCTTTCCTCTGCCCAGCTCCGGGAGGGCCTAGGGAACGAAGCCCAGCCCCCCCCCCCCCCCCCAGTTCCAGGTGAGTAACTTGAGGGTCCCAGCCGGGATGAGGCTTGTCGGACACCGTTCGTGGGGCTGCAGCTTCTCCCGTCCTCCCCGGCCCTGCCCCCGGCCGGTCCCCACGCACCAGACCGCCCCCCTCTCCCTGGAGCCCCGCTGCCCTGCCCCGGGCGGTGGCCCAAGGCTGCTCAGGGCTCCTCTTGATTTCACATCATGACTCATGTTATCATGTTCTCAGGAGCTGAGTAACCACCTGAGTTATTTATACCCTGGCTTAGCAGGCTTCCTTCCCTCCTCCCAGAGCTCAGGCAGGGAGGACTGGGAGGGGGGCGGGGAGGAATCTGGGAGGGGGGGGGAATGCGGACTGGGAGAAGGCAGCTGAGCACCCCCCCCATATCACCTCCCCTGGGGTACCACCCCCGTAAAGCACCCAAAAATAACCGTGACTCTCCCAGCACAACAGGATGGGCCTAGATCTATGGCATCGATGTACAGGTGTTACGATGGTTTGGGGAGGGGGGAGTTCCTTTCCCGAGCGAGTCACCGCGCTGGAAAAATAAAGAAGGAAAAAGCTGAAATTTTTTCCTTCCATCAAAACAGGAAGGAGCCAGGGGAGGCGGGGGGGGGGGGGTTGGTGGTGGTGGATGGGGAGATGATGACGGGTGGGGGGGCTGAGATACACCCTCCGCCCTGTGGTGGTCTTCAGGGAGGGGAAGGCCCGGGGCGCCTGCACACAGGGCCCACCGGCCCGCGGCGGGCATCCCTGGACGCCCAGGGGCGTTTTCATCCGCTCCCTCCCGGGCCTGTGTAGGTTCACGGACACATTCACACACACCGCACACAGACCCGCTCGCTCACCCCCACACGCCCTCGCCAGATCCCACAGGAGAAAAGATCTCACTCTGGGAGGCTGGGACTTGGGAAGTCTGCCCTCCTGACTTGTTTGTGCTTCCCTCTCCTTGAGCACTGTTCTGGGAGTCCTAAAACTTAAGCTCACGTCTGACTTTGCTCTAACAACGACCAACAGGGTGACTTAGGGAAGCCGCTTCTCCTCTCTGGGCCTCAGTTTCCCATCTGTAATACGGGTATGGTCATTCCTATGCTGCTTCCCTCTGGGGCAAACGATGGAAACGGCCTCGTCCAAGGGAGGGGGATTGGAACTGGAGCTCCCATTTACTGAGAGCTCTCTGTTTGCGGAGCATCCACGATTAATCGCTAGATTAATGCCATCACCAAATGTGCCGGTTCCAGAATTACCCTCATGTCGAGCCCAGAGGGCAGGGACTCACCCAGGGTTACACAGCCGGGGTGTGGTGGAGGTTGGTTTTGAACTCTGGGCTCCTCTGTACTGTTCCATCCAAGAAAGAATGAAAGAGGTGCCCTCAGAGTCCCAAGAAAGAGAAGGAGGAGGGGGAAGAGAGAGAGAGAGAGAGAGATCTAGCTTCCCTGGCCTAGTGTTCCCACCTGGGACCACTGTCTTCGGTCCATGTCTTCAGCAGGGATGTGCCCCGGTGGCCGGGGAGCATTATGCCCACTGTTGCGCTGGTTAAGACGATTAGTCACTCCCACTGGGCTGCCCTGTTTGCTTATTGACTTATGTAAGCACCGCCCGAGGCTGTTTGTACAGTTGTCTCCGTCTTTCTGTCTGTCTTCCACCTGCCTGCCTCAGCCTGTATGCCCCTCAAGGGTCGGGGGCTCCAGAGAGGTGAGCTGGCAGCGTAACACCCGATTCTTTGTGAGGACAAGTCCGGGGTCCCATGCAGGGCATGTCTGCGCATACTCCCCACACGCAGGTTGGGCCGGGACCCCATTGTACAGATGAGGACACTGAGATCCCCCAAGCTCAATGCTGCACAGGCCCAGGATGGCCACTCCAGGGGCTGGAGCTCTGAAGCCCATGGCACTGGTTCAAATCCGGCTTGGCTAACCCCTGATCATGGGAGTTAGGGAAGTCATGTGATCTCCCCGGGACTCAGTTCTCCGGTCTTTAAAATGGGGATAATACACTTTGTTCTCCTTAGATTGTTGGGTGGTTCAAGGGAGTTGGTGTATTAGTTTGAGCTGCATGAAATCACACTGCTTGACCATTTTGACCTACTCCTTATTTTTATTTTGTTTTTTAAGTTTATTTATTTTGAGAGACAGAGAGAGCAAGCAGGGGAGCAAATCAAGAGTCGGATGCTTAACAGCCTGAGCGAACGAGGCGTCCCTAGACCTACCTTTTAGATCAGTGCTTCTCAAACTACTGTGCACGTGGGTCACTGGGAGTCTTCTTAAAATGCAGAGTCTGACCCAGGCAGGACCGGTAAGAAAGTGGGTGACAGGGGCGCCTGGGTGGCTCAATTGGTTAAGCGTCTGACTCTTGATCTCAGCTCAGGCCACGACCTTGAAGTTGGTGGGTCAAGCCCTGCATCGGGCTCTGTGCTGTCAGGGCAGAGTCTGTTTGGGATCCTGTCTCCACCCCCCTCTCTCTCTGCCCCTCCCCTACTTGTGCAAGTGCTCTCTCGCTCTCTCTCAAAATAAATAAGTAAACTAAAAAAAAGAGAGAGTGGGTGAGATGTGGTTGGAGAGGAGAAGGAAGGGCGCACACGGAGGGGGAACATCACAAGTAAAGGTGTGGCCTGGGGTAAAAATTAGCCATCTCTGTGAACCCCAGCCTCGCCCAGACCCTTCTCTCATACCCACCCGCTTCCCTTCCTTTCCCACCGAACACACTTCCGTGGTCACTGCCCCGGTGTCCTTCCTCCGGCCCCCAGCCCCCAAGCAGAAGAGGGCCAGGAGTCCCTGGAGTTGGCAGAACCGTCCCTCATTTCTGTCCCCGACTCACTGTGTGATCTCGGGCGGGTCACGTGATGTCTCTGAACCTCAGATGTCCCCTCTGAGCACCCTTGGCTTGTTCTGCAGCGGCATGGTCTTGAACACTGATGCCGTGTCAGACTTTCTCCCAAAAGAGGGCTGTCTAATGGCGGTGGGAGGAGACGGGGACTCGGGTGGCAAGCTGAAGGAAGGGCGGGGGGCAATGACCATCCATAACCTGCCACCTGTGTCTCCTTTCTAGCGGCCTCCCCTGCCCAGCGTCAGCCTGCCACGGTGAGTGACAGAGCGAGGAGGCTCCTACAGCCAGGGGTCCGGCTCAGCGCCCACCAGAGGGCCCTGGCCAGATGGGGGTGGAGCGAGGCCAAAATCTGTAGGTGAGTGAGGGCAGGGCCCAGATGAACTGGGCGGCTGCGTGTCATGTCTGCCCAGGTTCGAATTCCACCTCTGCCCTCACTCATCCACGACCACGCAAAGCTGTTCTGGACCTTGGTTTTTCCATCTGTAAAGTGGGGGTGAAACAGCTCCTCTCTTGTAGGCACGTTGTGTGGCTTGACTGGTTGAATGCACCTCAAGGCCTGGGCTCATTTTCTCTTGGGAATAACGAGGACAAATCTGTGACTCTTACACCGTGATTAGCTTCCCATCCTTTGGACAGGCCCGTCGTGTTTCCTGCAGTTACAAATACCTTCCTCCGGAAAGCTGGCGGGGCGGGGGGGGGGGGGATCTGTGTGCTGTGGTACCCCCATCGAGGGGCACTGCCCGCTACCTGCCTGCCCCTCTCCCTCCTGCCCTACTCCAGTCAAATCTTTGGAACACAGCGGCAAGGACATCCCGATTTGGAAAGGGCTGGCTAACCCAGATCTGGTACACATCCTCCCGTCTGTGGGTCCTCCGGGCCCACCGCCTCCAGCCCTGCCGGCTTCCTCCACGTAGCTCACTTAATCTGTTTAATTTTCTGCAAGGAGAGCGACACGAAGCGCTGGGCAGCTCTCATCCAGGCCACGCAGGGAGGCATCACGTAACGGGGAGGCGGCAAAAGCGTGGGCTTCGGCATCACAGCTCTGGATTCAAATCCCGGCACGGCTGCTTCCTTGCTGTGTGACGCCGGGCAAGCTGGTATCCCTCTCTGAGCCTCAGTGCCCTACACGATAAGAGCACCAGCCCTCCAGGCAGTGCCTTTGTTCCGTTGCTGACACTTGCTACATTTTCCTCGTTGCAGTTGGCTCAGGCGGAGCGCTTGGCCCAGGGCGGATGCTCTGTAAGTGAGGTTCACGGTTACCCGAGGCCCAGCATGTGGGCAGCAAAGGGTGCGGTAAGGACGAACCTTCTCTGGGGAAAGCCGACCAGTACCAGATCCCGGGTGGGGTCACCTCCCAGCCCGTTTCGGGGGCGGGGGGGCGCTTTGCTCCATTTCCAGCCAGCTTCCAGGACAGGTAGATCTGAGCTGCCCCGTCCAAACATCCTCTTCCTCGTCTGGAGACTAGAGGAGCTAAAAATGCATCACTCAGCCCCAGGAAAACAAACACTGAGCTTCCCTTGCCTTTGTATACAGGACACGAGGCCCAAGGCGGCAGAGGCAGTGTGGAGGGATCCTCCAGGCAGCCCCAGGCCTGGGGGGGTCTGTCTGTCTGTCTGTCTGCCTTCCTGGGTCTCTCTTGCCTCCCCGGGTACAGCCACAGTGGCCAGAGGCTCACCAGTGTGTGGGGGTCTCCAACAGAAGTGGCCGGGGCTCTGTGTGAGGACCTCCTCCCCTCCACGTGACGTGCCCGCAGCCGTCCCAGCCCTGGGCCCCTCCCCTAGCCCTGTCTCTGGAGCTCACAGGTGGGTGTGTGCGTGCGCATGCGCCTGAGGCTTGGCGTATTAACAATGATCATCCTGGTAACTAACCAACGTGCGTGCAGTGCTCACTCCATGCTTTCAACACTGAGGATGTGTTAACTCCAGGAGGTAATCGCTATTGGTATCCACATCTTACAGATGAGGACACGGAGGCTCAGAAAGGTGAAGTAACTCGTTCAAGGTCACGGGCTAGGAAATGGTTACAGCAGGGTTCGAACCCAGGCAGTCTTTGATGGGAAGGCGAGTCCCTTGTCCCCTGCAAGCCTCAGTTTCCTCACCCATAAAATGAGCACCCACGTACCTCCCTTCCCCGGGTGAGGGTGGGGGTGGCAGCAGGCCAAGGGCAGGACAGGGAGGGGGTCTGGGGGAGCTGACTACAGCTACATGGTGTGGGGGTAGATCGTGTACTCTGCCATCATACGGCCTGGGGCTGGGGCCTTAAGGCCATTTGTGGCTTGGCCTTGGACTATCCCCAGTTTGGAGCCTGACTTGCCCCACCATCAAGCTGGGAAAGCAAACTGGCCTGGCACAGGTCCTCCAGGGCTCTCTCGGGAGAACGGGGATGCCCACTCTGCACTTGAGGGCCCAAGTCTGTCCCCGGGAAGGAAGCCAGCTCCTTCCTTGGCCCTGGGCCCCTGCTCCCAGGGTATGAGATGCTTTCAATGGAGGAGAACTTAGATTGTTCTAGACACACAGTCTAAAAAGCCCTGGCCTTGGGCAGACCCCTCAGCAATTAGCTGAGGTTTTCTGCTCGGCTCAGACATTTCAAGGGGGTGTGGGGGGGGCGGTGAGAGTTACGGGGTGTGGCCCTCTGCCCACATGACCAGCTCCCAGACCTCCCGGAAAGCCTGATACCTCAGGGCCCCAGTGCCAAAGATGGGCTGGGATCTTCCCAGGTCTGTGCATTCGGGCTTAGGGGCTCATCTTACAAGCCCCCTCCCCAACTCTTTCCACCCCTCAGGCAGGGCCTGGCATCTTTGCACCAAAAGGCCAGGACTCAAGAGGAAGAAAGAGGCAAGATTCTTACTCACTGACCCATTCCTTTCGCAGACATTTATTGAACAACTGCTGTATTGTGGGAGCTGGAATGAGGTCCTTGTTCACCTGGATCTCAGTCTAGTGCTAGATCGATAAACGGGCAGTGACAATACCCCGGGGCACGTGCTGTGGGAACCCAACGCCAGCACCAAGCCCAGGGGGCTTCCTGGAGGAGGTGCTAAGTGGAGTCTCATAGGAAGAAGAGGAGGAGGTGTTCTTTAGAGAACCGCTTGTGTGGAAAGACGCCCACGCGGTCATGGCGGCTGCAAGGAGAAGGTACAGGAAAGGGTACATGGCATTCAGACCAGGTGCCATGTGGTCCCTGCGGCCTCTGCTATCCTGTCCTGTCCTGCCACTTCTAACAGTGCACAAAGACATCTGGATTGTCCCGGGTATGTCCATCTCACTCGAGAGCCTGGGAGGTCCCAGAGTGCCAGCTCCGGGTCTCCTTTATTACATTTCCACACAGGGCTGGCATACAGTAGGCGCTCAGTGATGCTGCTCCCAGGAGCCAGCCCGCTTTGCCTCCCTTCCCTGAGGCTGAGCTGTGCGCTCCCTCCTTTGTGCCCCTACGGCCCTTCGCGTATCAGTCAGAGCTCCTATCGGCACAGCCCCGTCAGCCGGCAAAGCCCTTGTACGTATATTAACGCATTTGGTGTTCACAACAGCCCTGTGTAAGATGTGTCATGATTATCATCGTCAGCCGTCACCTGCCAGGAGGCAGCACAGCATGGTGGCTTAGGCGTGAGGGCTCTGCAGCTGGAACACGTGGGTTTAGGTCCAGGCTCTATTGCTTACTGGCTGTGTGACCTTGAACAAACTGCTTAACGTCTCTGGGCTTCAACCTCCCCATTTGTAAGAGAGGAGTAACATCCCTCGCGGGAGCACTGAGACGCTACGTGCAGCGTAAGAACACTGCCTGCCACACAGTCACCTCAATAATAATGGTAGCCGTTCTCACTTCTTTTATAGACAAGGATACAGAAGATCAAGGGCAACATCACCTAGCAGCCCGTGGTTTTATCTCTAAGTCTTTAGGCTTCCCGTTTTGTGTTCTGGGATTATCTTCGCACCCCACCCCCCAATCTCCCTTGTCACCCTGTCTCCTAATTTATCTGCTTATGCATCTGTCTGGATGATCAGACAGATCTTCTATGATCTTCTGGATCGGGACTTCTATGATCTTCTGGATCGGGACTCCTCCAGGCCAGAAGCCCCGCGTTAGCATTGCGCTGTCCCCCCCCCCCCCCATGCCTGGAACAGCGCCCGGCTACCAGGGAACAGTCAAAAATCTGCGTTGAAGGAATGATGCACTCCATGTGCCAGGCGTCGTGCTCAGTCCTTCCAGATGGATTATCTCATCGGAGCCTCCAGACCACTGTATGAGGTAGTTAAAAATTCTGCAACCGTATCGAGGTACAATAAACTCTGCACGTATCAGTTCTGACATGCGTACATCCCCGTAAACTCATCATTACCAGCAAAGCTGACAAACGTTCCTATTGCCACTAAAATCTCCCCATGCCTCCTTGAAATCCTTCTCTCCCTCCAAGTAGAGATTTATTTCCAGTTTATAGGGGAGGCAACCACGGTAGCAAGAGGTTAAGCTTCCCAGGGACACTTGGCCAGCAAGGGGCCACACCGGGATTTGAACCAAGGTGACCTGCCCGCAGCCTACCTCTCGGCCACTGCTGCCTAGGTGGTACCGGGCGGAGGGTGGGTGCTGGTGGCTGTCTGTAAAGAGGCCCGTCTGGGAAGTCCTCCCTCCTCTGCGCCACCCTCGCTTAGGTCCAAGAAGATGGCTTATGAAGAGACAGCGGGGTGCCTGTCTCCGTGTCTGAGGTGCGAGGAGCAGGCTGGCATCCCAAAGGGATGTGTGGGGTCCAAAGGGCAGGCGACGGGGACATTGCAAGGGGACCGGATAAAGGTGTCCTAGAGCCAGGGCCCGGGCGATGCAGGGAGCCTGCGGGTCCCGTGGTGGGTGCGGGGCTTGGCGTGCGCGCGTGTGACTCTGTGACTGTGACCGTGTGACTGCTGAAGGCAGGGACACGGCAGGCAGCTCTCGGAGGAGCTGGGGGCGGAAGGCGTTAACTGTGTGAATGCTGGCGTGGGTGCCCCGCCCCCCCCCCTCCCCGGGGCCCCAAACCTGGGGGCCGAGGGCGGTAGTAAACATCAGGGTGGCTGCAGGAGCCGTGATGGCCGCCCTGCAAGGATGCGGCAGGGTTGTGGGGATTTGTGTGACTTTGCAGTTCAACAAATTCAAATCCAGCCAATGCTGGCAGCGCCCGTGGTGTGCCAGGCAACCAGCTAGGAGGCGGAGACACGGGCCCAGCTTTCAGCTGAATGGTGCCGGCTGTGGGGTTGGTGCGGCTGGCTCGGGGCTGGGTGCCTTTTGGCCTCTCTGGCGTGAAGTCCTCACGATAACCCTACCCCGCTTGGACACTAGATGGAAGAGCACCGAGAGGAAGTGACTTGCCCAAGGTGACCCAGCTACTCAGCGCCAGGGCCGGGATGCGAACCGAGCTGCAGAGCCGGAGTCCTTCGCCCCCTATGCCTGTGCCGGGATGCAAATGCCGTCCTTGGGGCTGCGGGTCTGGAGTCCTGGCGGCGGCCCTGCAGACGACTCCCCAACCACGTGGGCTAGAAATCAGGCCACGGTCACTGTGCTAAGGGGCGGGGCGCTCAGTCGCCCCTACTTCTCCCTTCGCGAGGGCCGGGCTCCCGGCCGCAGGGGCTGCGGAGCTCTCAGAGACCCCTGAGCGCCCCGCCCCCGCCTCAGGCCCTCCCGGAGCTCCCCCCCCTCTTCCCGGTGCTGACTCTCGGCCAGAAGAGGAAAGGCAGTCTCCACCCACCTCTAGCACTCTCCCTTCTCCTTTATAAAGGCCGGAACAGCTGAAAGGGTGGCAACTTCTCCTCCTGCCGCCGGGAGCAGCCCGCCTGTCTCCCCGCGCGCCCGCAGCCTCCCCCGCTGCCTCCCTGAGGGCTCCCCTCTGGCCGCCAGCGCCCATCTTTCATTTCCGAGATTGCGATATTTTGCGCACACACGCATACACACACGCGCAAAAAGGGGGGGAAAAAAAAAAGGCCCACCCTCCAGCCTCGCTGCAAAGAGAAGCCGGAGCAGCCGCAGCTCACAGCCCGCAGAGGACGCCCAGAGCGGCGAGCGCGCAGACAGACGGACCGACGGACTCGCGCCGCGTCCACCTGTCTGCCGCGCCCGGCACTGCGCGCAGCGGGCACGCCGCGAGCGCAGAGCAGCCGTGCCCGCCGCCCGGGCCCCGCGCCAAGGCGCACACGCTCCGGCCCCCCCCACCCGGCCCGGGCGGGAGTTTGCACCTCTCCCTGCCCGGGTACTCGGGCCGCCGCTGCAAAGCCAACTTTGGAAAAAGTTTTTTGGGGGAGACTTTGGCCTTGAGGTGCCCGGCTCTGCACTTTCCGACTTCGGGGGCCTTTCTAGAAAATGTTGCAAAAAAGCTAAGCCAGCGGGCAGAGGAAAACGCCTATAGTCGGCGAGTGAAGACGAACCATCGGCTGCCGTGTTCTTTTTCCTCTTGGAGGTTGGAGTCCCCTGGGCGCCCCCACACGGCTAGACGCCTCGGCTGGTTCGCGACGCAGACCCCCGGCCGTGGATGCTCGCTCGGGCTCGGGATCCGCCCAGGTAGCGGCCGCGGACCCTGGTCCCGCGCCCAGGCCCTCCCCAGCCCCCCAACGACGGAGCCGGGGCCGGGGGCGGCGGCGCCCGGGGGCCATGCGGGTGAGCCGCGGCGGCGGCTGCAGCGGCCTGAGCGCCTGATCGCCGCAGACCCGAGCCGAGCCCACCTCCTTCCCCAGCCCCCGCCCCCCACCCTGGCCGCGGGGGCGGCGCGCTCGGTCCACGCGTCCGGGGCCCCGCGGGGCCGGGCCCGGAGTCGGCATGAATCGCTGCTGGGCGCTCTTCCTGTCTCTCTGCTGCTACCTGCGTCTGGTCAGCCCCGAGGTGAGTTGCGACGGCGGCTGGGGCTGCTTCGCTTCATTCATTACGCCCACCCTCACCCCCTGGCCGCCCCCTCCCCTCCCTGCAGTGAACTTTGGACCCTTGCAGCCCACGGGCCTAGCGCCGGGCGCTAGGTGACCTCCGAGGGCTGGGACGCGAGGTGCGGGAGGTGCCAGGCTCTGAGGGGAGGGGGCGGGGGTGGCTTGCTTTCCCATGGGCGATCCCAGATCTCCGGCCCTTTTAGCGTCGGGGGAGCGTGTGTGTGGCCCTGTCCCCCACCCCTCAGGAACCTGAAGGGAGAGAGAGTGGGGGTGGTGCCGAGGGTGCAGAGGCCAGCGCGTTCTCCCAAGCCCACTTCGGTTCCAGCCGAGGTTCCGTCCAGGACCCGGCTTGCACGGGAGGTGCGAGCTCGCGCACCGGTGGCAGCCACGCCAACCTTGCGCCGGCGGTTGCCTCCCCACCCTGGCTCCGGCTCCCGGTCGGGACGGGCGCCCTCGGGCTAGCGCAGGGCTTGCCCGCCCCGGAGCGGAGTCCGGCAGCAGCTGGCGTCTTGGGCGCGGGGGGTGCCGAGAGACAGAGGTTTCGGGCACTCGGGAACTGGGGGAGGAGTAGAGGCTTTTAAGGAATCCAGCCCTCGGGGCGGGTGTGTGCCCCAGGCCCCGCCAAACCTGCGCCCGCGCCCTGCGAGGGCAAGCGCCTCTCTCCCCCGCTTGCAGGGTGCGGAGCGCGCCTGTGAAAGCGTAGCCGCAAGGCAGGTGGGGTGTAAAAACGTCTGCGGGAGCTATTAGGTCGGATCTGTAACCCCCCCACCCCCCACCCCTCCCAGCCTCACGTAGCAGTGAGTTGGCAAGTCCACCCGGAATCCAGGTGGGAAAGGGGGCGGGGCAGGGAGGAAGCGCTAGGTGGAGGGGAGGAGAGCGCGGCCGGGAGCGCGGCGCGCCTGGGTCCCGTCCCGCCTCCGCGCGACCGGGAGCCCGCACCTCGCCCGCTCGCGAGGAGGGCCGCCCCCCCCACCCCCACCCCCACCCCGCCGGGCGTCCAGCGAGGCGCAGGAAGGAGGAGGCGGCGGCGAAGGGGTTAAGGTGAAGGGCTCCGAGGCCGCGGCCAGACCTTGGGCCGCCGCCAGCGCAGGTTGTTTTGACCACAGAGGAGCCGTCGCCGTCTCCTTTTGTTCTCGGGGCTCCTCGAGGGCCGCCGGCCGCCCGCCCTGGGGCCCCGCCCTTCCGCGGCCAACCCCCCGCGGTCCGCACCCGGGAGGGAGGCCGCGGGGCTCTCGGCCCGGCCGCCTGCAGGCCCCTCCCGACGCCCCCTCCCCTCCTCTCCGCAGCCCCCCGGGCCGCGGCCAGCTGTTGGGGAGGGGGGCGCCGGCCGGCCCCAGCTGCCGCCTCGCCTCGCCTCGCCTCGCCGCGGGGCCTGGGGGGCTGGGCCCGGTGCCAGGGCGTCCTGGGAACGGCGGCGCCCCCGCCGCTGCTCTCCGCAGCCCACCCCGCCCGGCCCCCGGACTCGCTCACTCACCCCACGCATGCACACTCTTGGCCGGAGGCGATGCTGCGCTCCGGCGGGCGGGCGGGCGCGCAGAGCGACGGGCACGCACTACCGCGGCCGGGTCGCGCGCCCGCCGCCGCCGCCACGCCCGTGCACACGCGGGGCACACGCGCGCGCACCGCACACACACGTACGCACGGCCCCCGAACACGCGGCCTGAACACACGTGCGCGCCCACCCACGCACGCACACGGGCACGCAAGGCCCCTAGACGCCCAGCAGCAGGTTCCCACCCCCCCGTGCAACAGGTGGGCCTACCGTGGGCCCTGGAACCTCATCACCTCGGTGGTGACCCCATTTCCTTGCTGGGCACTAACAGGGAGGGGAAACAGGGACCCTCCCAGCAGGTCCTGGCTCCATAGCACCCACTGTTTTTTGCCTGCTCGGGTCAGCTTGACGCCCCTCAAGCATTCTCCCTCGGCGGATTTTTTTTTTTTTTCAACCACCCCCCAGGTGGCAGAAAATGGTGTTGACGCAACGGGGCGGGGGGGGGGGCGCTCTGATGTCTGGAGCATTTCTCTCTTCAAATAAGCCTTTCTTTGAACCTCCAAGACTGGAGGACCCTGAGCCGCCGAGGGGGCTCCCCCCTGGCTGTTGTGTCTTTGCTGATCCCCAGCGGGCTCTAGAGAAGCCGGGTGACAGCTGGATGAGGCTTTCCCGGGGCCTGCCCTCGCCATTTCCAGCTTCGTCCAGCACTTCCTCCTCCTTTTCCCCAACTCCGTGGGTGAGTGTGTTTGGGGGGACCCTATGGCACGGAAGCTGGTGCCTTTCTCCTCACTTGACTCCCAGCGTCTTGGGACACGCGCTCCCTGGGGAACCCACAATTGTGTGGTGCTTTGCAGTTTCCGAAGCACGTTCCTGCTGAGCCCCGGTCTTTCGGCCTCAGGAGGCTCTGGGGGAGGAGCCCTAAAGGGAAAACCCATCCACTTGAGGGCCAGTCGGGGACGGGAGGCTTCGAGAGAGCTTGCTGGTGGAGGTGGCCTTGGGGCTGGCCTTGTCCGGGGCCTGAGCCTCAGGTAGAGGCCTGGGCAGCTGGGGAGGAGGGGTGGGCGCTCTGATGCAGGGCCTGGCAGAGGGTCTGCGGAGGCCTAGGAGGTCCCATCTCCCATCAGCTGATCTGGCTTCCGGGAGGCTCACTCCGCTGTCATGTGATGCCTTAGCACCCTTCTGCCCGGAAGGAGGGACGGGGCCTGGCAGCCCTTTACCACCCAGCTCCTTCCTGGTTTGCTAATGGCCTTAGGTGCCCGGAGACCGACTTGCTGGCATCTCCCACCCCTAGAAGTGTCTGCAGGTTTAGGACCAAGCAGAATTTCCAGGCTCTGGTGCAGATCCTCGAATGGGGTGCTTGTATGGGGGGGGAGGTTGATTCGGGGAGTGGCGAGAGTGGTAAAGACGTGTTTGACGGGGGCTTCCTAGATCCTTCTCAGTCTTCTCTCACTTGCCCATTGCCCCCCACTCCCCCCCCCCAATGCCCTTTCTAGGACAGCTATTTCATTTTCTGGTTGAGTCAGTTATTATCTGTTTTCCTCACTAGTCTAAACTCCACTAGAGGGTTTGTCTCAGTCACCACTGTCTCCCATTCTTGGAACGGTGCCTGATCCAAGGTGGATAATCTGTAAATATTTGTGGGAAGGACAGTGGGGGGGGGGGGGAGTGGGGGAGCGGTGAGGAGGAAGGACCAGACATGTGTCTAGCACTTGCTAAGTGCTTTATAAACATGCCCTCATTGAGTCCTGGCCCCCAGGGCAGCACCGGCTACTCTGCCCTCCCACAGGCATCCTCATTGGAGCACCCCCCACCCCCAATCTTGAGAGAGGGGCTTGTCTTTCTTTTCTCTTCTTGGGACTTGGACTGCCAAGATTGGATAGGCCAGAGGAAGAAACAGAAGGAAAATCAGACTGCAGAGATCCCGTGTATCTTGAGCTAGGCCTCGGTTTCGGGCGCCCCCAAACACGCGAAGGTTGGTTCACGGTTCCCCAGGAGCAGCAGAATTAACTAACGTCTCTGGAAATCGCAGATTCCTGCCCCAGGGGCAGTGGCTGCCACGGGCTCCAGGGGTTGTAATTGCTGCCCTGGCCCTTCTGGAAGCCCTGACAGTTTTTCTGCTCCAGTGTGGGCCCGGGCTGACCTTCAGGAGGGGTGGGAGTGTCCCAGGAGCAATAGAGAAGGGAAATGCTAGGTGGGGAAGTCTGGTTCTAAATGGCTTCTGTGGTCTGCCCAGAAAAGGCTTCTTCAAAGGGCTTGGCTTTGGCATGGAATCTAAATCAGGCCCGAGACTGTCAGGCAGGCGGGCGCTCCGAGGCCTTGTCGGCTTCTCTCTGCGCCAGACCCAGACAACGCCCCTGGTTGCTTGGGCTGTGCCAGTGTCCTCTCCCTCAGCGGAGTGGAGCGCAGCCTGCGTCTCTGTGTGTGCAGCTGCGGCCCTGGGGGAGGGTGGGGTCCAAGCCCCTTTGATCTGCCAGCCTGGTTGGGAGCAGGTAAGTCACCTGGCCTCACGCTAGCTCGTGCCCTCCTGCAGCTGGTGTTGCGGGTGGGGCGGGGCGGGGAGGAGGCTCTTTGCCTTGGCTGTGCCCCAGCGGCTTCTCACCACGCCCTTGCCCTGTCAGGAACCCCAGGCCTGGGATCTGGGGCAGCCTCATCCGTATGCCATGCCTCTTTTCCCTCCCTGCCCGCCTAAACAGGCTTTTCGAACCTGTGCCCAGGAAAACGGGGCTCCCGGTGGCTCGCCCTCCCCCCGCCGAGCGGAGCCTCTGACCCCAAGCAGGTGCCCCTGCGAGTCTCCCCCGGGGCGTCTCATCCTGGAGCTGACCACAGGCTGAATTTCCCCACCCCCGGCCCCGGAAGGGACCCGCCAGCTCACGAGGCCCCAGGCAGTGCCAGTGGGGGCCTGGGGGCCATTTCCTGTGGGCCCAGCACAGGGGATAATGCGAAGCCATACGCTTCGCCCCCTGGCAGGGCAGCTCTCCACCCACCAATTGTCATCCTCAAAAATGCCCCGCATTGCTGGCCCTGGGCGTGTGTGGGCTGCTCGCTGCTGCCCTCACAGGAGCCGCACTGAAGGACGGAATTGGCCACAGCGACATTTCATTAAGTACCCGTTATTTGCTGGCTGCTCAGCTAGGTGCGACTCCGCCTCCCCGTGACACCAGTCGCGTCTTATTTTAGCCCCATTTAAAAGCTACAGAAGCTTTCTCAGGTTTCAGGTTGTCAAAAGGCTTAATGCCAAGAGGCCAGGTCTCCTGGGCAGCTGAAGTCCCTGCTCTTTCCTGAACTACAGAGTCGTTGACATCTCGGGCCAGATCATTCTTTCTTGCGGAAGGCCGTCCTGTGCGTAGTAGGATGTTCAGCCACATCCCTGGCCACCACCTGCCAGAGGCCAGTGGTGCCCCTCTAGGGGTGACCACCAAAAGTGCCTCAGCCACGGCCAGTGTCTCCTGAGGACCCTCTAGCCCCTGGTTGAGAACCAACCGCTGCTCCGCGACATCTGATGCCAGAAAGCTCCGTGGTGGGCGCGAGGAGGGACGGGCGCGGCTCTGTCGCTGCGTAGAGACCTGTGGCCCCTGACTGGATTTCTCTAAGCCTTTAGCTTCCTCATCTGGAAGATGGGGATCACAACAGGGCCAGCCGCTTGGCATTGGTGGTTAGCACAGCATTTCCGCTCAGTGCCTGGCTCATGTCACCACTTAATAAAAGCTGTGTTATTATTCTCAAATCCAGGGGGCCCTTAGCGAGTTCTGGGCATCTAGTGGCCAGATTACTGGAAACAGGTGCAGGGATGGCCTCTCTGCTTAGAATAAAGTGGACTCTTTCTTTAGGAGGCAATTTGCTTAGGGGGTGGGGGCAAATATCCCAGGCGGTCTTCCTGGGGGAGGAGGTGGGAGAATCATACAGGAGAGAACCCCAGGGAGAAGGAGAGAGTCCTTCGTGCGTGCTCTCCAGTGGACAAGGAGTTCTTGGCAGGAATGCGGCATGGCACTTGGGGTGCTTGGGCCCCCCCTCCTGGGAGGTTAATTGCATCGTTACTGCACAGACAGCTTGGAGACCTGGCTGGGCACCCCCACCCTCAGCTTTCCTCTGCTGCTTCTCCTGCTACCCCAGGCAGAATTAGGACGGAGTCAAATGTCTTCAACCCCTTGGTTCACAGACGAGAGCCAGGACCAGAGAGGGGCCGTGACCAGCCTGAGGTCATGGGGCAGTTAGTAGGGTACAAGGGTAGCATCTAGCTCTCTGCATTTGATAATCCCCTCAGGGGACGCAGTCTGCCTCCCTCGTAAGTGGGGACCAGCCACCTGCCTTCCGTACTGTGGGGAGGGCGCTGTGTCCACATTTGGAGACACCTAGGGTCTCTCTCTTGGAGTCGGAGGAGGCAGAGCGTGGCGGAGGTAGGGAAGGCACGTAAGATGTCTCTCTCCCCCCTCACATATGCAGCCCCAGCTTCATAGTCGCGGACCCTGAAGGAAAGACCCCAGCTCCCGGCCAAGCTTACTCGAGACCCCCAACCTTTCTTCTCTTTGAACCTCCCAACAGCCCTAGACGCCAGGCAGGATTATAAGTGCCACACTCACATGAAAAAGCTGAGCTCAGGGGTTTCAAGGAATTCATTTTAAAAATCTTTTTTTTAACATGTATTCATTTTTGAGAGACAGAGAGGCAGATCGTGAGCAGGGGAGGGGCGGAGAGAGAGGGAGACACGGAATTGGAAGCAGTCTCCAGGCTCTGAGCTGTCAGCACAGACCCTGACGCGGGGCTCGAACCCACGAACCGTGAGATCATGACCTGAGCTGAAGTCGGAAGCTCAACTGACTGAGCCACCAGGTGCCCCGTCAAGGAATTCGTTTTAGAAGCAGTCATATCCACACTCCACCCTGCGTCTTCTGGCTCCAAGGCCGACTTGGGTGGCCAGAGCTGGATGGGCATGGCAGAACCCCTGGCGGAGCTGTTCCCAGACATCATGCTAACTGTTGAGGAAACAGAGCTTTGGGGGAGCCAGAAACTGATCCACCGCAACGCTCCTAACAGAGCTTGTGGGGAGAGCCCCCGGGGGCTGGCCATGGGGTAGATGACCTCCTCCCCCCTGTCGGGCAGGGACTTAGCCTGTGCAAAGCCAGTGAGGACTCCAGTCCTTGGAACGTTCCAAGAACTGACTAGTGCAGAAGCTCCCGCTTCCTTATCCAGGGAAACTGAGGCACAGAGTTGTTGAACCTCAGTAAGTCAAGTCTGCCGGCGCCCCCTCCAGGGCTCCTTCTACAAGACCATGCCTTCCTGTGTCTGTGTGTGCACATGTGTGTGTGTGTGTGTTTCTCCACGGGTGTGAGTTTGTACACAAAGCAGCGTCTCATTCATACACCTCCCTTGCCCCAAGACACTGGGTGTCCAGATTATGCATTCCTTCTCAAGTCCTGCCACACCAGCCCCTCAGGTCTCCCTCAGCCCCTCGTGGACCATGAGGGACGTGGCCGTGACCTTCCTATCAGGCTGCTCTCATGTTGTTGTGGGGCCTGTGGTTTCCCTGGAGGAAGCCCGGCTCCGAGTGGGGCCTGTTAAAGCACTTATTAAGTTTCAAGTGTTTTTGGTAACAGGCCAGAGGGGCTCTAAAAATAGGGTTTGGTTGGGCATGGGGCATGGGTTAGCTTTCAGGTGTCCCGTCTCTAACTGAGGATTCCCTCCTCTCCTCTTGTGAGCAAGAGACTAAATAGAGATATTAGTACCTGTGGCCTCCTGAGACTGTCCAACTCTGCAAGCATTTAGAAATACCTCACGGACCCAGGAGGCTGGAGTACAGGTCCTTCCGTCAGGAAGCCTTGGGTTTGAATGCAGGTTCTGCTGCTGATTGGCAGCTACGACTCTGTTTTCTCATCCGTAAAATGGGGGTAAATTAGATCTCGTCTGACAAATGCTGGCTGTCATTGGCTGTCACGTGTGGAGGCAGAGAGTCTCCAGGGGTTGTGATGCGGGAGACAGATGTGTACGTAGTCCGATCTAAGTCAGAGCAAGCTGGGCTTCGTGTCTGGGGGTGTGGGGTGAGCTTCTGACCTGGCTCTTAGAGGCTTCTGCAGGTCCTGGCCCCTAGACCTTTGTGCTTCTGGTTGTCAGGCTTGGAATCCGCCCCCTGCCCGCGCCCCCATCCTGGCCGTCCGCTTGCCCAGGGCCAAGAGGCCTTGTGGGAGTTTTCCATAGGAGGGTGCGTGCGTGTGTGCGTGTGGGTGTGTGGGTGTGTGGGTGTGGCGGGCAAGAGGGCCGTGGCTGGAAAGCCCTCACTCCTGGCTCACTTGGCCCCATGGTGTCTCCCTGGCAGGGGGACCCCATTCCCGAGGAACTCTACAAGATGCTGAGTGACCACTCAATCCGCTCCTTCGATGACCTCCAGCGCCTGCTACACGGAGACTCCGTAGGTAAATTGAATCCTTGTTCGGTGCTCTGGGCCCCCACTGAATCCTGGGGAGCCGCGAGGGGCAGGGCATGGGGCGTCCTGTCTTCCTCGACTTCCAGGTAACTAGAGGCCTGTGGCAGCCCAGGGAGGGCGTGGCCACACCTGTCCAGGGCAGGGCTGAGTAGGTGGATGGGTTGGTGCTCGGGACGTGGGGCGTGGCGGGAGAAGCACCCGCGTGTGGCTCTGCCTTGGCTTGGCGCACAGGGTCGGGTGCCAGGAGGAGGGGGGCAGGGAGAAGGTGCCTGGGGCACACGCCGAATGTGTATCCAGGTGTGGCCTCGGCCAGGAAGGGTGGTGCCGAAGGAGACATCTCCCTGCCCCTCTGGCCGGGGGCCCGGTCTGTAAGGTCTCCTGGGGACACCTGGCCCAGACCAGCGGGCAACCCTGCCCTCGCCCGAGAGTGCCCTCAGCGAATGGGCACGTGCTTGGTGGCACACACGTGGCCGGGCTGGCGGGCTGGGTCAGGAATGTATTTATAAACGCTGTCTTCAGAGCAAATTCCATTCTATTCTAACCTCTGGCCTGTTCCCTGGAGCCCCGGTCAGCGCCCCCCCTGCACCCCCAGCTCTCCTTCCCTCTAGGGTTTTGTCTCTTTGTCACTTTGTAATCCTTGCCCAGACTCCTATCTACGGGGGACAGCATTTCCTGTCTTTGTTTCCTCTCCCCGTTGGGCCCCTGGCTCCCTCTCAAAAGCATTCCCGGGCCCTTTCAAACCCGCCTGTGCCGGGGGCTGGCGAGGCAGGCGGGAGGGGGCCCCAGCTGGGCCCACCTATTGTTCACTCGGCCCCCCACCCGACGTCTCCCACATCCCCCACCCCATGCCCGACTGGCCAGCCCTGGCCAACACAATGGGGCAACTTCCAAATTTAGCCTTTCTGCGGTTTCTTTCCAAGGCCCTTGGCCCCCACCCTCGTTCAGCCCCTACACACCCCGGGTGGGGGTCGGGATTGGAGACGGAGGTTTTCAATAGCGGGCCTGTTTCGAGGCAACCATGTGGCTATTTTTTCCTAATCAACTTAACCTTGCCACAAAGCACATCTTTCCCCCCATCTCCTCTCCACCAGGGACATTCCAGAGATGGCAGGGAGAAAGGAAGGGAGCGAGAGGGACAGACAGACGCGCTGACGCGCGGGAGCAGCAGGCCGGATGGAAATGCACGGGTTGTAGGATTTGTAGGAGGGTCTCCTCCAGACAGGAACCCCCGGGAGCCCACACGGAAGGGCACACGAGCCTTGGCGTTGGCGTTGGCGTTGGCGGGGCCAGGAGGAAGGGGAGACAGCAGGAGCGACCAGGGGCTGCGTGGAGGGGGCGGGAGCTTGTCCCTGGCACCCCTCGGTTTCTGTGCTGACTCTTCAGCCGTCAGAGAGCTAGAAGGGTCTGCCCAGGATTCGGTGTTGAGCTCAAAGTCCTCCTGTCTGGCCCTCACCTCCCACAGTGGAGTTGGCCGCCTCTAGAGAGAGGGAGCAGCTATGACACCGAGAGGAGGGCGCCCCAGGCTGTAGTTTGTAGACTGTCCCCTGAGGAATAAACGGACCGTAGGGCTGACCCCTCAGACTGTCACCTGAGGAATAAACAGACCGTAGGGCGGACCCGGGGCCAAAGGTTAGAGGGGAGAGGCAAACACAGTGAGCGAGACACTGGGAGCTGGAGCAAAACCCAGGCTGGGAAGGGCACGGGGTACGGGCACCCCCATCCCAGCAGGCTGGCTCCCCACCCCTCTCTGCCTTCAGCCCTCACCCCCGCTCCTCTCCCTCCTCCCTCTCTCCCGCTCAGCTGGGCCATTGTCCGGGGCTCCAGAGGGGCTGTGTCCAGGGCAAGCTGGTCCCCCCGGGGATTCTGGGAATTTCTCCATTCAGCACTTCCTATGGGAACGCTGGGCGGAGGGGCATTGGAAACTGGCCTTCCGAGCTCTGGGTCCTTGCCCTGCCCTGGAGGCTGAGGAGGGTTCGCTTACAGTAGCGAAAGGGAAGGGCTATTTTTAACTCCACTGACATGGGTTCTGTCCAAAAATGTGGCCGAAGAGCCCAGAGTGGGGCTGAAGGCCCGCCAGGGATGCAGTCAGGGCCTCACCCCCCTCCTGAGCCCCACGGCCACCCCGGGGTTCCTGGAGAGCCCCTTTCCAGAGCCAGGACCCTCGGGTTTACAGGGAGCTGGAAAGGGAGACTGTTGTCTCGAGTTGGGTACCAGTGACGGGTAAGGAGCCACCTTCCTGCCTACCCCGGAGCCCCCAGGGGAGCCCCCACCCCACCAACGGACCGGCCAGCGGTTATCAGGGTGCATTCCGACTGTGCTTTGCCTTGCCTTGCAGACGAAGACAGAGCCGAGTTGGACCTGAATTCGACTCGATCCCATTCTGGAAGCGAGCTGGAGAGCTTATCCCGAGGGAGAAGGAGCCTAGGTGAGGCTGCGGGTAACAATGGTGGTTTCTCAACAGTGGGAGCCAGAGAAGGAGACGTGGGGCGGGGGCCCCGCCCCCGGCTCTGGGCCGCCCGTTCGACCGGCACTTAGGACTGACTTAAACTGTAAGAGAGTACAACTGTCCTTCAAGACACTATATCGAGGAGTTGAGTCCTCACGCCCCGTCCCCCAACACACACGGTTTCCTAAATATAGTGGTTTTAAACGCATTTGTTCATTCCTTCAACCCGGGAGACAGATATCATTAACCCCATCTTGTCGAGTTGGAAACTGCGGCCCAGAGAGGGGTAGACGGGGCCGAAGTCGCACAGCTAGCAACAACTAGGGCTGGGATCCCAGCTGCTCTTCTCATGTGGACCCGGTGCCATCCTGGTGGGCTGCGTGTCCCTTCCGCGGCTTAGGGCTGCCTCCTGGGTCAGCAGGCAGAGCTTGGGACCCACCCGGGTCCCGTGGGAGCCTTCCCTGGGGAGGCCAGTGCGTGCTCTAAGCCCTTCCTCCTCTCTGCCCACCTGAAGTCCCCACAACACTGTAGACAGTGGCTCGGGGACCTCCAGATAAGAGTCGGTGGCCTGAGTTCCACTCCTCCCTCTGTGAATTTGGGCAGTGTCTCTATATGAAAACGAAGACAGAGCCCCAGCGTCGACTGGACGCTTGCTCTAGGCCACTCACGTTAGCCCTTAGATCCGCAGGTGCGATATAGGCTCTGTCATCCCGTGTCACACGTAGATGAGGGAACAGGCGTTGAAAGAAGCAAGGATTTAAGAATAGATTACCGTGTCAAATGGCAACATAAGAGTGGTTACAAAATAATAAGTGAGTAGGAGCCAGGAGTCGGACAAGCCCATAAACCTGTGAAATAGCCGAATGAAACCGAGGGCTGGTGGAAGGACGCCGACATTTACGACAGGCCGGCACTCTCTGAATGATCTCACTGGATCCTTAAGGCGGTTCTTGGGGTGTAGATCTCATGGGGAAACTGAGGCTGAGGGCCCATCAGCAGCCTGTCCAAGTCCCACGGCTGATAATAGCCAGGACGCGAAAACTGTCCCTGGGGTTGAAGGAAGTGGGGATCACCCAACCCCTTTTTTTTTATTTTTTAATTTTCTTAATGTTTTATTTTTGAGAGACAGAGTGTGAGCAGGGGAGGGGCAGAGAGAGAGGGAGACACAGCATCTGAAACAGGCTCCAGGCTCCGAGCCGTCAGCACAGAGCCCGACGCGGGGCTCGAACTCTCAAGGTGTGGGTTCGTGACCCGAGCCGAAGTCGGACGCCTAACCGACTGAGCCCCCCAGGCGCCCCTAGCCTGCCATTTCTGGGGGACAGCAGTGCCCCCGCTGGGCTTGGCCGCCGGGTGGGGGCTCTGGGCAGGCCCACCTTCCTGACGGAGGCCCCCTCTCCCTTCAGGTTCCCCGACGGTCGCCGAGCCAGCCATGATCGCCGAGTGCAAGACACGCACGGAGGTGTTCGAGGTGTCCCGGCGCCTCATAGACCGCACCAACGCCAACTTCCTGGTGTGGCCGCCCTGCGTGGAGGTGCAGCGCTGCTCCGGCTGCTGTAACAACCGCAACGTGCAATGCCGCCCCACCCAGGTGCAGCTGCGGCTTGTCCAGGTGCGCGGGGGGGGCCCGCACCCCACTCCCACCCTACCCCCACCCCCACCCCTGGGCTGCCCCCCGGGGGCTGCCCTCGGGGGCTCGTCGCTCGCTCCGTAGGGGCGGAGAGGCATTCCTGGCGGGCCCCCGGGCTCCGTCCAGAGAGGGCCACCTGCAGGGCGCTCTCTGGGCAGGTGCTCTGAGGCCACCTGTGAGTCCTCGAGGCCACCCAGGCCGCTGTAACCAAAAGCCACAGGCGGACCCCCAGGCAGGGCCAGGTGTGGGACATTTAGTGAAGGGTGCTGCCTCTTTTGCAAGGATGAAATCCCAAGAGGTCCCCGGAAGAGACAGGTCTACAGCATTTGTTGGGCACTCAGAATGTTCTGGGCTGCTCAGTTTTCCTCCAGACCTGTTGAGGCTCCTTGCCGTGTCCTTCACGAGGAGGGGGGGCAGAGGCCCTCCGGGCAGCAGACGTTGCAAGAGCTGGGGCAGCCCCTAGCAGAGTCAGAATGCTGAACCCTGCCTCCTTTCTAGAAAGATTGGGTGTGCACTCTGACTCAAGGCAAATCCTAGAGTAGAGGCTGCCCGGGGGAGCTCCGGGTCTCACGCTGGGCAAGGCAGGGCCAGAGAAGCCTCGGCGGTCTTCTGATTCATGCGGAGAGGTTTCTGTGCCCTTCGGGTCCGCCTCGCCTGCACACCGACTCGGGCTGGGCCGAGCTGCACATCCAGGGCTCGGCACCGGCTGGCGAGCCCCACTCTTGCCAAAGGCTCCACCTGCGTCACCATACTCCCCTCCCTGAGGTCAGCTGTGGCCTTTCCCCCTGCCCACCATCCATCCCAGGCCTGGGCCCCGTGCCCGAGATCACAAGTGTCACTCTCTACCGCACCACCCACTGTCACGGTATCTCCTGTCCCCACTGCTTCCAGCTCTATGGATGGACACCTAACAGCTGACCTCCCCCTGCCCGCCTCCCTCCTGGATAAAGCCTCCCCCCCACTTCCTTCCAGACAACCATCTCCCGCCTCTGCCATAGCCCCTGACCTTGGCTGGCGCTCCGGGAATGGGGACACCGCAGGCCCTACGCTCAACCCGGAAATGCCTTTCTCCCTCTCTGGGAGCTCCAAGGGGGCTGCAGCCAAAGCTGGAGGCCAGGTCGGGAGGGCTTGTTTTGATGGAAAAGCTACAAGAAGGGTAGAGGGCAAGGTCCTGCTATTGTTTGGGCCAGAGTGTCTGCCCTGCCTCTCTCCACGCCCCGCTTTCGAGGAAAGATCCTTGCGGGGGGACACTGGGGAGGGAAGAGCAGGCAGGCGGGCTCCCTCGGCCCCTGCCCGCGTAGTCTCCCAGAGGCACTTCGATGGTTCTGTCCTCCAGGTGAGAAAAATCGAGATCGTGCGGAAGAGGCCAGTCTTTAAGAAGGCCACGGTGACCCTGGAGGACCACCTGGCGTGCAAGTGTGAGACGGTGGTGGCTGCACGACCCGTGACCCGAAGCCCGGGGAGCTCCCAAGAGCAGCGAGGTAAGCGCTGGTCCGGGGTCTGCCTCTGAACGGCTCAGCTGGGCAGCTCGCTTCTCCTGTGGCAGCTGCCGGTGGGGGGGAGGTTGGACCAGGCATACCCCTGCTTAAATTCATCCGAAGCTTTACGTGAGGATGTTAGCCCCTGGTTGGCCTTCCAGCCTTGTTGGCAACCATTCCCCCTCACTTAGGCCACCCCCCAGCCAACCTGACCTCTTTGCGTGGCCAAATGTGTTTCCGCCTCAGGGCCTTTGCACATGCCACTTTCCCTCCGAAACTCACTTCTCTCAACTCTTCACAAGCCTCTTCGTTTGGGTCTCAGCTCAGAAGTCACCTCCTCCTAGAGGTCTACCCTGACTACCTTGTCCAGGGCAGCCCCCATCCCTGTCCTGCTACCACAGCCCCTTACTTTGTCGAACGAGCACATGAAATGGCGGGACAAGAGACGATTCCATGCACATCATCTTCAGATACTTGGCAACTTGTCCTGGGGGTGAGAAGTCAAACTAATTCCTTATGGCCCTCAGTGGGGATCAGGACCAGAGGGGGAAAAGCCCCTGGAGAGGGATTTGAACTCTATATGCCAAAAGCTGTCAGTCAGGGGGCCAAGATGGAATCTCATGCCTTGTGCGGTAGGGAGTTTCTGTTGTTGAAGATGTGTGGGTAGAGACTGGGCCATCCTGCAGCAGTGAAGTGACAGATGGGGCTCAGGCATCTGATGGATGTTTGGAACCGGAGCTGTGTTCCTCTCTTTCGATTTCGTGAATTCACAATTTCAGGGGCATAGTTTGACTGGAGTCGAAAAGGACCAAAAAAATGATCTGATCCAAATACCTGGTCCACATTTTGCAGAAGAGGTGCCTGAGGCTCAGAGAGGCTGAGGTCTTGCCCAAGGTCACACAGCCAGTCCCGGGCAGGGGGAGAGCTGGATCAAGGTATCCTCAAGTTCTGTTCCGGGCTTTTCTCTCACTCTGACACCAGTCGCTCGCTTTTACCTGCCTTATCATTTTCTTTTGGTTAAAGAATTCAAAACTTTGAGAGCCAGAGAGATGACCTTCTAAGTCGGTCCTTCAGTCTTATTAAAGGGGTTGCTGGAACACAGAGAGGTTAAGGGACTTAACGAAGGTTGCACAGTGACAAAGTCTAGCCCAGAACCCAGGTCTTGTCTAGTTCTGGGTTCCTTAGACTGTCCTGCTGCCTTTTCTTCCTCGCACGTTTGCAGTAAGGATCAAGAATTTTTTAGTTAATAGGATTAGATGAGCATTCAAAAAAAAATCACGTGTTGATTTTCAGTAACTTACTGTTGTTGGAGGACAGACATCTGACAAGCCCCCTGAAGGCAGGGCTGTCTCTTAGCCTCTTTGTCCTGTTCTGAGAGCCGAGCTAAGGCACGGACGCCCTGAGAAGACTAATAATTTGCCAGCTTCAAACTGACCTGCTGTAAATGATCGCTACAATTAACACGGAACAACACGGAAAATCAAATAACACGGAATCGCCATAAGACGTAGCGTGGTTCCTATTCGGGAAACTTCATGTTCTTCTTTGTGTTTGGAGTGTGGTTCTATTACGTGCCTTTGCTTCCTGCGACTTTCCAAACCAGGTTTTCGAAGGCCTGTTCAGCTGACTAATCTATAGATGACCTAAAGTCTTGTCATGTCCGTTTCAGCAACTTGGCCCCATGCGACTGTACCGCTGGCAGCTGTCCGCGGCTTGGCTACGGTGTGGTGGTGTGGCCCGTGTGGTGGCCGGTGTCAGACCCCCTGGGCTCGAGACTCTCCTCTGTCACTCGCGAGCTGCGTGACGACCTCACGCTTGCTCAGGCTTTGCCCAGCCCCGCGTCCTGTGCCGATGACCCCATCCTTGGAGCCCAGACCCTGGGCCCCTTAATGGCCCTTCTAGATGTCCTCCCCCAAGGGGCATCTGACACCTGCCTGTATCCTTACATTGCCTGTTTGCAGAGATGGGCTGACTGCTTCAGGGCGGGCTGTGTCTGTGAGGTGGGAGGTCGGTGTCGGCCCCAAAGAGCTGGGATCGCTGGGGAAGCCCCCCAGGAAGAAACGGCCTTGAGCTTGGCAGAGAAAGCTTTCACTTCCAGGATGTCGACCTAAGGGCTCAGGAGGAAGAGACCTAAGTGCTAACCTTGACCCAGGCTCACAAGCGCTGTGATTCGTAGGCCAGTGGTTGAAAGCATGGAGTCCAGAGGCAGACTCCTACGTTCGAATCCCGGTCTCTCTGCCTCGGTTTCCTCATCTGCTAAGATGGCTCCCTCCAGAGGCTGTCCACCTGCTGACAAGCCCTTTCTTTCTCTCGAGCAGCCAGGACACCCCAGACTCGGGTGACCATTCGGACGGTGCGAGTCCGCCGGCCCCCCAAGGGGAAGCACCGGAAGTTCAAGCACACGCATGACAAGAAGGCACTGAAGGAGACCCTCGGAGCCTAGGGGGATCTGCAAGAGCGTGCGGGCAGGTGAGGCCAGGTGGGGAACCTGAGGTCCAGGCCCCTGGGATTTCTTCTCCCCTGGCCTGTGGCTTGGGCTGCAGAGAGGTATTTCCCCATACAAAAATCTGAGCTCTAAGCCTGGATCCCCTCCGCCCAACTTCGACTGACTCTTCTCATGGGGCAGGTGGGTGAGGGTCTTTGGGGACCCCAGCCCAGCTGTGTCCCTACATGCCCTAAGAGAACGGGAAGTCTAAACTTCAACTCCCCCAGCCCTGAGCGCTGCTGGAAACCAGGGATGGCTGGTCAGCCTCAGCTCCCTGCCCCTGGCAAGGGAGGCGTGTGAGTATGGGCCAGAGCCCCCAGGCTGTCTCTGACCCCCTGTCTCCCTCTGCTTGGCCTACAGGGTTATTTAATATGGTATTTGCTGTATCGCCCCCATGGGGTCCTTGGAGTGATAATATTGTTCCCCTCGTCCGTCTGTCTCGATGCCTGATTCGGACGGCCAATGGTGCTTCCCCCCCTCCCACGCGCCTGTCCACCCACCAGCGGGTCCCCTCATTGGCCTCCAGCGCCTTGCCCGGGAGCTCGAGAAGGACACGAAGGACCTGAACTCCATTGCTGTCTTCCTCCGCTGACCCCGAGAATCTGGCATAGAAGTGTAAGAGAGACCCACGGGATCGCCGTTCGGGGACCGGAGGAGCTTCCCTTCCCCAGCTCCTGGCCCGGGTCACACCTGAGCGCCGTGGACTGGCCTGAAACCCTGCGCGTGGCCCTGAGGCCCTCTAGGCATGGATGGCCTGCCCGGTCCCAGGACCCCTGGCCCGCTCTGAAGGGAGCACCCCCAGGCAGGCCAGGGTGCCTCGTCCTCCTGTGGCTGAGACCACGCGTTGGACCGTAGACTGGAGAGAAATCCTCCCACGGCGCCCAGGCCCAGTCACTTCTTTCTCCCCGGTCACCTCTGCTTATAGTGGCTTCCTTTCGTTTTCTATATATGAAATCTTCGAAGACGTGGACTCCTCTGGGTGGGCGTGGCCCGAGTACCCGGCAGCCAAGTGCCCCGTCAGATGGGTTAGAGATGAAGTTTGCTCTGGAGCCACCATGGATGGTGATCTGGGCACTCACTGCCTCCTTCCACTCCCCTGCCTTCACCTCCTCTGTTTCATCTCTCTACCTCCACCCTGCGTCTTCCTCTGCTCCACCGAGGGACTCCTTGGACCCCATGCTGAGACCGTAAATAACCCCACTCACTGCTCCATTAGGCCGAAGACCAGGGGTCAGGGCAGCAGGGGGCTGAGCTTCGGATCCCAGCCCGGCCGAGACTGCCGTGTAGGTTCGTGCAGGGTGTGCACTGTGCAAGGGCACCGCGTGCAGGGGTCGTTGTTCACGCCGTAGAACATGGCCCGTTGGTGTATTTGTTAGGACAGTTTTCTGGCAGATGGAGCTAAAATGTCTTGAGGAAAGGGATCCTGTTCCTAATCGACATGATGGTTCCATGTGGACTGGCTGTGTCCCGACCCAGCCAATGGCTTGGGGTGGTTGGACAGGAGAGTGAGCCCACGTTGGGTGGGGAGGCCACGCGTTGTCCAGCTGGCCTCTGTTTTCCTGAGTCCTCAGCTCAAGCAGTTCCCCTTCCAGGCGGGCGTGAAAAACCCAAGAGAGAATCTCCAAGGGAGGGGGTAGCCCTCGCTCTCCCCGGGCACGCTACCCCCCAGAGTAGATTCTTCTGAGATCCACCCGTGGTGGCTCCTCCCAGGAAACCAGCTCATGGGCTGGGAGTGGGGGAGAAAAGGGAAAAGATCCCCAGGGGTCCCTGGGGTGGGGTCTGAGCTCCCACCTCCCTCCCCTCCACCCCACTGCACTTTCCCCCTTACCCCCCCCCCTCCAAAATCTGCTCTCTTCAGTTTGTAAAGTTGGTGATTATATTTTTGGGGGCTTTCCTTTTATTTTTTAAATGTAAATTTATTTATATTCCGTATTTAAAGTTGTAAAAAAAAAAAATAACCACAAACAAAACCAAACGAATGAATCCACCGGCGTTCTGTCTGTTGGCATGGGGCGTGACGGTTAACCCTTCCCGCATCGGCAGGATTTACGGACAGCTTGTTCTGTGTTCCTCTCGCTCTGGGAAGTTCAGGCACACACTACGCACACACTCACGCACGGGTGCATACACATGTGGGTCTGCCGCTCTGAGGGAGGCCCCCCGTCTGGGGGGTGGGTAAGAGCCATTCGGCCCACCCTGCAGGTCTGGGTCCTGCGGCAGCCCCTGACAGGCGGACCACAGGTCCCAGCCCTGTGCCTGTCACTGGCAGTGATGAGAGGTGGTTTTCTCCAGCGTGAGCATCCGCGCAAGGGAACCGGGTCCTTTGCATCGTAGGCTGGGGTTGGCTGTGGGGAGGGGACACCCAGGGTGGGGAAGGCCGGAGGAGGTCCTGGAAGAGACGTGGAATTAATTCAGAAGGAACGCAGCCGAGGTGCTCCTGGGTGGCTCAGCGGGTTAAGCATCCGCCTTCAGCTCCGGTCGCGATTTCACGGCTCAACGAGTTCGGACCCCGAGTCGGGCTCTGTGCCGACGGCTTGGAGCCTGGAGCCTGCTTCGGATTCTGTGTCTCCCTCTCTCTCTGCCCTCCCCCTGCTCACATTCTGTCTCTCCCTCTCTTTCAAAAATAAATAAACATGAGGAAAAAAAGTATTTATTTATTTATTTTTATTTAAACTTTCTTTTTTCATGTTTATTTGTTTTTGAGAGACGGAGAGCCAGAGCATGAGTGGGGGAGGGACAGAGAGAGAGAGGGAGACACAGAATCCGAAGCAGGCTCCAGGCTCCCAGCTGTCGGCACAGAGCCCGACGCGGGGCTCGAACCCACGAAGCGCGAGATCACGACCTGAGCCGAGTTGGAGGCTTAACTGACTGAGCCACCCAGGCGCCCCAGAAAAAAAAAAATTAATTAAAAAACAAAAACACACAGAAGGAACACAGCTGAGAGGTGGATCTGGGGTCTGACCTGGGCTCAGCCCTTAGCCAGCTGTGTGGCCTTAGTTGAGCCATAGCCCTTCTCTGGTCAGAGCCTCATCTGAAACACAAGAAGATGACCTGGAGATTTGTGGTCTCCAAGGTCCAGCTGTGGGGTTCTGTGCCTTCCCTTGCCTACGGAGACTTGGGTACCATCCCATAAAAAAGATTCTAAATGTGCTCTAGGTCCCACATTTAGGTAGACTGGATGGGGTTGATGGGGAAACCCGGGAGGTGGGGAACCTGACTTACCCTCAGGACAGTCTAAAACTAAAACCATTTTGCCCTGGAAGTAGTGATCTCCCTGTCACTGGGAGTATGTAAGTGAAAGCTGGGTGACAACTCGGCAGAGGTTAGGCTGAATGACACCATGGTTGCGTGATCGGTTGACTGACCGACTCCATTCATTCATTCATTCGTTCGTTCATGTTCTTACCTTCTTGAGCCCCTACCATGTGTCTGTGTCTAGCAAGGGCTTTTATAGCAATTTGACGTGGGTCTTAGAACTGCCAAGTTAGATGGCATTCTTCTAGAAACCCCTCTGCTGAGGAGATGACATTCCCTTCTTGATCCCTTCCTCTGCCCTGTTGGCTGTAATACAGTCGTGATGCCCGGTACTCAGGCAGCCATCTTGAGCCATGAGATTCAAGCCAAATACTGAGATTGGAGGAGGAAGACAGAGGGGTCTGGTCCCTGCCACCTGACGACCTAGCTTAGAAGTTTTTATTCTTTTTTTTTTTTTTCCAAGTAAGCTCTGTGCCCAACGCCCCGCTGGGCCTTGAACTCATGACCCTGAGATCAAGAGTTGCTTGCTCTACTGACTGAGCCAGCCAGGCACCCCAGGAGTTTTTACATAAGATAGGAAAACATTTCTTTCTGTTTGACCTCTTTTTTTTTTTTTTAATGCTTTTATTTATTTTTGAGACAGAGCGAGAGACAGAGTGCAAGTGGGGGAAGGGCAGGGAGAGGGAGACACAGAATCGGAACCAGGCTCCAGGCTCTGAACTGTCAGCACAGAGCCCCATGCGGGGCTTGAACTCATGAACTGTGAGATCATGACCTGAGCTGAAGTCAGACGCTGAACTGGCTGAGCCACCCAGGCGCCCCTCTGTTTGATCTACTCTTATCTTAGGTTTTCTGTCCTTTGTAATTGAACCTAATCCTGATACACAGCCCCCTTCTTTCTGGGAAAGAGGAGATGTGGCCACCAGGCTGGTCTGGGCATCCGGCACTCGGCCTCACCTTGTGAACGCTTCTCCTCCCTTTGAGGCCAGCTCAGATCTCGCTTCCTCTAAGGAGCCCTCTCTGTCCCTGCCAGCAGCCCGCCTCCCTCAACCAGAGCAGAACTGGAGCCCTCTTTAGAGGCTTAGCGTTCACTGCCTCCATAAAATCACAAAATCGTGAACGTTGGCAGGGTACGAAGTAAAATATCTGTGACACACAGCAGCTCCCGACTGGCTGGATCCCAACAACACCTTCCTCTGCCAACAGCATGGCTGGTGTGTTTCCAGCATCGTGTAGCGTCGGATCAGGAGCCCCAGAACCCCAACCCCTGTGCATCGCCTGGGTTGTAGTCCCGATTCAGCCGCGTAGTTACTGTGATGCTGGTGGAGCCCTGCTCCTTCCAGATCTGGGCCTGCGTGCAGGTGTTAGCCTTTCTGGAAGAGCCGCCCCCCGGCCCCCCGAGCCCCTCTTTCTTACCCTGCTTCGTTTATCTTCATAGTGATTATCCTCAGCTGGCTGGCTCACTCGACATGTCCGTCTTTCCTTGTCCCCTCCCCTCCCTGGAGTCTCCACCTGGAGGTATTTCGTTCACTGCTCTAGACCCAGAGCCTAGGATGTGGCCTGCTACCTAGGTGCTCAATAAATGCCTGTTGAACAAATGAACATAAAGGTCTGTGACTGGGGCGATCAAGCGTGTCTGCCCCAAGTCACGGCTTGCCTGGCTGATCTTTATCACACACTGGGTTGTGGCTGGAAAATTGCAGATTCTGGCAGTGTCACTAACTGCAGATAAGATATTCCGATTTCCCAGCTAACTCCATGCTTGGCTTTGCATCTTCCTTGTTGGAAGATCCTTGAGGGTTAGAGGTCATGTCAAATCCATCTTCTAAGTCCATCTAGCCATTATCTGTCTGTGTGTCTGTACTTCTCCATCCATCCTTCCATCCCTCCATCCACTCACTCACCTGCCCATCCATTTGTCCATCCACCCCTCCACCCCCTACCCATCCATCCATTCACCCACCTGTCCATCTGTCCACCCACCCATCCCTCTGTTCATCCATCTACCCATTCATCCACTCACCTACCTGTCCGTCCATCCATCCACCCATCCATCCATCCCACTACCCCTCTCTCATCCATCCATCCATCCACCCACCCATCCATCCATCCATCCATCCACCCACCCACCTATCCATCCATCCATCCATCCATCCACCCCCCATCCATCCATCCATCCATCCACCCACTTGTCCACCTATCCATCCATCCACCCACCCATCCATCCATCCATCCACCCACCCACCTACCCATCCATCCATCCATCCATCCACCCCCCCTCCATCCATCCATCCATCCACCCACTTGTCCACCTATCCATCCATCCACCCACCCATCCATCCATCCATCCACCCACCCACCTACCCATCCATCCATCCATCCATCCACCCATCCACCCCCCCCATCCATCCATCCATCCATCCACCCACTTGTCCACCTATCCATCCATCCACCCACCCATCCATCCACCCACCCACCTACCCATCCATCCATCCATCCATCCACCCATCCACCCCCCCCATCCATCCATCCATCCATCCACCCACTTGTCCACCTATCCATCCATCCACCCACCCATCCATCCATCCATCCATCCACCCACCCACCTACCCATCCATCCATCCAACCATCCACCCACCCATCCACCCCCCCATCCATCCATCCATCCATCCACCCACTTGTCCACCTATCCATCCATCCATCCATCCATCCATCCACCCACTTGTCCACCTATCCATCCATCCACCCACCCATCCATCCATCCATCCACCCACCCACCGACCCATCCATCCATCCATCCACCCACCCATCCACCCCCCCATCCATCCATCCATCCATCCATCCATCACTATTTATCTCCTTCCTTATCACTTTCACCATGTCCCAAGCTCCATATCTGCCACCTCATTTTATTAACTTCTGAGGAGCTCAGTGCCACCATGGAGAGAACCCAGGTTTGGCAACGGAACACAAGTAGGTCCCCGTCCCAGTATTGCTACCTCCTGCATGACCTTGCACAGCTGGGGCCTGGGTTTGGGACACAGAGGCCAAGCACTGCCCCTGGCATGTACTTCACCTTCTGTCAATGGTAGAGGGGTTGATGTTTTTGAACTCTCAGTGCCCAGCAAAGGGCTGGTGACCATGCAGCGGAGTGAAGGTGGTGGCAAATGGGAGAATGAACACACACTGACAGAGGGATTAGAATTCAGCTGCAGGCAATGCGAGTTTATATTCCAGCCACCGTCCCCTTACTCTGCTCAATTAACCCGACAATCCTTTCAGGCAGATGTTATTGTCCGCGTGTTACAGATGAGGAACCAAGGACTCAGCGAGGTTCAAACCCCTCCCCCTGCCCTCTAGTGCCTGGTTCTTCTGCAAATGGCCACAGTCCCCTAGGGGGGAGGGGGAGGGAGATTGGTGGACAGACTTGGAACATAATGTCAGGTTCTTCCCTCATCCAGGGGAGCCCTGGGTCTATGAACAGACTCAGTCTGGGGGTGAAGGCGGGATCACATGTCCCTGTCCCCAGTGGGAGTGGTGTTGGGGGGGAGGGGTTCATGTCCCTTTTCTGTTTACTGGACCCAGACCTCTGTGGTTATAAAAGCCACGTGTCCTTGTGGGTCGCTGATCCATTCTTGCTTTGGGGACCCTGTGGTCCATTAGCCCCACGAGTTCCGCCCCCGCCCCCGCCGGTCAGACCAATGAGATGACCGCTTGGTCCTGCTGCTCTTACGGAAAGTGTCCACTCTGCCCCTGGCAGCCATTGCCGCCACGGGTCCCGTGCCTCCCAGCTTGGTTTCCACCCTAGACATCAGGAGTCAGGCCACCGGCAGGACCCCACCGGGACACTGGGCCCTTCTGAAAGCTGCTGGAACTGCATCAACAAGGTGGTTCCCGCTGTCCCGGGTGAAAGGGCGGTGGTCAAGGCACAGTGGGTCACCCACAGTTAATCCACGACTCTGCATTATACCCCGGCGTTTCTCTCATCACCACCTCCGTGAGCACGGGCCGCCGCCGAGTCAGGCTTCGGCAGCACACCTGCCAGGCCGTAAACCAGCCTGGAAGCAATTGGAGCCACCCCCCGCTGATGAGACCGGCACCCTGAAGCCAGAATTGCCGGTTGGCACGGCCGTATCAGTAAGTTCGGCTCAACTGATCCACTCACACGTTGCCTCCAGGGTTTTGATCGTATGAAATAGCGAGGTTTTGCCCAGATTTTGGTCTGGGGTTGATATTCAGTCTTGCCCTGTGCCACTGGACATCTGGGGACCCCACTGTGGCCTGAAAACACGGGGGTTGGGGAGCATGGGGGGAGGGTCGTTAAAGGGGCCCTTCGTAACGACCAGCCGAATTTCTACTGTCTTCAGTCCCAAGCAGTCCAGATAACCACCCCCAGCTTCCCTGAATTTCCTTCAACATCGATTGCCTGCAACCACTCCAGGCACCAATTTCTCTACGGGACGCTGTACTCAGTTGTGGGCAACAGAAACTGACTCTGGGTCAACGTAAGCAGAAAAGGATGTTTAAAGAACAGATATTCACAAGGCTATTTAAAGGATGTTGGACTCGTAAATCATAAGTGAGCTGAAGACCTGGGCTTGTGGTCTGCAAACGGGACCAATACCCTCACCCATGAGTTCAGCACTCTGAACACTTGTGGATGCCACTGACGGCATGACCCACATGCGACAGACACCCTGCTCTGGGCACCACGGTCCCAGGCGCTCAGCAAGGAGCTGAATGTTTATTTATTTTTGAGAGAGACAGTACGAGCAGGAGAGGGGCAGAGAGAGAGAGAGAGAGGGAGACACAGAATCCGAAGCAGGCTCCAGGCTCTGAGCTGTCAGCACGGAGCCTGACGTGGGGCTCGAACTCACGAACCGTGAGATCATGACCTGAGCCAGAGTCGGATGCTTATCCAACTGAGCCACCCAAGCACCCCTGATATTTCTAGCTTTTATACAGGAGGGTGGGTCCATGGGTTCAAGATGTAGGAAGTGGGGGGGGGGTGGGGAACCTAGAGGGGGTGGACAAAACAATGAACCAAAAAAATAAAAAAGCCAAATGTCTGTCTCATCCTGTAACACACTTCGTTCAGCTCTTCTAGGCTGGCACAGGGTGGGTCGACCTGCTCAAGTCTCTGACCCCCCCGGTGAAAGTCGACCTCATATTTGCTGTAAAACTGCCCTGCTCCCCCGCAGGAATATAAAATGGTGCTGCTGGGGAAAACAGTACAACAGTTCCTCAAAAAATGAAACACAATTACCATATGACCCAGCAGTTCAGCTTGGGGGTATAGACACAAAGTAACTGAAATCCTAGGGGCAAAGATTTATTTGCCTGCCCTGTGTTCATAGCCGTGTAACTCACAGTAGCCAAAAGGTGGAAACGCAAGGGGCCACGGAAGGCGGAATGGATAAACACAATGTCTCCCTGCAATGGCCTTAAAATGGGAAGGATGTTCCGGCACCTGCTACCACACGGATGACCCTTGGAAACATCGTGCTCAGTGAAATAAGTCAGACACAAAAGGACACATCCTGCTCGGTGCCAGTTACATGAGGTGCCTAGTATGGTCACATTCACAGAGACAGAAAGTAGCACGGTGGTTCCCCGGGGGCTGGGGGAGGGGACGACGGGGAGTAAGTGTTTAAAGGGCACAGGGTTTTAGTTTCGCAAGACGAAAAGCGTTCCGGAGCTGGACGGTGGTGATGGCTATACAACCATATTGCACTGAAAACTGCTGAACTGCGCGCTTGAAAATGGTTAAGATGGTCATTTTTTTTTTTTTTTTTTTTTTAAGTAGGCTTCACGCCCGGCGTGGAGCCCAACGCGGGGCCTGAACCCACGACCCTGAAATGAAGACGTGAGCTGAGATCAAGAGTCAGACGCTTAACTGACCGAGCCACCCAGGGCACTGGGTGGCAAGATCTGTCCTCGAGGGCAGGATCTGTGCCTGAGGCACCAATCTAATCCCCCTGAGGCCTGACTGGGTGCCTGGCACAGGCAGACATGGGATGGATGAAGGAAAAAAGACGTAGGGGGGCAGCCCATGCCTCTGGCCAGAGCTTCCCAGAACGCAGAGGCCACAGTGAGCACGGCGGGGTGGGGGGACGCACGCCCACCCTTTCCAGGCAGGTACCCCTACTCTGCACATTCAAAGCCAAGGGAAGCCAGGTGTGTGGTGGGAGGGGCTGGTAGTGAGCGGGACCTGCCAGTGGTCCCACTCAACAGTTTCCTGCCCTCCTGGTGTCCGAGTCCTTCACGACCTGGGAGTCTGGTAGAATGGTTAGGAACATGAGCCGTGAGCTCTGGGCTCACCGGCTTTGACAAACTGGCTTTAAGCAGTCCCGGCTTGACAAAGTTGTGTGAGGGCCAAAGGCGACGTGTGTCAACCGCTAGGCATGGTGTCTGGGGGAGTCTCCCCTCGCCTGTCGCCTCGCCTGACCGGTGGCAGTCCCTTTTCCTGATAAGGGGGACCCCGATCTGTGTATGGAGGCAGCCGAAGTGCTGTGACGGCAGCATCGGAAGACGGGCTGCGGTTGGCCGTGAACACCTGGTGCCCTTGGACCCGTGGTTGGCCCAAGGGTGGCCATGTGACCCTGTTGTGACTAATGGGATGTAAGCGGGAATCTGTCGGGCATGGAAGGAGGGCGACTCTGGAGGCGCCTTCTCAATAAAAGGACAGAGACTTACAGGGACCGAGCCCTTCCCTCTTCTCCCTTAGATGCTTGGCGGGTCAGTGGCCATCTTGCAGGAAAGAAACCCCAGCCCTGACATCGTCAAGCCACCTGACGATGCCGGGGGCGGGGGGTGTGTGTTACTGTCCTCGTTTCTTGTGATGGCAGAAAATGAAACCCCTCTCTTTCTTCCCTCCGCCAGTAACAGTTAGGTTTTGGTTTCTTATTCCTGCAACTGAACACATTCCTAGAGAGCACACGGTCACAGAGCCCAAGAAATATTAGCTTGTATCTGACCTCATAGTCTCTGCCACCCTGGGGCAAGATGCGCGACTCTCTGGGCAGACCATCGTGCGTAAGACAGAGGTAGAGACAGCGGTCTCCCCAGACCCTTGGGAGGATTCCACCAGACGCAGCCTGGGAAATTACTCTACCGACCTCAGGGCTTCGGCTGTGGAGGAGGGTTGTTGTGGGCCTCTCTCCTGGAGGCCAGGGCTCCCCGGGTGTGCAACGAGTTAACTGTAGCCAGAGAGAAGGAGGCAAGAAGGCATATCTCACCCCGGCTTCTGAGGAAGGAGGTGTGGTTACCAAAGAGCCGTGTGGCGGGGTTAAGAGCTAGGGCTCCAGAGCCGGGCTGCCTCTGCCTTTCCCTCCGGCATTTGTAGCCTCCCTATGCCTTGGTTTCCTCATTTGAAAAAGGGAGGTAATGGTAATAGCATATCAAATAAAAAAGCGCTCGTTAAGGGCTTAGCGAACCGTAGCTGTTGAGCGGGCACCACCCTCACCCTCCGTAACAAACTCCAAACTCAGCGGCACAGAACAAGGAGGGCGTATTCCTCCCTCACGGGTCTGAAAGTCAACTGGAGAAGGGCGTATTCAGGAGCTCGGGTACCACGGAGTTCTGCATGGCTGGGGGAGAAGAGGTAGGAGGTGCCGGGTCACCTCCCCGGGTCCCCTCCAGCCACCTTCGCGTCCCCCCGTCGCGGTACCAATCTGCCCTCTGCGCTGTCATTGCCCATTTACCCTGGGCCCCTGAGACAGGGACTGAAGGTGTCCAGTTCCTTGCACAGGTGGGGAGAGACTGGCGTGGCCCAGGATGATTGGGGTGGGTGCCTTGAAGGAAGGGAGGAGTGAACCTGACCTTGAGGGAGGCTAGCCTGTGGCAGGAGGATGAGGGGAAGTGAGTACGGCCAGGGGCTGGAGGTGGGGTGGGCAGGATCATGTCCTAGGATGGGTGGGGGGCGGGGGGAGGAGCTGGCAGAGAACATGAGGGATAGAAGTGGGGGGGTGGGGCCAGAGGGTGGCACCCCTGGGCCAGGTGAGGGAGAAGGGACTGGGGTGCCCTGGGTCACGGGAAGATGGTGAGGTCACCACTGCTGTCTTGGAGAAGCAGGCAGCTATTTGGTAGCCTGGCTCTGGGGACGAGGGCAGTGACTACAGGACAGTGGGCAGGGCTGTGTCCGAGGTGGGGCTGCCCAGTCACTCACAAGTGTTTACCGAGGACCTACTACGTGCCAAGCTCTGTGCTGGGTGCTAGGGGGCATCTGTGAATGGGAGAAAAGTCCTGTCCATGCAGAGCTCATGTCCTAGTAGGGGGAGAGGACAACGGACGAAATAGGTGCGACCCAGGGGAGGTCCAGAGGTGACCAGTGCCATATGCCAGCCACTGTAGACCTACTGTGTGCCAGATAGGGGAGAGCTGAGATCTCTGCCCTCTAGCCACTCAGCCTAGTAGGAGCCAAAACTGTGTGTGTGTGTGTGTGTGTGTGTGTGTGCGCGCATTTGCCCTTTTCTCTGTGGTTCGTGGTCAGCGGCCTGTGTCTGTGTCCGTGTGTGCACAGCTGTCTGTGGGCGTGGCTATGAGCGTATCCGTGTTTTGCTGGCAGCTCAGCGTTTTCCTGAGCGTGTGTGTGTGTGTGTGTGTGTGTGTAAGGAAGGAGGCGAGGTAGTGAGGGCTGTGATTCAGACCTTCCCCTGCTGCGGCAGAAGCTGAGGTCTGGTGGGGAGGGGGTTGGGGGGGCTTCTCCCGCACACCTGCCCCCTTGGCTCTGGGGTGGGGGTGGGGAGCCCCGAGGGTGCCCATGACTTTGTGGGAAGAAGGTCAGGGCGCAGCCGGAATGTGTTTGCCTTTCCTGGGTGATTGACTGGGTGATGGGAGCAGGCTGTCTTCCCAAGACAAATGTAGGAATGTTTCTGCTAATCAAAGCGGAAAGCAGGGGCGTGGGGGCCGCCTGAGGCCTCCCCCGGCCCTGCTCCACGGCCACCTGTCAGGGGCCTGGGAAGCAGTTGGGCAATGGTAGGGAGAAGCTCCCAGACCCAGGCCACCCCACCGCCCAGTTCTGCCTCCGTGGGAATCTCCGGTCAGGCACGGCTCACCTGCTCCCCAAATATCCCGGGTAGGTGGGAGAACGGGGTCCAGGGCTCAGCCCAGAGCACGATCCTGGGAGTGGAGGGGGTTTTGAGTGGGGTAGTGGGACTTTGGGCATCTGTCCCAGTAGCTGGGGGGTGGGAAGAGGCTGTGTCCATTTTTCCGAGGTTCCACCTGGCAAGCCCCTATCTCTAGCCAGCCCTGCCAAGGGCAGCCCCCTTTTGTTTCCTGAGCCATGGCTTAACAGCCCCAGAACAGTGATGGCAGGAAATCACCCAAATAGGAAAACTGAGGTGGGCTCCAGGTCTCAAGGGGGTGGGTGGCATGGCTGTCCCAACCCCCAGGGTCTTGCCCCCGGGCCCCACATTCCCCCAGCCCACTGCTCACCTGCTCCAGTCACATAAGAAGCCCATGGTCCTGGGGGAGGGGGGGAGAAAGGGGAGAGGCAGGTAATATGACACCGAAACCAGTGTGGTCTGGGCTCTGCTGGGGGGGTCTAGGTTTCATCCACTTGTCTTATGACATCCAGTGACCCCCTGCCCTGTCTACAAACATCCCCAGGGTGGGAGGGAGGGTGTAGAGTAGGTGAGGACTCTAACTGAGGTCAGGGTTGGGGGGTGGGCCAAGGGTTTATTGGATATGGTTGGCTGACAGTCAGCATGGCTCCTATCCCAAGACTCCCTGTGAGTCTAGGGTGGTGCCTGTCCCAATGCCAGCCCCCCACGCCCGCCCTCTTTGCACTGCGGTGATTTCCCCCACAAGGTCCTGTCGGGCTCGTGAGCCAGGCAGGACTTGCTGACTTGGTGGTTTGCCTTGTTTCCCAGGCTGGCACAGGCAGGATGCCCGGACCCCCAACTCTGGTGCTGGAAGTTCCTCAGCCAGTCGGATCCAAGGTCACTTTTCTCAGGTTTGGCTCTGAGACACCTCTTTTCCCCTCCCACTTTCCCAGTCTCCCCCTTGAAGATCAGGGGAGGAGGGACGTGCCTGTGAGTCACCCGATGACTCATGGGAAGCATAGCCAGGGTCTGGTGTGTGTGTGTGTGTGTGTGTGTGTGTGTGTGTGTGAGTGCTTGTGTGTTCATACGTTAGGGGGAGGAGCCTGAGCTGAGGTGGGGAGATACGCCTTGGCTTTCTAGTCTTTAAAATAGTTTGAGGGGCGCCTGGGTGGCTCAGTCGGTGAAGCGTCCGACTTCGGCTCAGGTCATGATCTCACGGTCCGTGATTTCGAGCCCCGCGTCGGGCTCTGTGCTGACAGCTCGGAGCCTGGAGCCTGCTTCGGATTCTGTGTCTCCCTCTCCCTCTGACCCTCCCCCGTTCATGCTCTGTCTCTGTCTCAAAAATAAATAAACATTTAAGAAAAAATAAATAAATAAATACGTTTGAGTGGGGCGCCTGGGTGGCTCAGTCGGTTAAGCATCTGATTTGGGCTCAGGTCATGATCTCACAGTTTGTGAGTTCGAGCCCCGCGTCGGGCTCTGTGCTGACAGCCCGGAGCCTGGAGCCTGCTTCGGATTCTGTGTCTCCCTTTCTCTCTGCCCTTCCCCCCCTCACGCTCCGTCTCTCTCAAAAACAAATAAGCATAAATAAATAGATAAATAAATCTCAAATTGACATCATTTAGCGTTTGATTTCCAACATTAAAAAAATAAAACAAAATAGTCTGAGCTCGTTGTAGCCAGACCCCAACAGATGGGGCCCGCTTGGTCAGAGCCGGGTCAGGGCAGCCCCCTGGAACAGATTAGAGCCTGGGTTCTGGGTCTGTGTTGACCAGGTGGGGGCTGACAACCCAGCGGCTACTTGGATGGTTACCCGGGAGGTGCGAGATTCGTCCCCAACAGGACACCCCAGCAGCGAAAGGTGGTGGAATTCGCATAGCAAACATATCGCTGATGGGCGGATGTTGGGCTGGGTAGCGGCATTTGGGATTCTTTGCTCCCCAACAGCACTTCTCGAACATTAGTGTGCAAAAGAATCCCCTGGGGGTTGGGTTAGAACGCAGATTCTGACTCAGCCAGGGGACCAGAACCACAGCCGCCATCTCTGAGGGCACCGGAGCCAGGTGTTAATGGCAGGCACATGTTTCACATGTTGAAAAGAAGGGAAATGTGGATACCAGCAAATATAAACTGGACAGCCGGACGTACACGCTGGCAGACCTCCAGGTGGACAAGGCCACAGACGGTGTGTGAGGACTAAGGGGGCATACCCACGTCGCGGGGGCCAACGCGGGTTCCCCGCATTCTAACAAGCTCCAGGCGAGGCCGTCCCTGCTGGTCCAGGGACCACACTTTGAGAAGCAAGACCAGAAGAGTGTTTGGAAGGGAAGGCTCTGGGTCCGCTCAGCGAAGTTCCTGGCCCTGAGCCGGTTGTGAATCTTCCGGGCTGGCCCTGGATCAGAGCTGTGGGATAGGGTCACCCAGCTCATGCCTTGTGGTTCAGGGGTCCTGGCTCAGGATCCGTGAAGGTGGCTATAGTTCCCAGATAAAACTAGCGTTTCCATGGCCAGGTCCCGATGGCCAGCAGGGTCGGTGACGTGGAAACTGGGTCCTGCACCTGTTCCCTGAAGACCTGCCATGAATACATGAGGGACGTGAGTTGGGGAGAGACACCGATGTTGGGGGGCTGAAGTCCAGTTAGGGAGATCGTGCGGTTGGTGTAGAAAGGGACCCTGAAAAGGGGCGCCTGGGTGGCTCAGTCGGTTAAGCGTCTGACTTCGGCTCAGGTCATGATCTCACAGTTCGTGAGTTCGAGCCCCGCGTCGGGCTCTGTGCTGACAGCTCGGAGCCTGGAGCCTGCTTCACATTCTGTGTCTCCCTCTCTGTCTGCCCCTCCCTCATTCATGCTCTGTGTCTCTCTGTCTCAAAAATAAATAAACATTAAAAAAAAAAAAGGGACCCTGAAGGTCACCCCATCCTGTTCTCATTCTACAGATGGGGAAACTGAAGCCACAAAAAGGAGAGGGAACGGACTCAAAATCTTACGAGTCATCAGTGGGGTCTGGACTCGAACCCGAGCCTTCTTGCTCTCGGGGCAGGATCCTTTCCCTCCCCATGCCACAAAGGAGCATACGGGAGGAAGGGGGCCTATGGCTGGGAGGCTATGGGACAGATGAGGAGGGGGCTGGTGACCCTGAACCTCATGCAGGTCCAGAAAGGCCTGGAAACCTCCCTTTTGTTGAAGGTTTTTGGTTATACTGAAAACATGAGGAAATATCCAAAAAGGGTGGGCAAATCTGTGCTGTTTTAGGTATCTTGCGTCGGTCAAATTAACGTAACGCAACATACCGTGCAATGACTGTACGTAGATCGCTACTTGGAAACCTCAAAAGTCAATATAGGTTCTTCCCTGAGTATGGGGCCCAAGCCCACAGGCCTCCAGGCCCCTGCTGGTGACAGTGCCCCCGGTGTGCAGCCAGGAGTCTCAGAGGGCTGCAGATGAAGGGTGGAGGATGGGTGGAGGGACCAGACGTGCAGACGTGAATGTGAGCTCCAGAGGGCAAGGATGCCTGTGTCCGTCTCGTTCACTGCTGCTTGCTCAGAGTCCGCCGGAGCGCGTAGCACACAGTAGGCTCTCACTGTGCGTTGTTGGATGAATGTCACGGAGCCAGGGCGCGGCTGGGGATGGAGAGAGGCCCCGGGACAGGGGACTCTGGCCGTCGTTTCTCCGGGTGCAGCGGAGGCTCTCCTTTTCCCCATCTCTGACCAAGTGAAGCCGGGCAGAGAGCTGGATGCCTGAGTTCAGATCCTGGCCTCCTGTGTGATGGGGCAACCGGTTGCCGTCTCTAAGCAACAGCACCCCAGACTGTAGAATAGGGGTGTGTCAGAAGAGACCCAGGAAGCACAACCGCTCGCTTACTCAACCAGTGACCACTCACCCCCACTCCAACCCATTCCAGCCCCACGTCTGTTTTAGCACAAGGATGTCTGAGACGGACGCTCACCGTGTGCTTTCTCCACGGGGAGGGTCCCTGGCTCCTGGCTTTTCCTTTGAAACATTAGCATCTGCCATTAGTACCTAGCTCCAATTCCACTCTCTCATTTCTCTCGGAGGTGATGGCTGTTGTTCTGGTACCCCGGCAGCTCTGTCCGTCCGGGAGGCTGGCCATCCCCCACAACTCTCAGGCGGTGGGGGCTCAGAGAGGGGAAGAGGGAGGTGATTCTGGCTAATGTCTTTTTGCAAATGTAACCTTTTCATTTGGAGGCAACCGGAGATTTGCATGCAGTGTAAAGAAATCACGCAGAGTTCCCCTGCGCCCTTTACCTGGTTTCCCCCAAGGGGAGCATCTTGCAAAAATATAGGATATGATATCACGACCAGGATGTTAACACTGATACAGTCAGGACACCAAGCATTTCCACTGCCACAAGGATCCTCAAGTTGCCCTTTTATGGCCATGCCCACTTCCCTTCAATCCCCTCCCCCTTCTTTAACTCCCCACTCCTGCCCGGAAAGCACTAATCTGTTTTCCATTTCTGCAATTTTGTCGTTTCAAGAACAATCCTACACCATGTAGCCTTTTGGAATTGGCTTTTCTGACTCAGCATCATCTCCGGAGAACCATCCAGGTTGTTGTGTGGCTCACCCACGGCTTTGTTCCTTTTTGTTACTAAGTTGCATCCCCTGGTATAGATGTACAGGGTTTAACCATTCATTTGTTGGAGGACATCTGGGTAGTTTCCAGGTTTGGGCGATTATGAATAAAGTTGCTGTAAGCATCTCTGTACAAGTTTTGGTGTGAACGTAAGTCTACATTTCTCTGGGATAAATGCCCAGGAGTAATTGCTGGGTTGAATGGTAGTTGCAGGTTTAATTTTTTTTTTTTTTTTACGTTTTTTTATTGAGACAGAGCGCGAGTGGACGAGGGGCAGAGAGAGAGGGAGAGAGGCAGAGAGAATCTCACACAGGCTCTGTGCTGTCAGCACAGAGCCCAACGTGGGGCTCGATCCCACGAACTGTGAGATCATAACCTGAGCCAACACCAAGAGTTGGACGCTTGACCAACTGAGCCACCCAAGCACCCGCACGGTTAATTTTTAAAGGAATTGCCAAACTCTTTTCCAGAGTGGCTGTACCATTTCCTGTTCCCATCAGCAGCGTGTGAGTGATCCACTTTCTCAGAATCCTCACCCACATTTGGTCTTGGCACCGTTTCGAAATTTTTAGTCATTCTGGGGCACCTGAGTGGCTCAGTCGGTTGAGCGTCCAACTTCAGCTCAGGTCACGATCTCACGGTTGGTGAGTTCGAGCCCCGCATCTGGCTCCGTGCTGACAGCTGGGAGCCTGGAGCCTGCTTCAGATTCTGTGTCTCCCTCTCTCTCTCTTTCTGCCCCTCCCCCGCTTGTGCTCCATCTCTCGCTCTATCTCAAAAATAAATAAACATTAAAAAAAATGTAAAAAACATAAAATAAAATTTTAGTCCTTCTGATAGGTGTGTAATGATAGCTCATTGGGCTTCAATTTGCATTTCATTGCTGGTGGATGATTGCTAAACGTATTTCTGTGTCTTTATCTGCCATTCTCTTTGGTGAAATGTCTCTTCATCTGTTTGGCCCATTTTCTAACTAGCTTTTCCCCCCTTTTCTGGCTGTTGAATTTTGAGAGTTCTTTATAGGTTCGAGACACCGGTCCTTCGTCAGAGAAGGGGTTTGCGAATATTTTCCTCCCAGTCTGTAGTTTCTCTTCAGCTTTTTAAAAGACTCTTCCACAAAGGAAAAGCTTTACATTTTGATGAAACCCGATTTATTCATCTTTCCTTTTATAGCTCAGTACAAGTACTGCTTGCCTAGCCCTGGATCTGCGAGTTTTTCCCCTGTGTTTTTTTTTTTTTTCCCTAAAAGTTTTATAGTTTTACGTGTCGCATTTAAGTCTATGGTCTCTTTTGAATTATTTTCGCATAAGGTGTGAGCCTTAGGTCGGATCGCCCTGGTTCTTGGATGTTTTAATAACTCCAACGCCATTTGCTTAAAAGTCTGTCTTTCCTCCATTGAATTGCTTTCGCATTCTTGTAAAACATTAGGCAGGAATATCTGTGTGGTCTATTTCCGGGGGCTCTAGTGTGTTTCATCGATCTATGTGTCAATATTCCAGTCTTGCTCACGGTGGGTATGTAAGAAGTCTCACGTGCTTTGTATATAAGGTTTTTTTTTTTTTAAACAATTTTTTTTTAACGTTTATTTATTTTTGAGACAGAGAGAGACAGAGCATGAACAGGGGAGGGGCAGAGAGAGAGGGAGACACAGAATCTGAAACAGGCTCCAGGCTCCGAGCTGTCAGCACAGAGCCCGACGCGGGGCTCCAACTCACGGACCGTGAGATCATGACCTGAGCTGACCGACCAAGCCACCCAGGCGCCCCTGTATATAAGGTTTTTGATAACTCGTATAGACTGGTTCCTCTCATCTTGTTCTTTTTCAAAATCGTCCCCATGATCCCAGTTCCCTGGCTTTTCCGTGTCCGTTCTGGGATCGTGTTGCCTATTGTCTACAACACATTTTGCTGGAGTCTTTACGGGACATGCGTGAAGTCTGTATGCCAGTCTGGGGAGAACAGACGCCTTCTCTGTGCTGGGTGTTCCTCACGGGCACAGTATGTCGTTCCATTTCTTGGTCTTTTTTTGATTTCTTTCATCAGCTTTGTGTGAGTGTTCAGCGGGCATGTCCCGCTGTTTCCTTAGATTTACACCTAAGTATTTTACGGGGTTTTTTTGAGCAATTGTCCGTGGTATTTTTTTTTTTTTATTTTTTTTAACGTTTTATTATTTATTTTTGAGACAGAGAGAGACAGAGCATGAATGGGGGAGGGTCAGAGAGAGGGAGACCCAGAATCTGAAACAGGCTCCAGGCTCTGAGCGGTCAGCACAGAACCTGACGCGGGGCTTGAACTCTGTCCGTGGTATTTTAAACTTTGCTGTCTTCTGTTTCTCTGCTGAGACTTTCCGTCGTTTTCATTGGTCTCAGATGTGTTCGTGGCACTTCTGTTATCTTGGTGTTGGCATCTATCGAGATCTTCTTGGCTTTTGGCATGATGAGCGATTTTCTAGGGAGACCTGGGTATTTGGGGTGTTATGTGATGAGACTGTATCTTATTAAACGTTCTGCTGTAGCCGGTTTCCTGGGAAGCTGCCTAAGTGGCAAAGTGCCAAATAAGGTTAGAAGTCCAAATTCCCCACTTGGCCTCTGTTGATGCAAGAACTTGTGGGGCTCCCTGTCGCTGCACGGGTGGAGAGGAAAGTCCCAGCCCCCGACTTGGCCTTCCCTGACAGCACCCTGGCAGGGAGATTGGAGCACTTTATGTACTGCTGAAGGTGGCATCTGGGTTTCCCACGTGGTCTTGCTGGCCTGGGTGAGGCCACGGCTTTTTCTCATCTGTCTGGAGTACACTGAGTATTGCCTAAAACTTTTCTGTCTTGCTAGCCGCCTCTTTTCTGGTTCTTTGGTTACACAGAGTAGGCTTTTGTTGGAGTTTGTGATATTCAGACCCCTTGGCATTTCAGCTTCAAGTCTGGGACATATGAGGAACAACAACAACAAAAATCCAACCACCAAGAAATTCACCACTGGGTTGTTTCTTGGGTCCTATGATCCCTAGCTAAGCTACCTTCTTCTCCCCTCCTTGCAGAGCCTCCTCGGGCTTGTTTTATATATTATGTCTGGGGTGTTACTTGCCCTCAGAGGAATCGGGAAAGGAGTACATCCACCATCTCTCAGAAGCAGTAAAATTTAAATTTAGGGGCGCCTGGGTGGCTCAGTCGGTCAAGTGTCCGACCCTTGACTTCGGCTCCGGTCATGATCTCACAGTTCGTGAGTTCCAGCCTCATACTGGGCTCTGTGCTGGCAGCCCCGAGCCTGCTTGGGATTCTCTCCCCCTGTCTCTCTGTCCCTCCCCCGCTTGCTTTCTAGCTCTCTCTCAAAGTAAAAATAAACTTAAGAATTTTTTTTTAATTTAAATTTTACTTTTTACTTCAAGGGGAGATTGTTGAGTTCATTAAAATCTTTGATTCTTCATATACTTTCACTGTCTATGCAGGGCCCCGTCTTGTTTTACAGAAAGTGTGTGTGTGTGTGTGTGTGTGTGTGTGTGTGTATCTCCCCTCATTCCTAAACAACTGCTATTCCCCTCCCTCCAAAGACTCCCCCTCTCATGTACTCAATATATGCCCTTAAATATGCGTACCCTCAACAATAAGGTAGCTTTTTTGGGCGTGTGTATGCATTTCAAGTTCACACAAAAGGCGTCGTGTCAGATGTCGCATTTCATTTATGTCCTTTTTTACCCAAACTCAGGTGTTTCGGTTTGACTCACATGGCTTTACAGAGGGACTGCTTCTGCCTCCCACGTACATTTGCCACACGTCCTTACCCGTTTCCCTAGTGGGGGACACCTGGTGCCCCCACCTCACAGCCACCGCGAGCAGGGCCACCAGGAACATCTTGGGCAGGCCCCCCTGGCGACCTGGGCGTAACGTCCCAAGGTGTGGGACTACTGGGTCACGGGCCCACACTGCCGCAATTGCCCCAGGCATGGCTGACTGCTCCTGGGAGGGCAGTACCTGTTCGTGCTCCCACCGGCTGGGTCTGGGAAATCCTATTGGGAAGACTAAAATAGCTTTGGGAGTTCTCTGGTAAGAGCAGACATTATTTGGATAAGGTGAACATGTTTGGGCTTGTAAATCGCCAGGCAGTATAACCGAAGGTTCCCCGGGGCTTTCCCTGGTGATCCGGGGAGAGTCCCGCCTGGTCCAGTGAAGCAGGCAGGGAGAAACATCCAGAAGCGGGGAGAGACGTGAACCCCCGGGGATCCCAGAAGCTGAAATGGCCACTGGGAATTTGAAGTGAACGAGAGGCGAGGGGAACAGCCCCTACTACGGAGCCTGGCGAGTTCGTACTCAACGTTTACCGACTGTAAGAATGACGGAAGGAAGGAATGATTGGCCATGCATGCTTCTGCATGCTTGCTGGCCGTGGTGGCGGGGTCTGTGCTTCCGGGAACCCTGAACTTTATTTCCTATGTTGGCTCTGCCAGCAGGAGGCCCCGCATTTGTGAAGCGGCAGCCAGTGTCCCTGGGGCCCCCAAACCGCTGCCTCTGCTCTCCCTGCCTGTCTTTTCCAGCCTCTCAACTTTCATTCATTCGGTCATCCATTCACTCGTTCATCCCTAAAATCCTCCCAGACACCTAACTGGGACCCCCCCGTGCTAAACTTCCGGGGACTGAGACATGAGTGACCCAGACGTCCCCCCCACCCCCACCCCAGGACAGCCTCAGTTTCGAACCCTCGGTGGGCAAGGTGCCCTCAGCCTGGAGACTCCTGCCACAGTCTCCTGGCCCCGCTTCCACTTGTTCTCTGGGGCTCTGCTGCTCAAGACCCTCGTAAACCAGCCCCTCCCCTGCGCTCCTCCTCTGCGTTGTTCCCCGCTGACTGCCTCGACTTCCCTTTTGGGGCATTTACTGCAATGTGTCTGCAGTTATTTAATTTTTTTTTAAGTGTCACCCGTTACTCGTGTCTGTTTACTGAACACTGTGGAATAAGTGTCAGAGGAATAAGGGCTGAAAGGAAGGCGCCTATGGTTCCTCCAGGACCCAGAAACCGCCTCGGTCTGGGGCCAGCAGGGAGGGCTTCCTGGTGGGGGCGGTGACTCCAGAGTGGCCCGTTTGCCAACTGGACGAGGGGGCTCCAAACAGAGAGAACTACGTGCCACGTCTACGGGTCCAACAATGAATGAGGACTTTTGGGCAATGCAGGTGGAGGGTTTTTGTTTCTGTTTGTTTGTTTGTTTGTTTTTAGCTTTTTATTGAACGGTAATATGTGGACAGAAAAATGCCTGTATCATTAGGTGCCCGGCGGGATAGATTTTCACATCCATCAAACACACCCGCGTAACCAGCGCCTGGATCAAGAGACAAGACATTGTCCGCATCCAGGAAATCCCCCCTGTGCCTCCCGAGACACTGTGTCTCCTTCTTCCCCCAAAATAACCACCGTCCTGACTTCAGTGCCCTGTCGTCTGGTTTTGAAGTTCGCATAAATGGAATCGCACGGCGTCTACTCCTCTGCGTCCGGCTTCTGGCCCTCGACACCGCGTGAGATGCGCCCCGCACCTCACCGGTTCTTACTCTGTTCCGCTGTTGGTGGATATTCGGGTTGTTTCTGGGTTTGGGCCGCCGTGAATACCGCTGCAACAGGGGATCGTGTGCCTGTCTTTCAAGAGATACATGCACGCGCTTCCGTTGGACTTCAGCGCGGGGGCAGAACCGCCAGGTAAGAGGGCAGGCCCACGTTCGGCCGTCGTAGACGAGGCCGTTTTCCATTTTCCGAAGCGGTTGTCCCAGATACGCTCCCGTGGGCACCAGGGTTCTGGGAGTCCCAGTTGTTCTACCCCCTTAACCGACACGCGATATTTTCTCGAATTTTCATTTTAGCAATTTTGGCCGGCGTGTAGTGATACCACAGTGTGGTTTTATTTTGCCCTCCCCCGATGACCAACGATGCTTTCGTGTACGTCTAAGCCACCTGCAGAACCTCTTTTGTGAAGGGCCTCTTGCCCCTTTTTCCTCGTTGACTCTCTTTTTCTTATTGACCTGTAGGAGTTCTTTACATATTTTGGACGCGAGCTCTTTGTCAGGTGTACGTTTTGTAAATACGCAATGGATCCGACGCCGGGGACGGGGACGGAGGTGGTTGAACTGCATTTCTAAAAGCTCCCGCTGGGCTGAGGAGGAGGACAGACTGCGAGCCAGGAGGGAGGGCTGCCGTGGAGGAGCTGACCAGGGCAGTGGCCGTGTGGCTGGACGGCAGGTGCCGGGGTCTAGAGACGCTTCCGCAGCAGAACTGACAAGAGGCACCTGTCATATCATGTCATGACACACACAAGTTGTGAGGGGTGATGGGGCTGGGGGTGGGCCACGAGGTCGACTCCCAGGTCTCCCCGGCCGGCCGATGAGCTGACGCGCTCTGCCCGCCCGGCCGCCAGCAGCAAAAGGCGGCTTTGTCCTCTCAGGCCCCACCCAGGCCTGCTGGTCGGAGATGCTCTGGGGTCACCGTCGGGACACTGGACAGAGTGCCCGGGGGCGGAATCTGGGTCTCCAGTGGCAACTGGGGGACAAACACCCCTCCGGCCAATGCACACACATGGCTGGGCTCGTCCGTGAAGACCCTGCGTCCCAGACGGACTGGCAGCTGTGGGATCTGGCCCGGCCAGGATGGACAATGACCCCCTGTCTGCAGCCTCCTCGCCCCTGCTGAGTCCAGGCTCAGGGGATGAAAGTCCTGCTCCGGTCCTCAGTCCCCAGGGAAAGGGTGGAAACAGATTCTGCAGTATCTGGACTTCCATTGAGCGGCGGAGACAGCGCTGGAATCGGGCCTGACTCCCTCCCAGAGAGCAAGGACCCCCGCATCTGTACCCAGAGGCTAACGTCTCGCCAAAGTCCCACCCCCGTTCTGCTTCTCGGTGTTAACCTTGGAAGAGTTCCGTGGCCTCCATCTGGCCGCGTTCGGCCCAGCGGATCACGGCATTTCGGCTGTGATATTGTAATTAAACATTACGAACCGCTTCCGCGATGGGAGGAACACGGGGCTCACCGCGGGCCGCCCGGTGTTAGCTGCTTTACGTATGTGATGTCAATCACTCCGCCCTCTGACCTCTGTTCATTTCTTCATTTGTCCTCAAACGAGGACCCTGACTCGCCCAAGTTCGCACAGCCAGAGTGGCAGAGGCAGGATTTGAACTTGGGCCAATTGGACCCTGCAGCCCCCTTTTCTCCATCTCCCTGGCCTGCCAGACAGCAAGGGCCATGGGGGGACTGAATGCCACCCCCTCCCCCCCAACCAGTGACTTCACGGTCGCATTATTCTGTCTGTAGGAAGGGCCTGACTCTGAGCTGTGCTACCGGGAGGGGCCAGGGGAGGAGGGCTATCCTGAGAGAGCTCAAGTTCATATTCTGGCTTTGCCCTACCTCTCTGCGCGACCTTGGGTGAGCTGCATTTCTCAGGGCCTCTGCGCCCTCATCTGAGTAATGGGGTAACCCCCACTCAGCCTTGCTCCCTTGGGTTCTTGGGTGAGCAACGGACGGAAAGACCCAGCTGAGCGGAGCCCAGATGGACAGGGCTATCTGCTTTTGTCACGCTATTTGTCTGGGTCTCTCCTGGCGCCCAAGTTGACCTTTCCTGTTCCCTTTTTTGGTGTTAGGGAAGAGTCAAATGGCTCCCCCCCCTTCCCCCCCGCCCTGTACTTTTCCCAGCTTACTCAGTCCCCAGCTGCCCAAGTGTCCCAGGCAGGCCCTGGGTTCTGGCCAACGGTGGCTGCCCCCATCCCAGGACTCCAGGCTGGCCAGATGGGCAGATGTCACTGAAAATAGCCTTGAGAGGAGATTCCCCCCTTTCCGGTGCTCAGCCACTTCCTCTCTGACAGAGCACGCCGTCTCTAGAAGGTTCTGCCGGGCGGACTGAGGGATGTGCCTTGGATCTTTGTCATTCTTGAGTATGTCCTACAGGAGCAGACATTGAGTGACTCCTCGCTTGGCATCCATCACCTTCCCTCCCTCCTGACAGGACCCCACGATTCTCAGCCCACACACGGGTGCGGTAGACACGTCTCTGCTCCAGGTGGGCCCTGATTGGTTTAAACCAATTACTATATCCTATCTCATGGCTACTGTGATTGGTTCAGGGTTGGACACATGACCCAAGTCGTCCACTGAGAGCAACGGCCTCTACTTAAGCTCCCCAGGAGGTCGACTTTCTCTCTCTTCCCACTGGATGTGGAGAGAAGGCAGACCCAGACATGATGGGGGGGTGGGGGGGGGTGGGGGGGCACACCGAGACCCCCCAGGGAGAGTCATCCTGGGAAAGGAGCAAATTCGAGAACGCAGAGGCAAGAGATGAAGGCAGAGAAACCAGGTCCTGTCACCCTGTTTGCAGGGCTGGTTCTGTCCCTGCCTGAAACCTCCAATCCTCGAGCTGGGTTTTCTGTGACCTGGAACCTGAACCTCCTGCACAAAGCCTATAGCATAATAAGGGCCAGAATTCCTCTTCCTTCAAGTCCAGCTTAAGATGGAGCCCCCGGCAGTGCAGGCGATGCTCACGTCAAAGCAGATCCCTGTGGCATCCTTAGTCTCAGAGGCAGAGCACCGCTTAGAGGCCTCAAGTGGATTTTTCAGGTGGGAGCGCCGAGGCTCACCATTCTCCGGCCCTCTCCTACTCCCCTGGTCGTATGCCTCAGGCCTCAGGCAGATGGGAAGGGCTTAGGACCCTGCCTGTTGAGTCCCCAGGCCTCTGGGAAGGCTCCTCTCCTCCCCCACCCTAGTTCATCTGAAAATGGCGGCTGTGTTCTATATTGCTAAAACTGGAGCGGACCTGTCACCTGCCTGGAAGGCGGAGTCTACTCCTAAGGAGCCTCCACAGTCAAGTCCAAACACCTCACCCTGACATCCGAGACCCAGTGCCCCCAACCTTTCCTTCGCATCCTCTCCTCCTCCCTGGAGGCAGGAAGGGAAGCTTGTGTCAACTGTCTAGCCTTCTGTCCCTACAGACATGTGTTGGGTGTCGCCAAGCTAAGGGGGTGTCACCTTAAAATCGTGACCATAAATCTCAAGTTGGCCCTTGGTGTTTGTTCTGATGAGCTCTTTCCGGGTCATAAAGGAAAGGCATAAGACAGCCGTAATTTTGTTATCTCTTGTGGAGTCTGTGGGTCATGGATCTGGGAGGGGCTCAGCTGGGTTGTTCAGGGTTTCACAGAGCGGCAGTCACCTGGTGGCTGGGGTTGAAGCATCTGGGCACTGGCGGGCCATCTCTCTCTCTCTCTCTCTCTCTCCATGGCCTCAGAGCCTTCCCATGTGGTCTCTCTGCATGGGCTAGTTTGCGCTTCCTCACAGCATGGCGGCTCAGGGCTTTGGCAGGAGCATTCTACAAGATGGAAATGTTTCCCACGCAGCTTCAAGAGGGTCACGACGTCACTTCCACTGTATTCCATTGCTAAGGAGTGAGTCGCCAACTTGCCCAGGTTCCAGGGAAGGGGAATTAGACTTCACTCTTTAGCGAAGGGGGGAATGGAAGGTTCTAGAAGCGCTTGTGGGATGGGAGATATTGTTGCGGCCATCTTGGGAAAATGCACCTGCCAGAGTGCTGTTGGGCACTGCAGCTACATTTCTCGGGTCCCCTTGGTCCCCCTCTATGTACAAGGACTCTTTCACACCTTCCCTTCCCTCCGCAGACCTCCAGGACCCTTTCCTCTTATTTGCAGCCCGTGGTATTGCTGCTTTTGCACTGAAATAACAGAAGGAATCATGGGCGAACGTCCACGTGCTCCACGGACTCTCCTGCTGGGCTCAGCACCTGCTCAGGCTGCCTTCCCCGCTGGTCTCGTTGTTGGTGGCGTACCTGTGAGTCTCCTTCATGCGTGCGCTGGACCCCAGGCCTCCTGCAGTCCGCACTCGACCTGCACCGCCACTTTCCCCTCTCCGGGCTCGCTCTTCGGGCGAGCATGCTAGTCCTTCTCCCATCTTAAAAACCAAACAAAACCTGAACCAAACCGAAAAACAACCCTGTCTTCACCCCACCACTCATGCTGTCCGCTCCCAGGTCAACCCCAACATTGCCAGGGCCTGGGGCAAGAGTCCACATGGAAGTCCGCATACTCTAAGTCTAAATATCCAAGCGACATAAATACGTGAAACACCTGTGAAGTCAAATATAGGCTCCTTCTGCTTGAGAGGTAGATCGTCTTTCTTGTTCATACAGTATTTATTTGTCTCCCCTCTGCTAAACCCTGAGCCACCCGCTTTCCCCAGGCTGCCTGGGGAAATAATGGAAAAGGAACCTACAAGGCAGACGAGAGATGGGAGAAAGACCCACGGGAGGTGGAAACAGCTCTGTCACATGGTGAAGAGGAGAAAGGCCACCAACAGTCACAAGAGTCCGTGGCGTCTTGGAGGGCAAAGCCCGGAATGGTGGAGGGGAAGAGCTCTTACTTCAGAGAGCGGTTCCTGGCATAACCAATGAGGGGGCTCCCAAGCACAGCCCCAGTTCCAGCCCCAGAGCCAGCCACCCCCACGGCGGCAGCCCCAGCCCCAGCCCCAGCCCCAGTGAACTTGGCTGCTGTGTCTACGGCCCGTAAAATGGCGCTGGTTCGGAAGCTGCGGCTGGGAATAAGTGAGGTCAGGAGACGTGGGGCTGCCAAGCTGGCTGAGGCTGTCATCTGTCAGTGTCTCCGGTGGTGGTTTTAGCACCACTGTAGACAGTGATCGGCTCGACAGCTGAGAGGTGCTCGTGACCAAGAAGGAGGTGGAGACGAACTTTGCACAGGCAGACGTTTTCAGGGGCTGTGGGGCTGTGAAAGGAGAGCTGCTCCCAGTTCAGAGAAGACAGAGAGAAGTCGAGCTTCTTAATGAAGACTTTGGACTCAGAATTCTCCCGCTCCCGGAACACAGAGGCAGGTGGGGAGCCAGCCTTGGCCGTGGTTGTGGCCTTGGCACTGGTCTCCAGCCCAGCCTCCTTCTTTTCTCATTTTGGGTTCCACCCACACCTTGACCCCGAGCACCTGCGTGTGAACTCCCAGCCCAGACCGAGCTCTGTCCACCATCCCCCACCCTCACAGCAAACAGCTACCCCTTGGCCACCGCTGGGGAGGGGGGTGGGGGGTGACTTATGGGGCCCTCTGAGCCCCTTGCTTGGGTTTCAGGGCACGACTGCTGCTCCCCTGTATAGCCACCCTCCTGGGAAGATTTGTCTTGACTTGCCCTTTTAAGCTCCTCTCCCCTGTTGCCAGCTTAACCCCCTCCCATCAGACTTGCACCCACCTCTCTGCGGGAACTATATTTGTCCCACTCTCTTGAGCTCCCCCTCCTCCATAGCTGGTCTCCCCTGATCTCTCCAAATGGTAATCGTTGCGGGGAGCCCAGGGCTCAATCTTTGGACCTCTTCTTTGCCTACATCCCTTCCCGGGGTGAGCTCATCCTATCTCTTAGGGTAACTACCACCCACAAGCCAATGACCCCCAAATGGGTGTCCCCAGCTGGGACCTGGACTTCAGACTCCCACGTCTGGCTTCCCACTCCACTGTGCCCTAGGGATGTGTCAGATTCACCACTGCCCCTCTCAGCCTTCGCCCGCCCAACCTCAGTGCCTGCTGCCCTCCAGTTGTCGAAGCCCCGCCGTCCTTGCCTCCCACCGCCTCGTCCCTCCTCGTCACACTCCTTACCATCTGGCACACCATATATTTGACCCATTAATTGTTCTGTTGCCTGTTTCCCTCCGTTGAGATAGAGGCTGCACTGTAGGACCCCCAGGCCGTGCGTGGCACAGAGCAGATCCTCAAGAAATATTTCTTGAATGAATGAATGAGTTGCTCATCGATCCTTGCATTCTTTCCCCCGCGAATGCCCACTCAATTTCAGAGTGTCTCTCAACCCAGCACTACAGACTTCAGGTGAGCTACAGCCTGTTTGTCAGTCGTGCCCCAGACGAAGGTGGTCCCCTAAGTACCCACCATACTTTTCCTCCGTTACCGCGTGCCCTCCCAAAACCCTCCTGTGAGCAGTCACCTCCTCCCTGCAGCCCTCCTGATTCACCCATCACTTTCTCTCTTTCTCTGGTGCCCTCCAAGGGGTGGGGAGAACCACATTATACCTGTGTCTGTGGTATCTGTGACTGGGGACTGTCCCACCCTCCCGATGGACAGTGCACTTGCCAGGAAGGGCTACCCAGATCTCTCCAGGCTCAGCAGAACTTTGTATATGGTGGGTGCTCACTCAGGGTTTGCCATCTTGGGTTGAACGTTTGTCTTAGTTTTACGTGTAACAGTTTTCATTAGACCTCAGTTTCTTTTATCTTCAATCATGTTTATTTGTTTTCTGGTTCATCTTTTTTTTTTTTTTTTTTTTTTTTTTATTACCTCTCTTTCCTTTCCCTGATCGCAAATCAAGTACGCACTGCAGAAAACGTCGAAAATATCCGCGAGTGTAAAGGGAAAGACAAGATTACTCATGATTTAGGAATCCGGAGATAAATGATTATTAGCATGTGATGTATTGGCCTCAACTTTTTCTCTTGGGTGCACTTTTTTTCTTTGACTAAATCTTATATAGTGACCACCTTTCACGTCACCATGATTCTTCAAAGACACCGTATTTAATGGGTGTCTGACATTCCACCCGTTCTACTCAGATTTTCAGAATTCTCTTTACCGAGGGTCCCCCGCGCTGCCCTGTGCCGCCCTCCACGCACATACGCACCCCCACGCCCGCCGACACGCTGGCGCACAGGGCCGCGGCTCCCCGTCTCCACAATCGAGGTGATTTCCCAGCAGAGGGTGAGGAGTGAACAGGTCATGTGGACTCCGCAGGGTGTGTTCCAGCCTTTTCCTTTTATGGTCCCTCAGACAGACAGATGTCGGGACAGACACACACAGGACAAGCAGGCAGGAAGCAGAGAGGGGCCCCGGCCACGTGGAGGCAATGGCTTTGGGGGTGTCTGGGCGTTCAGGGGGATCAGGTGATGGGGAAGGTGGGGTCGTTGGGAGCAGGACCCCGGCTGTACTCTGAGGGGCAAGTCCCAGACAAAGGCAGGTGACAGGACAGGGCTTCCTCTGTTTCATACTCTTAAGGGTACGCAGAGTGAGGTAAATGTTCACAGAACCAAAACCTGAACTTCAGAATCCTGGGACCACAGACGGGCTCAGTACGACCTCAGTGGGACTGGCCCAGAGGGATCCCCTTGTCCAACTCTCGAACGGTCGATTGCGGGTGCTGAGGTCCAGTGTAGGGACCTCTTGGGACTCCTGATTTGGGCAAAGAGGCTTTTCTGCCTCCCCATGTGGCCTGGACCAGGTTTCCCTTGGCCTCTGAACCCAGAGCCAGAGTAAGCTCTTTAACTCTGCAGCGGGCATTAAGGGCAGTGCCCCGGAGGGTCTCTAGGACTGGACAGAGGGGCTGGGGGTGGTCCTTGAGCCACAGGAGAGGAGAGAGGGAGGGGGTCCGGACACTGGCTTGACCCCAGATATGTCCACCTCGTGTAGCCACTCTGCCTTCCCTGCTGGGCCCTGTGTGACTCCTCCTGGCTCCCCAGTTGCAGAGGGCAGTGCAGGGAGAGGAGCATCCAGGGTCACCTGCTCCTACGCTTGGTCTCCTGAGGAGCGGAAGTTTCTGGCGTGGTCCCCCGGGGAGCTGCCCTGTCGGGCTCCCTTCCCAGACTGCTCTGGCTCTCATGGTCTGAAACTAGAGGCTGTTTGCAGGGAAACTGGGAAAAGAATGAACCCGGCCCTGGGAGGAGCAGCAAAAAAGACATGAGGTCCAGAGTCAGCTCGACCTGGCTCACTGTGGGATCTTGGACAAGTCATTTGCCTCCCGGGAGCCCCAGGACACACCCGTGGACGAGGCTCCAGAGCGAGACCACCCTGGGACCGTGTTGCTTCTCCGAGTCTCCGAAGCCTGCAGACCACTGCTGTGGATGGAGGGGGCCCTAGATAAACACTGAAAACTGCCTACCCAGCGTGAGGCCAGGCTCAGTGGGGAGACGAGCTGGGTTCCTCCCCTGGGTCAGGGGAAGGGGCTTTGCAAAGACGCGATTACTGGGTCACAACGCCACAATGTAGCAAGTGCTGAGGTTGCTCAAAGGAGGGAGACAGCCCTCCCATTTTGTAGATGGAGGAACTGAGTCTCAGAGAAGGAAAACGACTGTCCCGGGCACTAGAGACTAGAACCGAGGATCCCTCTGCCTCTCCCTTTTGTACCCATCCACCTCTGCCCTCTGGCCACCCTCCAGAGCTTCCCTGGGGGTGAAGGGAGGAGACCGGGGAACCCCTGAAGGCAGAACCCCAAACAGAAAACCCTCCTCTGTTGACTGAATGCCCCGAGACCTCCCCAAACTTTCCTTCCAGGGTCCAGGGTGGAGGTCTGTCTGTTTTTGCGACGGCAGGGGCTGAGTGGGACGGGTGCCGGGGCGGGGGGGGGGTCTCCTATCACCCCATGTCCAAGTGGTACCCCAAGTGGGATGTCGCCCTGCCGTGCCGAGACAGCCTGGCCCTGGGCCAGTGCCCCCGGCAGTGGCAGCTCTAGGCAGCTGGACGGGGCTGCCGCCAAGAATTCCAGGAATGCGGAGCGGCTGTGTCCTTCCCGCTCCTCTTCCTCCCCCCACCTCCTAGAACAGGATATTCCCTGTACAGGGAAGCCCAAGTCCAGCCCCCTTATGGGAAAACCTCAGGGTATGTGGTGGGCACCGCTCCTGCCCAGGGATGGGCTTTCGGTCCACGGGATCCTAGGGGGCCGGCACAGCAGGGGAGGTCACAGTGGGTCTGTGTGGGTTCAGCTGGGTACTGAGGACCTACTATGTGCGAGGTGCTTCATGGGCATCGACTCACTAATCTCGCAGTCACCCTGGGAGAGTCTGTTTTCCAAATCAGGAAGTTGAGGCTTGGAGGGGCTAAGGAGCCTGCCTGGAGGGCACCAGCTGGCAAGTGGCAAAGCCAAACTCCATCCAGGTCAGCCTGACACTGATGTCCTTGCTCTCGGCCACGGGGCCAGGTGGTCTCAATGCCACTGTGGCCGCCGGGGGCCGTCTCCCGGTGGCCCCCTTGGCCCCTGCAGAGGATGGGGGTGGGGCGTGCTGCAGAGAGGTAGCCCCTTCCCTGGCAGCTGGTCTGTTTTGTAGTTGGCCAAGGGTCGGGTGTGGAGGCTTGTCTCTGAGATACAGGGGCTGGCAGGCCAGCGCTAGGCCTCTTCCTGGCTCTTCCTGCACAGGTCCCAGCACCAGCGAATCTAGGATACATTCCATTGGCTCAGGAGGGGCTCCTCTGGGCCCCTTGTGATGGGCAGGGGAGGTTGTGATGGGCGGGGCGAGCGGGGATGTTCAGGGAGAGGCGGTGGGGCTCTGGGAAGGCTGAAGGGGGATGCAGAGGTTGCGGGGGGGGGGGGAGAGCATGAGCTCCAGTGACCCCACCCTGTGATGCCATAGGTGTCCCTTCCTCTGCCTTCTGTGCACACGTGTCCTCCCTCCCGAGACCGGCTTGCCCCTGGCCCTTCTGCTGGGCTGCACCTCGGGGGCATCACCCGGAGGGTCAGGTGCAGCCCTCCCACACTGGCCCCAAGTCTGGAGTGCCTAGCCCTGGACCGAGCTCTGCCGGCAGGTGGGCCACAGAGAGGCCTGCAGAACACCGCGCTGTGCTGCAGAACTGCCCAGCCCCAGTCCCCCCAAAACCGGCCCCCAAGCAGTTGGAGAACACAGCCATCTACACAGGGGGATGAGCCCATTGAAAACAGGGGAGACCGAGGCTCAGGGGGACCAGGTGCCCTGCCTAAAGTCACAGAGCTGTCACCTGGCAGAACTGTAATTTGAATCCCAGTCTTGTCTTGGCCTTCTAGAAGGGTGTCCGAGCTAGAACCACCGGCCCCTCACCTTCTCCTGGCCTTCCCTCTTGGTCCCTTAGCCCCAGAGGTCTGGCTGGTTCTGCGCCAGTGTGTTGTCCCGCACTGGTTCCTGGTCCCCCGGGGGGCCAGGGTCAGGTAAACAGGATCCCAGCCGCACTCCCTGACCTTGATTACCTCCCAAAAGAATGTGAGGGCATTCTTCCCCTTCCCAGGCTGTGAGTCACCCCTCAGCAATGCGCCAGGCTCCCGCCACTGCCTGCCCGGCCCCCATTCAACCCCCTCCGGACGGGACCCTTGCCTCCTCACCCGGTGATGTCAACCGTGGTAGCCCCCCCCCCCTCCAACCCCACGGAGCCCACCGGGCCTTGAGTCGTCATGGCGACAGCTCACAACAGGAAGCAAGGCCCCCGCGGAGGCCTGTGCTGGGGCAGAAACACAGGAAGCCGCGCTGAGCAGGGCGCAGCATTGTCAGCCTCGTAAAAAACAAAACAGGACAAAAAGATTTAAGGAGAACAATTAGCCCAAAGAAAAAGGAAAAAAAAAAAAAGGCCAAAAAAACAAACAAAGCCAAACAGCCTGAAGGCAGGAGGCTGGCTGAGCTCCAAGGACCCCGTGTTTCCCCTCCCAACACAATGTCGGTGGCTCCTGGGGAAGAAGGGTTCTTCCCAGTGGCTCCTCTGCTGAGTCTCCCAACTTCTAAGGCCCCCAAGGCTAGCCTGGCTCCCCCTGGTTCCCCTCCACAGCCTTGACCAAGGCCCAGCTCCGTAACCTCCACTGAAGGTTTTGGGGGACCCCTGTCTCCCCACGGGATCATTACTCCCCGGGGCCTGAGAGGGAGGCATCCAGCCCCGTGGAAGATAGAGCACAGGCCGTCCAGCCCTCAGATGGAAACTCACCCCTCCCGGCCCCACTGCTCCCTGACTGTGAGATTCTGTGCGGAGACATGGCTCTTGAACTTCAGTCTCCTCCGTCACTGGTTGGCCGTCATCACTATCAGCCTCAGCCTCACCAGCCCACTGAGGTGGGGCGAAGCTTAAATGAGTGGGTGCTTCAACTATCACCCAGTAGGTGCTCCATGCATGCCGGCTGAACAAGAAGAAGGACGACTGAGCCAGGCGGAAGTTACGTGGAGAGGGTTTTCAGCTCAGTGTGAACAGAGATGGGCAAGATGTTCCTTAAGGGACAGAGCTCCCGGTCAGTAGAGATGGGCGAATTCAGGCTGACAAGACTTGGGACCTTGGAGAGGGGACCCAGCCCTGGGTGGGGGAGGGTACAGCGTAGGAGCCTCGGGGATCCCTCCCTCCACCAGCTGAGGGGGGGGTCCAGGGATTCTGTCTGGAGAAGTCAATCTAATCGGGTCTCCCTGCCAGGTGCAGCCTACCTCTCGGGAGGGCAGCTGGAACTGGCGGGACCCCAGGCCTCTCTCCATTACCCGGAAGGGGACCAGGACTTGGGACAAAGCTAATCGGGCTCTGGAACGGCGGAGGCCACCCTTCAAGGCCCTCGGAACGTGATGAATATGAATGGCCGTGGCAGAGTACAGGCCATCCTGCAACGTGGGCCCGGCAGTTCCTGCCCAAGTTAGTGACCCAGGAGGCAGTGCAGGGCCCGAGCTGGGGCGTGAGGGACGGGACGCTTAGATGAGCCTGATGTAGGCTCGGGGCTGGCCCCGGCCGTCAGGGAGGCCACACAGAGGAGAAGGAAGAGGCTGATAGGAGATGGCCTGGCGGTGATAAAGTGGGTCGCTGTTCTACTCAGGGCACAAAGGTGTGCTGACTGCTGACTTGGTTTCTTTCCTTTGGAACTCAGAATCAATGACCCATACTGGGTGTTCAATGAGTGTTTACTGAATGAATGACAACCACCTGATGCTGAGATGCACAGTTTGCATGCGTTGTCTTAACTAATTCTCCCTACAACCCGGTGAGGGAGGCCTCGCTCCTCCCAGTGTTGACAAATGAAAAGCGGGGGCTCAGAGAGGTTGAGGGACTTGCCCCAGGCTGCACAGCCTGTCGGCTGGATTCCAGCCCCAGCTGATTCCACCTGCCGTCTCAGGCATGCCACCCTGTAGGACTTACCCTGTGCTGGCTCCATGCCAGGCCTTGGGGACACACGGAGGGTCAAGCCCCAGCCGTGCCTCTGAGGAGCCCGTTGGGTTCGTGCCCTCAGCTTGCCCAGTCACAGACTGAGGGGTGGCAGAGGGAGCCCTAGGTCCCTCCGAGCTGCCACACAACCAGCCTCAGTGAGGAGCTGTGGTGGTGGGGAGCCACCGTGGAGGGCAGGGAGGCTGTCCCGGGCCCGGCTGGGGGAAAGACAAGCTGAGGTGGAGGAGGGAAGGAGGGGCATGTGAGCAGAGATCAGGTAACTGCGGGGTGTCCTTTGAGAAAAGGAGCAGAGACCTGGGCTTGGCGAGGGGCAGGAGCAGGGGTGGTGAGGGTCCAGGAGGAAATGGACACCAGTCCCAGGCCCTGGCCCTTTAGCTGGAAGCCAGGCTCCGAACACTGTGGCTGGGGGGTCGGGCCCCACCCGAGGGCTCAGGTGTGCCCCGGAGAGGACCCGCCCACACCGGTCCTCTTGCCCCCTCGTCCGGCGCCCCTCATGCACCTGCCTCGGGACTGGGGCAGGGCCAGGATCTCTTCCAATCCCTGGTGGAAATCCTCACGGGGGCTGTTGAAACGGGATGCAGGAAAGGGATAGAGCCCTGTGGGTGGTTTGTGTCTGGGGCAGGTGAGGGAACTGTAGCTTGGTGGGGGGCGGAGGGAGGGGGAGCGGGGACCACGGGAGGCCAGATGGGAGCAAGGCTTGTCTTCTAGGACAGGAGGGGGCAGAGGGGCATCACACATGGCTGAGGAAGGGGCAGTGGCCTTGGAGCCACCAGGCAGAGTCCCGTTTTGGTTCTGCTCCACACCAGGGATGGGGGCTCTCTTGAGGTGTTTCCCCCTCTGGGCCTCAGTTTCCTCATCTGTGAAAGGCATGGTGCTGACTGTCAGAACGGGCAGCAAGCTGGTCTTGTGCTTAAGAGTCTGGCCTGTCTGGGGGTCGACCGACCTTCTGCGGGGGCTGGAGGACCCAGAGAGTAAATACGCCCGCACTGGCAGAACAGTATAGATTGTAAGTGCCCAGAGAACCATCCCCAGATGCCTTCTAACTAGGCATCCCCAGGGACAGTTTTACTTCTGGACCTTGGTCCCTCCTGGCCCTCAGGACAGAGATGGGAAGAGGCGGAGGAGGACAGAAAGTGGGAAACTCTCCGACCCAGAGGTTGGGACCGCCTCCCTTGGCCTCGGTCTCCTGGCAGTGATCTTGGTCCTGGGGCTTGGCCGTTGGGTCCTGCTTTTTTGTCTCCCTCCCTGCGCTGGGTGGGGCTCGGCACACAGCCGGAGCTCGCGGGGAGGCCTACGTCCTGGGGGGAGAGGTCATGGCCTGGGCTCTCAGTGAGTCGCCTAACCCCTCCAGACTCCAGTGTGCTCCTCTGGAGGAGAGTGGAACGAGGACCCGAGGACATCACACTCTGGAGGCTCCTGGCGTTCCCCTCGCCTGCCTTCCCCTTCCAGAATCATCAGCTGCCCTCCCACCAGCTTCCACCTCTCTGCTGGGTTTCCCCCAGGCAGTCTAGACTCATCCTCAGAGTCTGCCCTAAAACAAACGGACAAAGCCCTTGACCCAGCCCTCTCCCCCTTCCCTCTTGTCCATTCTGTCTCTCCACCTTTGCCAGATGCCGTGGCCAGCACTCTGGAACCGGCCACATCTCTCCTGGGCCTTCAGCGCCTTCCGTGTCTCCCAGCTGCTTGGCTCCAAGAGCCGCCCCTACCGGCTCTTCCTCAGTCTGCTTGACTTTGGCTGCCAGCCTGGACCCTCTGGGGCCTTCCTGGGGCCTCGGCCCTGCCCTCTTTTCTCCTCCCAGCCCAGGCACCACATCCATGTGGAACCCCTCCCCAGCGGGGACTCAGTGGGCCGCGACCCACAACCACAACCGAGCTGTGCAACCTTTAGTTAGCTACTTAACTTCTCTGTGCCTCAGTTCCCTCCCCTGGAAACCAGGGCTAATAGTGGTTTCTACATCCGAGGGTGATGGGGGGGGGGCGGGGAAGGAACTGAGGAATAAATGTAAAGCACTCAGAATGTGCCTGCTCGTAGCAGAACTGAGCCTCAGAGCCCCCAAGTCACAGGGCCAGTAAGTGTCAGAGTGGGGACTTGAGTTTGTTCCCTTCCGTTTTCCTTGTGACACGCCCCTCCCCCTCCCCCTCCCCGAGGGGTTTTGCAGAGAAGAGCGGGCATCCCATCTCCCGTGGCGGAATCTCAGGCACAGAGAAGCAAGTGGGGTGAGACCCCCTGAGGATCTGAAGTGACACCAGGGGACACCTCTTTCGTTGCTGCTGTGGGTCCTGCGGGTTCTGGCTCTGCCCTCTTTGGGGCTCCGTACCTTGAGGGAAGCGGGGCAGCAGGAGCTGGGCAGTCAGACGCCTGGGAGCCTGGTGCCACCTGGTGGTCACAGTGAGTCCCACTGTCCTCCTGAGCCCTCAACTCGGAAGAGGCACCTGACATCCTGTAGCCATCTCTCTGCAATTACTTTTTTAGCTGGAGCTGGCCCTTTAACAGCCATCCCCCCCCTCCTGCTTCCTCTCATACCGCCCCTTCCACCTGCCCCCCACCCCCCATTCTTCTGCTCTCTTCCCCTTGCATTTCTGAAGGCCGGCTTCCTACTGAGCATTACTAATTCACTCAACAAACACTAAACTCCTATGCAGTGCCTGGCTCTAGGCAGGGCACAGGACGCTGAGATGAACCGGATGTGTTCCTTGTCCTGCAGGAGCTCCCGGTCTGATGGGGAGACACACACAAACAGACGGCAGGATCCGGGCTGTGACTAGGGGAAGCCCGGAGGGTTTGCCGGGGATCAGGCAGAAGGGTAGCCTGGGATGTTTCACGGAGCAGGAGATGGTTGAGCTTCATTTTGAAAGATGGACACGACAGCGACTGCCAGAGGTCCTCAGTAATCACGGGACGGGTGGGGAGGAAGGCCGGTGAAAGGAACCGCAAAGGCAATAAGTATAGAGGTCCCGAGCTGGGAGCCATTGAAGGATGGTCCAGTATGTGTTCTTCCCAACACTACCGAGCAATGAACTCAGTTCTGATCCTATCTATCTGGAGATAGTGTTGGATCCCACAGGCCAAGGGCTCCTCAGTCCCATAAGTCTCCCCCCCCCCACCGCCCCCGCCACCAGCTCCCACTTCAGATGCCAATCACAACGCCACCTTGTCACCAATCCGGAAGCTCTCTGAACTCTATCCTTTTGGGTTTTTATGGAGGCTTTATTACACAGGCACGACTGATGCAATCATTGGCCGTTGGCTATTAACTCAACCTCCAGCCCTTTTCCCCTCCCTGGAAGTCATGGACGTGGGGCTGAAAGTTGGTGTCCTGGCATCACCCGCTTGGTTCCCTTGGCAACCAGCCCCCATCCTTAGTTGCGTTCCAAAAGTCACTTCATTAACATCAACTCAGATGTGCTTTGAAAGGGGCTTGTCATAGATATCGAGACCTCTTTATGGCTCTTAACATTTAAGGAATTCCAAGAAGTGCAGTACCAGAAATGGGCAGAAGACCAAATACATATTTCTTATTAGTATCACAGTATCATCAATGGTTAGTAGGAAATGATGCAGTCACTCTGGCTACAAGTGCTGGATGGAAGAGGTGGCAGGGACCAAGGGGAGGGGCGCTGGTGGTTTGATCTGGGAGGGAGAGTGGTGGTTGGTAGTGACCATCCCGGTTGGGGGAAGAGGATGGAATTGAGAGCTGGGTGGGAGCTGAGCCAGAAGGAGGGTCTGGGACACCCTTCGGGGCCTGAGAATCTGCACTTTTTATATTTAAACTCAAACTTTAAACACTATATGTAGCTTTATTTTGATTTTAAAAATCACATGTTAATTTGCCATATTAATTAACTAGACAAGAAAAACAATATGTTCATCTCAACAGGTGCAGAAAAGCGTTCGACAAAATTCAACACTCTGTTATAATGAAAACTCTGAGCAAACTAGGAAAAGAAGGAAATTCTCTGAATCTAATAAAGGGTGCTTTTAAGAAAATCTGTAGCTGATATTATCAATACTGGTAAAACTTTGAGTGCTTTCTCCCTAAGATCAGGAAAAAGGCAGAGATGTCCAATCTCAATATTTCTAGTCAATATCATACTAAAGGTCTTAGCCAGTGCAATAAGGCAAGAAAAAGAAAGGCATACAGACTCGAAATGAAAGAAAACTGTCTTTAATCTCAGACATGGTCATCTATGTAGAAAAGTGGGTGAAATTTACATAAAAGCTAATAGAGCTAATAAGCGAGTTTGGCAATGTTGTAGGATACAAGGTCAATATTAAAAAAATCAAGTTTAGTTCTGTATGCTAGTGGTGAACAATTGAAAACTGACATTGAAAAATGTCACAACAGCCACAAAACACTTAGGGATAACTCTGATAAAAAATGTGTAGCAACAGTATCCCCCAAACCACAGAACATTGCTAAAAATTTCAACATTGTTGAAAGAACTGAATATTAAATGTTGTTAAAGGGAGAGTTATAACATTTCATGGATTGGAAAATTGAATATTATTGAGGTGTCAGTGATTTCAAAAAAGAGCTACAAATTCAGCATAATCTCAATAGAAATTTGATCAGGCCTTTTCTGGGGGGGACGGAGGGGTGTAGAAATTGGCCAGCTGGGTAACTACATGGAAAAAAATGAAACTTGATTCTCGTCTCACATCATATACAAAAATTAACTCATAATGGATCATATACTTAAATGTAAGAGCTTTCATTCTTTGAAAGGCACCTTAAAAAATTAAAAGACAACCACAGTCTGGGAGAAAACATTTGCAAAACGTTTACCTGGTAAAGGACTTGAAATGTATGAATAAATTTATAAATTCTTATAACTCAGAAATAAGACAAACAGCCAGACTTAAAAATATTTCTTTAAGGTTTATTTTTGAGAGAGAGAGAGAGAGAGAGAGAGAGAGGAAGTGACATGCCTTCTTTGCTTTCTCTCTCCCCTTGTCTATCAGCTGAATATTCCTAATGTCGCTGATCACATGGAACAAGAAAGCGAGACTTCCTGCATGCGTCTTATTAGATGAGAAAAGTGGCCTCCTAGTAGTTTGTGGTGCAGTCAGCCACTATTTTTTGTTACATAGACCATTTTTTTTTACATTTTTATTTTAAGTTTATTTTTATTTTGAGAAAGAGGGAGAGAGAGAGGCAGATAGACAGGGAGAGAGAGAATCCCAAGCGGGCTCCATGCCATCAACGCGGAGCCTGACGTGGGGCTCGATCTCACAAACCGTGAAATCATGACCTGAGCCGAAACCAAGAGTCAGACGCTGAAGCAACTGAGCCACTCAGGCGCCCCTCTGCAGACCATTTGTAACTGGCCCAGAAGGTATATAATTTTTGGTTCAAAGTAATCTCCCCTTAGAATTTGGAGTTCTGTCTCTGCTGCCTTCTGGCCTCTGTTATTGGTGATGCCAGACTGATTCGTACTCCTTTCTTTGTGATTTTGTTTTAAATGGAAAGCTTTTCATTTTTTAAATCCTTGGTGTTCAGACATTTCTTAGCGTGTAGAAGTGTTAGCCTTTTGAAAATCCATCCTGCCTGTCAGCTGACAAGCTTTTCAGATCAGGGTGGTATCTGCTCGGCGCTGGGAAATTCTTTTCTAGTTCGTTCCCTGTGGCCTCCCTACCTTCCCTTACTGAAACTCCTGATAGCAAATGTTGGACCCGGATGGATCCTTTATAGCTCTTGTTTTTTCTTTCGTATTCTACATCTTCGTGCCATGTGCTGGGATCCACTAACTCTTCACCCAGTTTGAAAATTTCAGCGATGTTTTCCACACCCAAGAATTCGTTCTCATTTTCTGATTGCTCCTTTCTCAAAGCAGCCCGTTCTTGTTTTGCTCATGGGGTGTCTCCTAAAATATCTCTGAGGAGCTTTCATCGCAAATATCCTGACTTATTTTTATTTTCTTTTGAGTGATTTTTTTCTATCACTCTTTGTATTTCTCCTGCAGCTGCAATCTGCCCCCGAACTGTCTGCTGCTTTTAGGATAAAGTTAAAAATCCTCAACATAGCCTAAAATACTACCCTGTAGAGTGTGGCCCCCTGACTACAGTTTCAGAAACATTTCTTTTAAATTAAATTTAATTTTGGGGGACGCCTGGGTGGTTCAGTCGGTTAAGCATCCAACTCCGGCTCAGGTCACGATCTCACAGTTCGTAAGTTCGAGCCCCGAGCCGGGCTCTGTGCTGACGGCTCGGAGCCTGGAGTCTGCTTGGGATTCTGTGTCCCCCTCTCTCTCTCTGCCCCTACCCTGCTCACACTCTGTCTCCATTCTTTCAAATATAAATAAACATTAAAAAAATTTAATATAATTTAATGTTTGGGTTGCGACACATAATATATGTAAGAGTGCAGAAAGCATACAGAAATTCAAAGAATAATAATAACACATAAACAACTTCCAAATTAAGAAAGGGCACATCCCCAGGACTGTGTGTTCCTCTGTGTTCATACACACGTCGCTCCCCAAGGAGGAATCACTGTTTTGATCTCTGCAATAATAATTTCCTTGTTTCTCATTAGTTTTACCATGCGTACACAAAATAATGTCAGCTTTGCCTGGTTTTTAACTGTATGGAAGTGGTACCAAGTAATTTGTATTCTTAGTTCTTCCACTAAGCATTATTTTGAAAGATCCATCCAAGTTGATGTTATCACGGTGGTTCCTTAAATCTCAATGCCGGGTAATAACCCAGTGTGTGAATAGTCCAGGCTTTCCTTGTTCAGCCTACTGGATTTCGAAGCTGGTTCACAAGTATTGTTGGTACGGACATTTAAAAACAGGTTTTTTGGGGGCGCCTGGGTGGTTCAGGCAGGTTAAACGTCCCAGTTCCCCAGTTCAGCTCAGGTCATGATCTCAGGGTTTGTGAGTTCGAGCCCCCGCATCGGGGCTTTCTGCTGTCAGGGCGGAGCCTGCTTGGGGTCCTCTGTCTCCCTCTCTCTCTCTGTCTCTCCCTACTCCCCCCCCCCACAAGAATAAATAAACATTTAACAAAACAAAACAGAGATTCGGGTGCATGTGTACAAGCGTGGTCGCTCTGAGGTGTGTCCCTAGGAGAGGATCTTGCCTAGCCTTTTTTTTTTTTTCTAATAGGCTCCTCGCTCAGTGTGGAGCCCGGCTCAGGGCTTGAACTCAGATCCTGAGATCAAGCCCTGGGCCACCCAGGTGCCCCAGTTTTTTTTATCCTCCTTATCAATTCGTAGGAATTCCTTACATAGTCTCCTTTGTCAATTAATGAGTATTTTAAATGTTTTCTTCCTTTTTCTTTTCTTTTTTGTTTTTTGAAAGGAGGGGGCGCAAGTGAGAGAGGGGTAGAGAGAGAGAGTCCCACAATGGGAGGAGGGAGACGGAGAGGGAGACAGACAGAGAGAAGCGGGGCTCACCCGAAGCAGGGCTCGAGCTCACGAACGGTGAGATCATGACCTGAACCGAAGTCAGATGCTTAACCACCGAGCCACCCAGACACCCTGTTTTCTTCCTCTTGTAACTATCTAGTCTCTGATAGAGTTCATAATGTGGATGTTGTCGGAGTTATTGATTTGTTTCCTGTGTGACATGTTCTTTGTGGCTCATGCAAGACGTTATTCTCTACCTCACGTGAATAAAGATATTTCCAAATATCTTCTAAAAGTTTCAGCGTTTTGCTTTTCACATTTAGGCTTGAAAGTCATATGGAGTAAATTTTCGTGATGTAGGAGAAATGATGGCATTTTCCCCCATGTGAATCACTAATTATTCAGCACCATTTATAACAAAGTACATACTCAACTGAGCGATCTCCGTCTCTCTCCCTCCCTCCAAATCTCTGTATGTGTTTGTTGAGTGTTTTGGTAATGTCTTGTTAGCGGCTAGGGACAATTTCTTCTCCACCATCTCCTCCCTTAAGGGTGCCCTGGCTAGTCCGGTCCTTTGTACTTCCCAATAAATGTTCCATACAGCCTCTCCAGTTCCCCCAAATTGGATGATCTTGATTAGGATTGCTTTGACTCTACAGATCCATTTGGAGAGAATTGACATGGTTCTAGTCCGGAGTCTTTCAATCTGTGAACACGGCTTAACTCTCCATTTTAAAGCATTTTAATTCCCATGTAGTTAACACACAGTGTTAGAGTAGTTTGGGGTGTACAATACAGTGATTCAACAATTCTGTGTATGTATTATTCAGTGCTCATCGTGGTTAAGTGTATACTCTTCGTAAGCCTTCACCTATTTCCTCCACCCCTGACCCACGCACCTCCCCTCTGGTAACCGCCTGTTTGTTTGTTTATGAAAGGTTTTATTCTTAAGTAATCTCTGCACCCAACATGGGGCTCAAACTCACGACCCCAAGATCAAGAGCCCCGTGCTTCGCGGACTGAGCCAGCCAGCCATTTTGATCTAGTCTTTAATGTTTCTCAGTATAGAATTTTTTTAAATGTTTCTTTATTTATATTTGGAGAGAGAGAGCATGTGTGCATGTGGGGGAGGGGCAGAGAGAGAGAGAGAGAGAGAGAGAGAGAGAGAGAAAATCCCAAGTAGGCTCTGGGCTGTCAGTGCAGAGCCCAACCCTGGGCTGGATCTCATGAACCGTGAGATCATGACCCGAGCAAAAATCAAGAGTCAGATGCTCAACTGACTGAGTCACCTAGACACCCCTCTCAGTATAAAATTTTATTCCATAATGACTTTGCATATTTTCACTCGATTTATTCCTAGGCACTTTACATATTTGTATTATTCTATAAATGATAGCTTATTGTATTTCATTTTCTAATCATTTATTACCGGCATAGAGAAGCACAGAACAACAGATTTTTGTATATTGTTTTTGTTTTTTTAAATCTGACCATTTTGCTAAATGCTTTTATTAACCTGAAAAAATAATCTGAAGAATTTTTTTGGATTTTCTACATGGAATCTGAAAACACTGACACTTCTACAAAGGTAAAATAATCCTCTTACTTTTGTTTTCATTTTGTTGTCTTGCTGTCTAGGACAGCACTGTCCAAGAGAAACCTAATGTGGGTCATTTATGCAGGCCACATGCATAATGTGAAATCTTTCGCTAGCACATTTAAAAAAGTCAAAAGAAGTAGGTGAAATTCATTTTTATATTTCATATAACCCACTATATAAAAAATATTGTTTCAACATGTAACCCATATAGAATGATTTTTTTTTAACCTTTATTTCTTTTTGAGAAAGAGAGAGAGAGAGACAGCGCGAACAGGGAAGAGGCAGAGAGAGAGGGAGACACAGAATCCGAAGCAGGCTCCAGGCTCCGCTCTGTCAGCCCAGAGCCCGACGCGGGGCTTGAACTCATGAACCATGAGATCATGACCTGAGCCGAAGTCCGACGCCTAAGCGACTGAGCCACCCAGGTGCCCCAATACAGAACTACTAATGAAAATTTTATGGCGTGAAGTTTTTTTTTTCTGTACTAAGTCGTTAAAAGTCCAATAAGTATTGAGCTTTACCCTTACAACTCAGTTGGGTCTAGTCACAGGTGATGTTCTCATAATCACAGGTGGCCAGTGGCTACCATATTGGGCAACACAGGTCTAGGATATCTGGTGTCACGTGTCATAGAAACGGAGATTGCAACCACCCTTGCCTTTCTTACCAATCTCAAGGGAAATGCTTTCAATATTTCTCCCTTAATTAGGATATTTGCCGTAGGCTTTTTGGAAATACCTTTACCAGGATAAAGACATTCTCTTTGTATTTCTAGTTTGCTACACATTTTAAGACATAAATGAATGTTGAGCTTTCCCTGCATCTGTGGAGATGACCCTATGTCTTTCTCCTTGAACTTTTAACGTTTATTTATTTTTGAGACAGAGAGAGACACAGCATGAACAGGGGAGGGTCAGAGAGAGAGGAAGACACAGAATCTGAAACAGGCTCCAGGCTCTGAGTGGTCAGCACAGAGCCCGACGCGGGGCTCGAACTCACGGACCGTGAGATCATGACCTGAGCAGAAGTCAGACGCTTAACCGACCAAGCCACCCAGGCGCCCCTCTCCTTGAACTTTTAATGTGGTGAATTACATTGACTGATTTTCAAATGGTAAGCCAACCTTGCATTTCCGGATGAGACCCAGTTTTGTCACGAGGTAGTATCATTTTTCTACACTGCCACATTTGGTTTGCTGATGTTTTGATTAAGAATTTTGTATCTATATTCCTGAGTGACACTGGTCTATAATTTTTTTTTTTTTTTTTGGCGCTGTACTTGTGGCATGCAGAATAGTTGGGGTGAGACTAGAATGATTTCTTCTTTTAATAACTCCTAGGTGAAGCCCTCTGGGCCTGAGTTTTCTTTGTGGGAACATTACTGATGGTCAAGTCAATTCTTTCAACGCTTATGGGGAGATCTGATGTTCAGTTGGTGCCATGGGACATCAGGTTGCTATAGCACCAAGATAATTTCATATTCGTTGGTACAGAGCCACCACTCCCAACCCGCCAAGTGCCACAGCCACCCCATGCCTGCCCCAGATCCCCCAGACCTTCTGATGACACATAGATAAAAGAGTTAATGCCTGGCATAGCCAGGGGTCTCTTGGACTCTGCTCAATGCTAAGGCAGGCACCTGTTATGAATGTTCCAGTGCCCCGTTGTTAGATACTTTGGTACTGTGACCAGGGGTGCTCATTCATGGTTTCTCTCAAATAAGTTTTGGTAGGTTACAGTTTTCTAAAAATGTTCCCAGTTCATTAAAATGTTGAAGTTACTGCAATAGTTATTCATAATTATCTTTTATCTTCTTTTTCTCAACCTCAGCAGACTCTCTCGCTCTTTATTCCCGACATTGGTTAATTGCGCCCTCGCTCTTTTTTCTTGATCAATTTCACCAGCGGTTGTCAGTTATAATCAGTGTTTTTCTAGAAGTAAGTTTTGTTTTTTGTTGATCCTTTCCATCACCTTCTGCTCTTGATGTTACTCTGTCCTTTTTTTTCTTTGTTTTACTTTACTGTCCTTTTCCCAGCTTCTTGAGATGGGCACTTACTACTTTCAGCCTTTTCTCTTTTCTAATATAAGCATTAAAAGCCATAAACTTCTCTTTGAGTCATGCTTTAGCTGTATCCTGCTAAATTTTTTTTAAGACTTTATTTTTAAGGGCGCCTGGGTGACTCAGTTAGTTAAGCGTCCGACTTCAGCCCCGGTCATGATCTCGCGGTTGGTGAGTTGGAACCCCGTGCTGGGCTCTGTGTTGACAGCCCGGAGCCTGGATCCTGCTTCGGATTCTGTGTCTCCCTCTCTGCCCCTCCCCCACTTGCACTCTGAGTGTGTGTCTCTCAAAAATAAACATTAAAAAACTTTTTAAAAAAGAGTTTATTTTTAAGTAATCTCTACATCCAACATGGGGCTCAAACTCACAACCCCAAGATCAGGGGTTGTGCGTGCCGAGCCGGCCAGGCACCCACGCAGTTTTTAATATGTAATATTTCCATTCCATTCAGTTAAAAGTATTTTATAATTTCTATTATGAGTTCTTCTTTGGTCCATCAGTTACTTAGAAACACACATCTTAATTTCTAAATAACTGATGGACCAAAGAAGAAATCGTAAATCTTTTCATTATTGATCTCTGGCTTATTTGCGTTGTGGTCAGAGGATGTACTCTGTATGATTTCAAACTTTAGCAATTTCTTGAGATTTACTGTTTTTATAAATATCCCACAAGTCTTGGAAAGTATTCTGCCGTGGTAGCCACAGTGTTCTATGAAAGTCCATTAGTCAAATGTTTTCATCATATTCTTATTGAATATATTTCTGTTTGTTCTACCAATTAGAGGGGTGTGTTTTTAGATCTCCCACCATAATTGTGGGTTTATTTTTCTGTGTAGCTTCCTTCATGTTTCTTATATGTTAAGATTATGGAATTTGCACACATATGAAATTGTTCTCTCTTTCTGGCAAATTGGATCATTTTCATTTTGAAGCAACTCTCTTGATCTCTAGTGAGGGTCCCCCCCCCCCACCGGAATTAAAGGGAATAAATCAGCCTTCTTTTCGTTAGCCTTTGTGTGATGTCCTTTCCCATGCATTCACTTTGATCCTCTCTCTACCCTTGTTTTGGGAAGTGTCTCCTGCGGATGTCTTCTCCAAATTGCATGTAGTAGGATTTTTACCCAGTCTGATAGTCTTTGTATTTTATTTTTTTAAATTTATTTTAATGTTTGTTTGTTTATTTTTGAGAGAGAGAGAGAGAGAGAGAGAGAGAGCGAGCGCACAAGCAGGGGAGGAGCAGAGAGAGAAGGAGACCCAGAATCCGAAGCAGGCTCCAGGCTCCGAGCTGTCAGCACAGAGCCCCATACGGAGGTCGAACTCATGAACCCAGAGATTATGACTTGAGCTGAAGCCAGATGCTCAACCGACTGAGCCACCCAGGCGCCCCATCTTTGTATTTTAACAACATCTAGTCCGCTTGCATTTATGGAATTACAGCACATTTGAATTTATATCTGTCATTTGTCCCACCTGTCTTGTATTTATTTTTCTCTCCATTCTCACCTGGCTTGGGATTGAGAGGGTTGATTTTCTCATTCTATTTTCCTCCTGTAAGAATTTGAATAAAGATTATAAACTGCAGTTCCATTCTTTTAGTGTGCCTTGGTAATGACAACTTACATTCTTAACAAGTCTGCGTTATTTCATATCTCCATTGTCCTCCTGAGTAAAAAAAAAGGATTTTAGAACCCTTTAACTCCACTCATCCAAGTTATATGCTATTGTTCTTGTGTATTTTAATTCTATTTTTATCCGGAAGGCATTGTTATTGTTTTATATTATCAATGTTCTTCATTGTTCTTTATTCCCTATTGCATCAGACCTGTCTGTGATCATCTTTTCCTGTCTCAAGTTCTTCCGTTGGAATTTCCTTTAGGGAGGGTCTGCTAGTGGCAAAGACTTAGTCTTAGCATTTGTAAATCTTATTCCACCTCCTCCTGGAAAGATATTTTCACTGGGCACATGATTCTTGGAATAAATTTTCACTGGGTATATAATTCTAAGATGATGGTTATTTTTTCCCGGGACATTAGATAAATCATTCCAGCGCCTTCTGGCTGGCTTCTGATTTAAAAAAAAAAAAAAAAAATCAAGTGTAAATCTATCATTTCTTTCTTCTGTGCTCCAGACTGAGGCTTTTGGACTTTATTCTGAGCGGAATAAGGAGCTATGGGAGGTTTTTAAGCACTAAGGTGTCCCAGTCACATCTGCATTTTAGAAAGCGCTCTCTGGCACTGTGTGGACGCGGGCTCGGAGAGGGCTGCAGCCCAGAGGAAAGGACGAGGGGTGTGGAGGGGAGAGGGCAGAGAGGCAGGACTTGGGATCGATGCAGGTAGGCGGTGGGAGCCGGAGGGGCGCGCTTCCGGGCGGGGATGAATGGTGGCGCGGGAGCGAAAACGGAAGCGGGTTGGGGTGGGTGAGGCTGGGACCTCGAGATCCATTCATTCCACAAACAGTGGAGCGGCTACTGGATGCCCAGCGCCAAGCGCGTGGCAGCAAAACCGGTCCCGGTGTGCACGTTCCATCCGCCCCGGCCACACCTGCCGCGAATTATCGCCTAGCCGGGGCCCTCCGCACAGCCCCCAACGGACGGACAGACAGACTGACGAACAGGCAGGCGCCGGCTTAGGACTGGCCAAACCACGCCGCCGCGGAGCCCGGATCTAGAGCCCTCGGTCTTCAGAAGGAAATTGCGGCTGGCCCCGCCCTCCCGCCGCTCTGGGGTTCGCTCCCCGGCCCCGCCCGTCCCCCGTAGGAGGTGGGCCGCTTGGCCTCCGAGGTCGGCCCGCTCCTCATCTGCCCAACCGGGGCGTGTCGTTTCCGGCCTCTCAGGGTCGCCGGGAGCATTTAAAGAAACGCGTCTCGGTATTAAGATCTCGCTCCGCCCCAGTGCCAAGCAACACCGGCGCCAAATAAGTCCCGCGGGCCGGCTCCGCAGAACAGCAGCTCGCGGCCCGCGGTGCGGCGGCGGGTGGGGCGGGGCTCCATCGTGGGGCGGGGCCAGGGGGCGGGGCCGGCGGGGCGAGGGAGGCCCGGGAGGGAGGGGCGTGACCTGCCGGGCGCGAGCCGAGCCCCCGCCCCGCCCCCTCCTCGCGCGCTCGCTCGCTCGCTCGCGCAGAGGAAAACGTTGCGCAGGTTCAAAAATGGAACGTCGGCGGCGTGAGGGAGCGCGAGGGGGTGTGCGCGCGTGCGCGTGCGCGTGCGCGCCCGGGCGAGGGTGACGGGGTCCCCGCCGGCCCGAGCATCGCGCGCCTCAGCCGCGGCCCCGCAGCTCCGCCCCCGGCCCGGCCCGGCCCGGCCCCGGGCCCGCTCGCCCGCCGCCCCGCATGGAGCTGTCAGCCATCGGCGAGCAGGTGTTCGCGGTGGAGAGCATCCGGAAGAAGCGCGTGCGGAAGGTGAGGCTGCCTGGGGGCGGCTCCCAGGACCCCTGTGGGGTCCCCTGTTGTCCCCAGCACCGTCCCCTCCACGCTGGCGGCGAGGGGGAAAAGTGGGGCGGGGGGCCCAGGCAGCTCCGCGCTGCTGGGCTCGTCTCCCCAGTCCGTGCCTCAGTTTCCCCCGCCGCCTTGTAGGACGGAGTAGAATAAAAGTTGTCGCCCCAGCATCCTGGGGGCAGCTGAGCCCGCCAGAGCTGGAGATTAGGATCAGACTGTAGGGATCCTGAACGCCATCCTTCCTCAACCTCCCCTCATTCTAAATAAGGGGAGATTGAGGCCCAAGTTGAGGAAAAGGCTTGCCTGGTGTGTTAGCGTCGGAGCCGGGTCTCGAACTCAAGACTCTCGATTCGGTACCGAGACCTTTGAAGTTGGAGGCGGAGCTTCAGCCTCCCGCCTCCGAAGACTAACTCTGCACTTCGACCTTTTCGGATCCCTTCTACCCCCACCTCGGTCTTTTTCCCGGTCTTCCAGCGCACACCTCTCTGTCTTCCCCACCCCAACTCTCAGCCCCGCCCGGCCAGGCTCAGTGAAGCCGCCTACGGCGCTGGGGCATCCTCTAAGCTCCTCCCCCTTCCCTTCGCCTCCCAAACAGACGCCCTGCAATTTAAGGAGGCATCTATTCCACTGGGTTCGGGTACCCGCGCCTCGGGGCTTGGCTTTGGCGGTCCGTACGTCCTGTGCACCTGTTTGCGGAGTGGTCGCCTCGCGCTGGAGGTTGGGGATGGAAGCCCTTGGGGAAAGTTCATCCTCTGGCAGTCACCACCATCCTGTCCCCTCGTCTCCTCTCTGCAGCCCCTTGGGAGGCTTCAGTGGCAGGGCTGGGAGGGGTCTTAGAGATCGCCTTCTCCCTCCCGTTTGACAGAGGCAGAGACTCAGACCCAGGCGGAGGAAATGACCTGGTCAAGGTCACACAGCAAGCTAGTGATGGGGGTAGAGCGGGAGCTCGAGTTGGCTCATTGCTAGCTCATCTTCTTTGGAGAGAGAAAACTCAGTCCTGGCATCTTGGGCCAAGGGTGAAGTTTGAGGTGGGGATTTTCTTTCCCCCAGCTCTGATGGGGTTGAACTCTTGGGGCTGCCCTTCCTCCTCCTTCTCCCTTCTTCCAAGGTTTCCTCGATTTTAATTTATTCCACAAAGCCCAGTGTTTTCCATGCACTGCAGCCTAAGCAGATACAGCGGTTACCTTCCTTCTTCGTGGAGGGTGAGGAACATCGTTCCTTCAGCCTTCATTCAAAACATATTTTTCGAGGGCCTGTTATGTACCAGGCAGCATTCTCAGCCCCAGGGAAGACTACATCCCTTCCTTCATGGAGCTGGCATTCTGGCAGAGGAGACACATAACGAACGAGGAAATAAATGCAGGTGTCCTCAAGTGGGGCCCTGTGCTATGCAGAAAGAGAGGTGGAAGGTGGGAGAGATGGCCTTAGCAAGGTCGGTCAGGGCAGGCCTCTTGGAGGAGGTGACACGTCTTGGTCTTAAGACGTGGTGGGGACGGGTTTGGACTGGAAAGCCAGGCCCGGTCAGTGAGGAAGGGAGGGGTCAGGCTCTCTTTTGTAGCTACTAGAGATGTGACCACCACTTCTGAAGGGGGAGACTTTGTTAGTCTTCTCTGGGGTCCCACCAGGGTCTTTTGAGCCGGGGGTCTCCTCTGGGCCAGAGGCATCCCCTCCCAGAGAGGGGGCTGGCTGGTGGGACTAGCACCACGGGAAACACACCAGTGAGGAATTTTTCTAGGACCTGGAGAGTCTTCTGTTCTAAAAAGTTAAGACTTACGGTCTTAGCACTGGGACTCTGGACACTGGATCTTTGGCGATAACCTGCCCCATTTGGTCTTAGTTTCCCCGTGTGTGTGACACCAGCTCTGAGCTTCTGCCACAGGAGCCCCAGAAATGTTTGGGGCCAGATGTGCGCCTGTGCTTTCGCAGGAAGCGAAAGCGATCCAGGGGTGATCACGCAGCAGCCAAAGTTTGGGTGTCTCTGGGTTGGTGGGGGATCTTGTGGGAGGGGGCGTGTCCCTGGGCTGTGTATGTGTTGGGGGAACATCAGTGCACAGTAGGGGTTGGGCCTTACTGTCCCGGGAGTGGTTTTTGGGGCAGCCGTGTATCTCACTGTTTCTGCTCTTCTTTCTTCCCAGGGTAAAGTCGAATATCTGGTGAAATGGAAAGGATGGCCTCCAAAGTAAGGCTCCTGTGTGTGTGTGTGTGTGTGTGTGTGTGTGTGTCCGTGTGTCTGTGTGTCTGCCTACCTGTTCACCCTTCTCTATGCCTCTTGCCTCTCCAGCTGCTTTTAGCTTTTAGCTCTTAGCTCCAGCTGCTTTAGTAATTGGCCATTGGACCTTGACTAAATCATCTTCTTCTCTGGGTCTCAGTGTCCCCTCTGCCAGCTGAGGGGCTAGAAGGACATGAGGGCCAAGGTGGGCCCCAGCTCCTCTTCTCTCCTGCTCTTCTCTGGGTTGAGCTTCATCTCCTGATTGCAGCCTCCCCTCCCCTCCTTCTGGCCTTTCCTGGCACCTGGGAGGTGAAGGCCCAGCGTCTTGGCTTCAGACATGGCTGCTCGCCAGGTGGAGGCAGAACAAATACAGGCCGAGTGCGGGTTTGTGGGGCTGGATTAGACACGTCTAGCCAGTGCAGCATGAGTCCCCAGTGCCATAGAGCTAGGGGCAGAGCCTGAGCCCCCTATGCCTTTGGACAGCATTCTCCAGTCTACCAAGCAGGTTTCCATACAGCCTTGTGAAGCAGGTATGGTGGTGATCTCTAAAGATGAGAAAGCTTGCTCAGAGAAGGTAAGCGCCTTGCCTTAGGTCCCACAGCAAGTGGAGGCAGAGGTGGGACTTGAACCGGGCCTCCCTGCTTGCGGAAGCCTCCTCTGTGCCTCTTCCATCTTGGAGTTGGGGGACAGGGTGCTGGATCCAGGACTTCTCTCCGTGGCTCCACCTCTCCTGCTAAGGTCCAATCAGGAACCTTCCTAGTAACCAATCACCACCCAACAGGGCGGTGGGAGTGGGAGGGACTGAGCAAGTCGTGGGGCCTCTTCATTGGTCTGTGGGTGCCCTGCCTCCTTGCCCTCCTGGAAACCCCCTTGGCCCAGAGCCTCTGCTCTCTGTGCAGGGGGCTTTCTGCTGTGTTTACGTTGAAGGCTGAGCTGGTATTGGATTCTAGGAGCATCATGGGAGCCTGGTGGGGAAACAGAGCAGAGGGGAATACAGCCTATGTCACCTGAGCTTCCCTTTCTACAAAACAGGCTCATTAGGCCAGGCCCTGCTCCCCTCTCCCAGGCTCCTTCACCTTGCGGGTGAAAGTCCTGGGCCCGTGTGTTCAGGGCACCCTGCAGGCGTCCTGAGGATTGGGGTCGGTGGCTGGCCCACCAGATAATGCGCCGGTTGGCTCCCGCTGCCCCTGCTGCCCCCTCCCCAACACCCCAGAACTGGAGGGGGATCCCCTGCTCCTCACGGCAGATGAGAGGTGGACTCATCGGGGTGAAGAAGCAGTTAAGAGTTGAGGGAGAGCTAGAAAAGGAAGATGCCTAGGATCGGCCGCAGGAGCGCCGACTCCCTGGGTGCACGCTCCCCACTCAGCTTGTGCGCCAGAAGGCACTGCACTGGGGTGTGGTCACCAGCCTGTTGGCCTTCACAGCACTGTTGGCTATTTTTCCTCCTCTGTAGACTCCCATCTTTTGAAAGATTTCCTTCTCTAAACAGAGGTACCTCTCAATGAAAAGTTCCTTCTTCCACTTTTTAATTTAATTTAATTTTATTATTATTATTTTTTTTTATTTTTTTTCCTTCTTCCACTTTTTAAATCCCAAACGGATATGTCTGCCTACCAGAGCTTCAGCCAGGAGAGAAGGGCCTGGCACTCCAAAGGCAGTCCAGTCCCTCGTGCTTCTGCTGGCCTGAGCCCCTCACCCTGATGCCACTTGTTTCTTAACATGCTGAGACCACCAGGGGGGCCCTAATGCCTGCCTTTGGTGACTCCGCAAAGGTTCTGGGAGTCCTGTTTGACCAGATGACCTGGGGCACCCCTGACTCTCCTGCACATTGGTCCTGGGTTCCTGGCCTGGTTCACAGCCGTCCAGGTCCCCAACATGGTGGGGCCTGTGGTCCCTCATCTCCAGGTTGGAATGATGAGGCCTGTGTCACAACATTGTTGTGAGGATTAGATGATGGAGATAAAGTACTGGTGCTTTCTCAGGTGACCAGGCACTTAGGAAATGTTTGTCGTTAACACAAAGTCAGACAGCTCAGCTTCTAGGTTTCCCTGCAGCCAGGAAAGGGATCTGGGAAATCCCATTCGCCATAAAAACTCAACATAGCCTTAGAAATGATTTGGGTCAGTCCTCAGATGGGGAAACTGAGGCCCAAAGGGAGGATCATTACAAGAGTATAACTTCCAACCCCATGCTACCTGCTGTATCACCCCACTTGACTTGGGGGAAGACAGGTTCAGTCAGGGGGAGAGCAGGAGAACCCAGGCCCTTTTATAATCCACTGGGGCTTAGTCTCCTCTTCTCAGGGGGCCTTGCTTGGAGAAGAGGCTGAGAGAGAGGCTGGGGAGTGGGTAGTTGGGCAGGCCTGGGAGCCTTGGCTGGGGGAGAGTCTGATTCTCCTGCTCAGCAGCACCTTCCTCGCCGTGGCCAAGGAGGCTTATGTTAGTAACAGAAACCATGATTTAAACAAACACTCTGTGCCAGGCCCCTTTTAGGCCATTACATGCTTTGCCCATTTTCTCTCCCCAACTGCAGACAAATGACTGCCCTTCATCCCCAGCAGATGGGGCAGAGGAGCTATCTTGTTTGTTCTGGAAGGTACTGCAAATTGCCCAGGGAGGGGCCAGGGGAACAGGGTGATGGATGTTAAGTCACCAGGTACAGGCCCTCTGCCCCACGGAGACTGTCAGATACCCCACTTATTTCAGCCTGCCCAGGACTGCTGTTCCCCTTTTGGGAATGCATTCCTCCCTTCCTTCCTTCCTTTACCACTTGTGAATACTACCCCATCTTTTAGGGAGGACTGCCTCCATGGAGCTTTGGTAATGATATTGTCAGTGGGTACAGCAATAATCAGGCTGCTGGTCAGTAAGCACCTTGTCTGAGTCAGGTATTGGCCCATTTTTAAGTGCCTCATGGCAACCGATTTTACAGATGGGGAAACAAATCCACAGCAGAGGAGGCCATGCCCAGGGTCATCTACAGCTGGGATCATTTGAACTATGGTTTGCCTGACCCCAGAATTTGGGGACCTAGCCCCTGTGATACACAGTCAGCTCTGCCAAAGGTGACTGAGGATCTTTTGTCCTTTGGTCTTTTGACTATTCAGTAAGAAGTGCCTAGGCTTTGGAGTGCCTAGGCAGACCAGGCTGCCTTTGAACCCTCGTTCTGTAGATTTTACAAGCTGTGTGACCCAGGGCAAAGCCCTCAACCTCTGCACCTCCATTTCTCCACCTGTAAAATGGAGCCCTAGCCTCACAGGACCCTGGCAAGGCTGCCTGAGACCCGAAAAGTTTCACAGCAATGCCAGGGGCAGAGGAAGGGCGTCATCTCCTTCCAGCGCAGGGTTTGGGCAGCCGCAGCAGAGTCCAGGATTGGGGCCTGGGAGGTTTTTGCACTTGCTTGGAACTGATTTCTTAACGAGCATTTGCTTTTATTATGCGTCACGCTGAACTAAGTGCTTCACGTGGCTTCGCACAACTAATTCTCACATTAGTCCCACTTCACGGATGAGTAACTGGAGGCCCCAGCGGCGGACTTACCGGCGCACCCGAGTCCGCCTCGCTGCTTCGTTTTTTGGAGGGCTTTAAATGGGAGGGTGGGGGTACTAGGGCGGGCCTGGCTCTGGGGGGCCCCGCCCCCTGCACGGCGGGAGCCTGCGCAGCGGAGCCCAGGCGGGGCGGCCGCGAGCCTGTTTACCCGGACTCGGGCGGGGGGGAGGGGGCGGGACGGTCGGTCACGTGGCCGTGTTTACCTCGGAGCCGGCGCGCGCCGTCCCCGCCCCCGCCCCTCATTGGCTGGCCTGGTAATCCGGGGCGCGCCCCTCGTGCGTGCGCGCTCACGGCGGACCCGCTGCAGGGGGCGGGGCGGGGCCAAGTGGGGCTCTCCGCCCCGCCCCGTGGAGCGCTCCGTTCCCGCCCAGCCCGCGTCCGCCCCCCTGCACGCCCCGCCCCATTCCGCCCTGCGACCCGCAGACTCAGCTCCGTGGTATCTAGGCTGTGAGCCCCGCCGGCTGGGTGCTCTTCTGCCCGCGCCCAGTTCTTCGCAAAGCGGGTTTGCCCTCGACGTGGTCTCTCTCTCCACATTGCGGAGCGGGGCTAATGGCCTCCACTTCATGGGACAGGGATGTCGGGGAGAGTGAGACGTAGCGCAGTCCCCCTCCTTTTTCTCTCGCGCAGCACGGAGCAGGACCTGGCCTCCTGCTGCCTGGTCTGACCCTCTCCCATTGTTTCAGACCCCCAGCAGCCCCAGCCCAGTAACAATGTCCCCTGAATCCACTGACCCTTTCTGTGCACGTACTGTGTACGAGGCCCCCGTCAGACACGGGGCATGGTCAGTCGGGCACTGCCCGTCTCCCGAAGACATTACAGTCCGGCGGGGAGACAGATGCAGTGACATGTGAGACACCCAAAGGTAGAGGGTGGCCAAGATTCAACAGTTCCAACCACAGACTGGTCACGTGCTGTCTCAGTGACCTTGGCAAGATGCTTACCCTCTGTGCCTCCCTTTCTTCGTCTTTAAGTGGGGTAACCTACCTCATAGGGGTTTTGTGAGGAATTGAGTAGTCCCTGGCAGTCGTGCTGTTACCATGATGGTGGTGATTCTTAAGATGAGGAAACGGAGGTCCAGAGGAGGTTGGGGACTTGCCAGGAACCACACAGCACCTCCATCAACAAAGAAATGGGCAGGGCAGTGGAGAAGTGGGCAGGACAGAGAGGACTAGAACACTGTAGGGATATTTTAACAGAGCAGAGAGGGCGAGGCAGAGGACAGAGGACACAGGAGGAAAGCAAAATTCCTCTTTTCTTGTTTCTAGTTACAGTTGGGGAAAGTCAGCCTTTGTTTTGGGAGAGGAAGGTTGGGAGTCTTTGCCAGTCTCTGGTTGCTTACACTTTGGGCATTACTCCAACTACTAAAAAAAAAAAAAAAGTTTCACTTTTGGCATTTCTTCAGGGTGAGCAAAACTCTACAGTGGTTTCTGTCACCTTTCCTAGAGCACCGAGGGACTGGGGCTGGGCTGGGCACCCTGGGGAGGGCTTACAGCCTGCCAACCAAGATACCAGCTGGGTTCATCAATAATTTTGGAAGTACCAAGTGCCCAGGCTGTGGCGAGCAGCAGGGAGGAGGCTGGGAGTGGGACAGCTTGGAGAGGATGTCAGGGGAAGCTACAAGGGCCTGGCTCCTAAAGGATGAGGAGGTGGTCACCGAGGGACTGGCCGTCAGGAGGAGAACACAGCATGTACAAGGAAGGTGTCATTGTGCCCGATCAGGCTGGGCCTGTGGCACTTGGGTAAGGGCTATAAGGTCCTCAGGGCACAGACCTTTGTCACTGAGTCCACAGAGCCTGACACGGGGCCCAACGCACAGTAGGTGCGCAGAAGCGTCCGTGGAAGGAAGGAGGAAAGGATTCTGTCCTTGGGTAGCTTGTTGTTCAAATCCGGATTGGACTGCTGGTGGGTATCAGTGTCCCAGGACAGTTGAAGGTGAAGGTTTTAGCTCGGCTGATTAGGAGGCAGCCCGAGGAGGGGCTGGCCCCAGCCTCTTTCTGCCTCCTAACACCTCCGTGACACTTCTCACCTCCCTTCTTACCTAGCGCAGCTGGGGGCCACCTGGGTCAGAATCATAGTCCGTGGCTCTGGTGTTGTTTGTATGCATACGTGCGCACACATGAACACACATGTGTATTTATATGTTTGTGTGTGTATTGTATGTTTGAGTATGTGTATGCATACACACATTTAGATTTGTGTTTTAAAACTTTTAGTTTTTTATGCACTGGCATCTGTTTATGGTGAACTGTACTAGTTTTTCCATTCATGAAGTGATACAAAGTTGTTTTTTTTATCTATGTTTTTAAGTAATCTCTACACCCAACATGGGACTCAAAGTCACGACCCCGAGACCAAGAGTGGCATGTTCCTCTGACCAAGCCAGCCAGGCACCCCTAAAGTTTGATTTTAAAATAAAATTATTAAACTAAAAAAAAATGACCTGCTTTAGGGCCACCTGGGCGGCTCAGTCAGTTAATCGTCCGACTCTTGATTTCGGCTCAGGTCATGATCTCGTGGTTCGTGAGTTCGAGCCCCGCTTGGGGCTCTGAGCTGACAGCGCAGAGCTTGCTTGGGATTCTTTTTCCTTCTCTCTTTCTCTGCTCCTCCCCGTCTCACACTCTGTCTCAAAAAGAATAAATAAATACACTTAAAAAAAAAGTGATCTATTTGAAAGGCAGATATTAAGTAAATGATAGTGCATGTGGATCAAAGGTGGCTTGAGCTGTGGAACTGCTGAGCTCTGACTTCCAGATCTGTCCCAACAGGGGATGGTCTCTGGTGGGGAGGTGGTGGAAATACCAAGGGGCCTGCCGTGGCATCTCTGTACCAGTCAGTCACTAGACATCTACCAAATTCCTGCTGCGTGCCGGGCCCGACAAGGGAACTTCAGACCTGGCCATGAAGGTGCAGATGTGTACCGAGGAGGGAGGGAGTAGCTCGGCCCAGGCAGAGAGGGCCATGCTGGGGCCAGGGCTTGAGGATGGCTGGGGACAGCAAAAGGAATAGGCACGGAGCCCTTAGGTGAATGCATTAAGCAGCACGGGAGCTCTTTATGGTTGGGGAAATGGAGGCACAGAAGTGTTGAGGAAATCCTTCAAGGTTGTGTGGTGAGCAAGGGCAGGGCTGGGATTTGACCCCAGCTGGTCTGGCTCTAGAGCCTCCGCTCTTGACCACATGCTCATGCCTCTCATGGGAAGGGAATCCTGGGAGAAGGACCCTGTGCTCCTGAGGTGAACACGAGGTCTAACTGGGAGTTAGACACACTTGTTTAGAGGCTGATGTGATCGGTGCTCAGAACGAGGGCAGTCCTAGTGTCGTGGGAGCCTCCCGACCCAGCCTGGGCAGCCAGGAACAGCTCTCGGGAGTTGGTGACAATTCCGCCGGACCGGGGAAGGGCCAGAAGCCTGCCCCGCCCCTGCCCCCAGTGGGCCCAGGTGGAACTACCCTAGCTTCCGTGAATGCCAGTGGGGAGCAGGGCCGCGTCTGACCTCTTCTCTCTCTCCCCAGGTACAGCACATGGGAGCCAGAAGAGCACATCCTGGACCCCCGCCTGGTCATGGCCTATGAGGAGAAGTAAGGGGGCCTCAGCCTGCTGCTGGCTTGGCTCCGGATGAGGGTCATGGGCGTGGGGGTCGGGGACTTGGTGGGGACAGCCTGGTCTAGTCTGCAGCTGGGGGTCCTGGGTCCCATTCCTGTCGCTGAGTGACGCTGGCCACGTCTCTAACCTCCCCAGGCCTCGGTCTCTCTGCTGTAAAATGGGCCGTCTGTAATACCACCGGCCCCGGTTTCCCTGAAGTTGGGGTTTCAGTTGCTGCGAAGAGTGTAAAAATGCTTTTCACAGATGCCCTGTGTGAGGGGCACAGTATCAGTAATGCGCCGTCATGGCCCTGGGGACAGATCAGAGAGAGATTCTCCCACCAAGCAAAGGGAGGTCCGGTGAAGCTGGAGAAAGGCCGGGGACCATGGCTTTGGAGCAAGGACATCTGAGTTCTGGTCCATCCCACCTGGCCGCCTCCCAGCTCAGTGGCCCTGGGCAAAGCTCCCTTACCTCAGTCTCCCTTACCTGCCAGTGCTCTGCTCCGATTCCGAAGGTCGGTTCGCGATCGGCAGCTCCACCGGTGGGCAGTGAGGGCGCATCTCAGGGGGGAGCCTTTGACAGAATGTTGTTTCTCCTGATGTGGGAGCCTTTTGAGTCTCGCCATCCCCGTCTGCCGCATGAGCTCCAGCTTGACCGACCTCCCTGCCAGCAGGCAGCCCAAACCCTCCTGCCTCTTCCCTGGAGACCCTGCAGGGCGGGATCTTTTCATAAAATTGTTTTCATTTGGCCCTTCGCGGTAGCCTCCTGAGACAGGGATGAGGGTCTCATTGGATGGATGGGGAAACTGAGGCTCTGAGGAGCTAAGGAGCTTGTCCGGGTGTCTCGCAGCTGGGAAGCAGCCAACCTAGGACTTAACCCAGAGCTTCTGACTCCAAGTCAGATGCCCTTCCTCTGGCCCTCCTTGCCCTCTTCCCATGGCTTCTCCCCCAGGAAGTTTCCTGTTGCCGATTCCAAGGACCTTCCATGGTTCTTTCCTTTAAAAATCAGGGTGTCCCTGTCCCTCAGCTTCTTTCTTGCCCCCGGGTGCTTGGGAAAATCCTGTGGAATGTCCCGGACTGTCGCGAGGAGAGTGCCGGGCAGGTGCCAAAGTCCTGGGTTAGCACCCTAGCTCTGCCACTCGCCAGCTGTGTGGCGATGGGCAAGGCCTTTTCCTCTTGGAGCGTCATCTTCCCCATCTGTGAAGTGGGGATAAGAGTGCTGATCTCATGGGGCTCTCATGGGGACCAAGGTTTCCGAAAGCATTTTGTAGGCCAGTAAGTGTGGGCACACGTGTGTGAATTATCTTCCCGATGGTAACTAAGGGTCGTTCGTTCATTTGCGCAACAGGTATTGAGGTTCCGCTGTGTGCCAGACACTATTCCAGGTGTCTGGGGACACAGCAAGGAACCAAACCAACAGACAACCCTATTTTCATGGGGCTCCAGTGCAGAGACCGGCAATAAAAAAACATAAAAAAAAAACCCCGTATACGGTATCAGATGGTCATAACTGCTGCAAAGACAGGGTTGGGGGCAGAGAGAGGGGATAGGTAGGGGTGCAGAGGTCAGTGGGTGGTCAGGTGGGGGGTGTGACCAGAGACCTGGATTAAGCGAGGGATTGAGCCCAGTGAGTATTTTAGAGGACATCCCAGGTAAAGAGAACAATCAGTACAAAGACCCCGGGGTGAGAGCCGGTGTTTAAGGAACAGCACGGAGGCCAGCGTGGCTGTGAGTGTGGCTGGCTGGGGTGATGTGAGCCGGGTAAGGTGTGGGAGATGAGGCAGGAATGGGGCAGCTGAGGGAATGGGGGGCGCAGCTCAGGGAGTGCCGTGTAGGTCCTGGTGCAAGATCCGGATGTTATTTTGAAGGAGTCAGGAAAGTCAATAGTTAAGGAACAAACGAAGAGCTTGTACAGACCCACTGTGTGACTTTCAGCCGACTTCTTCTCTCTCAGTCTTGGTGAAAAGGAGGTGAAAGAGGGATGATGTCCATTTAACACCTGCTCTGCAGGGTTTTAAAGAGACTCAGAGGGAGTCTGGCAAGGGGGCTCTTTTGGGGAGTCCCGCCCGCAGGGAGAGGCCGAGAGGGTACGACTCCTAAGTCGCCACAGCCCTACAGCACTGGCCATTGATGGGTAGGACCCAAGGCTGGCAGAAACCAGGCCCTGGGTGGTAAGGACTGGATAGAATGGACCTCTCCCCCTTCACACATGCACGTGCACACACTCACACACACGCACGCATGCACGCTGTAGATCGGAAACCCGGATCATGTGGCCTGGGCTCCAGGCCTGCCCTGGGGGCCCTGATTGGACCCTGGGCCTGACCCTCACTAGGCCTGGAGCCCGGAGCTCAGCGGCAGAAGTTGTCAGAATTTTGGCATGGGGCAAGTCATTTAGCGTCTTTGTGCCTCAGTTTCCACAACTATAAAATGAGGATAGTAATAGTGGCTCCCTCACAGGGGGGCCTTAGGTAGAGCAGTGCCTTGTGCAGAGCGTCCGGTATGTGATGATCATACGCCACACTTACCTAAACGTCACAAACACGCTCCCATCATTATTCTTTTCCCCTAAGGCCCTTCCCTTTCCCCCTGTCTACTTCCTCCTCCTCTTCCTCTCTTCTTTTTTTCCCTTCCTCCTCCACCTCACTTTATCATTTTAGCTTTTTCTCCCCCCTATTTCGATAAATCCCAGGGACCCCTCTTGCTTCTCCCAGGAGCCCTGGTGGCCGGCTGAGAAGTGACCGCTCGCTCCAGACAAGGGCACTGAGGTCCAGAGGGGAAGCGACCGGCCAGGGTCTCCCGTGGATCAGGGGAGAGCTGGGCCTGGAACAGGGTGTCCTGGTGCCCAGCACCAGCTTCCGAGGGAAGATTCTCACCCTTAAAGGCTGGCAGTTCCCTCCTGGCAGCCGAGCGGCTGCTATCACAGCGCCTTGGCTGCTGCTTTCAGACGCCGGCTCCGGGGCCCCGGGTCAGACCTGCTGCGGCCAAGCGCGCAGGCAGGGAGGGAGGGCCCCACGCGAGGTGCGTCTCCCCAGCACCCCTGGAGACGGCAGACAGCTGCCGCCCCGAGGAGGGCTGGCGGTGGACCAGCTGCCTGGGACTGTCCGGTTTTGCCGAGCTCAGATGGAGAGACCGCCCCGAGTCACACAGCCCGCAGCGGGAAGGGGGCACGCTCCCGGCCCCCGCATTCTCTCTCCTGCCCACATGGCCTCTGCAGTGGGGGCTAGCTATGGAGAGTGGGATGGAATGAGATGAAAAGGTGGAATGAAAATGGCTTTGAAGCTGTTGCTGGAGTCTCTGTTGCGATGTCTCGCATGTGTCCCGTGTGACTTTGTACACATCCTTGGGTTGTGTGTGTGTCTGTGCAGGTGGGTTGTGGGGAGGGCACCCAGCAGAGAACCTGGCATCCACCAGGGACTCCGAAAAGGCGAGCTTTCCTCCCTTTCCCCAACCAGATGATACAGTGAGGGCCTGTCCTCTCCACCAGGTTCATGCAGATCCCAAATGGGGGGAAATCTGGGCAGGGCTTCGCTTACAGAAGGACCGTGCCCATGCTCATCAGCCCCCCTGGGACGTCTGAGGCAAATTTGATTGGCAGGTTTCTATACAACTCTCCTGAGGGTGGAAACTGTTTTGTTTTGGAGGCTGTTCCCAGTGGCGTGCAGAGCGGGGCTCTGGCGTGACCCTGGAGCCCGGTAAAGACACGCCTGCTTTTGGAGATGTCGCCCGCGTCCCTCCTCAGCATTAGGACCGGTGGCTGTGCCCTCCCCTTTTGTCAGAGGGGAAGACCGAGACCCTGGGACATGAACATGGGACCCCACTGTTACGGTCTAACGAGGGCAATGGGGAGGAGTCCCTACTCCGGGGTCGGGGGGTGGCCTGTGGTGGGTGCCCCCTTTTCCCATAGACAGCGGAGGCCTGGGCGGAGCGGATGCTTTCCTTTCCCTTAAATGTCACCAGTGTTTGCTTTTCTTCTGCCATCTGCTTTGCACCCCAGGGAGGAGAGAGACCGAGCGTCGGGGTATAGGAAGAGAGGTCCGAAACCCAAGCGGCTTCTGCTGCAGGTAACGCCACCAGCCTTGGTGCCCACCCACAGTCCCCCCCTTGCTCCTCCTACCAGCCTCCCCCACCCCACGCATTTGCACCAGCCAGTGGAGCCGAACTACTTAACCTCTTTGCTCTGCCCAGGGCACGGGGTGGTGGTGGGGGGGACTTAGTGGGTCCATCTCCACAGGGGGAGGTGGGGAAGGAAAACAGCCTGGGCGGGAGGTGCTGTGGGTATGGGGGAAGATGGGTCTATGGCCCATTGGTGGGAGCCTAGACTTTTGAAAGCTTAGAATCTTGTAAATTAGCCTTCATCACGCTCAAAGTCACCAGAACACAAGATTGTAACATTGGAGAACCTCAGACACATACACGTTAGAACTGAGGAAACGTGGGAGCCTGGGATTTTAGAATCCAAGAAAAGGACACTCAGAATTCTGAGACCGTAGTCTTGAAATGCCCTAGAAATGTGTCGTTTTTGAGTGAGAAGAAACCTATGGGGCCCCCTTTTCCAATCCTCTGCCACAGGCAGGGGGGTTGTGTCTAGACTCTGGGACACCCCAAGTTACCCAGGTCTTGGGGCCACTTTGCTGACATCACTGGTCTGCTTGGAACGCGGGTGAAGTTTGAAGTGACGTGGCTGTGTGATTTGAGGCAGGTCTCTCTGCCTCTCTGAGCTCGAGCGTTCTCTGTAAAATTGGGGTGATCAGCGTACCTGCTCTCCTTAAGTGAATAAGGTTCACCCGGGTATTTGAAGCCAAAAATAAGGCTTCTTGGTCCCCACGCAGGGTGAGGAGACATGTCCAGTCTCCTGCCCACCCTTGATTAGAGATCACCTGGGACTTTTGCCAGATAAGGTGGGATTCCCTTCATGCGATGGGTATTTTCACAGGGTTTGGTGTGAATTAGGTCCCAGGAAGGAAAGTAGCAAACTAGCCCCGAACTTAGCAACTTAGAGCAATAAACACTTAGTACCTCACCCAGTCCCGGTGGGTCAGGAATTCAGGGGTCCTGTAGCTGGTTCCTTAGTGATTTCTAGTTCAGGTTACGGTCACGATGTCAGCCAGGGCGCACTCATCTGGAGGTTTGACCGGGGCTGGACCGTCGGCCGGCTGCTCGCGTGCCAGCAGGTCAGCACGGGATGTTGTCAAGAGGCCTGGTACTTTCCAAGGGCTCCCGGGTGGCCTTGCAGCGTGGCCACTAGCTTCCCCAGAGTGGATGATGTGAGAGAGAGAGAGAGCATGAGGAAGGTGGGAGCACAGGGTCTTTACTGACTTAGCCTTGGAGGTCCCAACCCACAGTGCCCAGGGTTCCAGGGGACTGCCCATGGCTGTGAATTCCCCGAGGCGCGCATCGTTGGGGCGGTCTCAGAGGCTGGCCACTCTTTTCTTCATCGTCTCACTGACGAAGAAACCGAGGCTCAGGGAGGCCGGTAGTTTACCCAGAGCTGGATTCAAACCCAGGTCTGGCCCTGGGTGCTCCTGGACGGCTGTGGGCAGCCTCAGGTTCTCGCTCTGTGGACGGCAGGAGGGAGGAGCTTACTGGGCTCGTGATGGCCTGTGAGCCGGGCCGAAGGAGCAGGTTTTGGTAAAGCTGCCATCGGATAAGGCCTCCCGGCATGGCAGTGTTGTCCCGATCTCCGCCTGGTCGGCCCTCCTCCTGTCCCATAACCACCCATGCCCCATGCCGTGTGACGGGCATTAGTGGGCAGCATTGGCGAATGGAGCCTGCGCATGTGGGCTTTGCTCCCAACTGGGAGATGTTTGACCGGCAGGCCCCATCTGAGGGCCTCGCTCTCCGTGGAGACTCTTGGCCCCTGGTGACAGGTGGCAGCAGAAGGTACCGTCCCAGCGTGATCCACGCCTTCCCGACGCCTTAGCACCAGGGATCTCTCGTGGATTTGTCTAAATTTCTGCCAAAGTCAATTAGTCAAATCCCCGGAGTACAAAAAATCCAGCCCTTGCGTGGCGGGAGAACGTGCCCTCCGGCCCCATTTTCACGAGAGTGAGACGGGGCATCGGCAGGGGGCTGGGCCCGCGCAGCTCAGGGGGAGGAGTGGAGCGCCTGTAGGCTGCTGGCAGAGCACTGTCCCTGTGGCCGCGTGACCGTGCGCCCAGTGCCACGTGCGCCCCTGGTTACTTGCCCCGGGAGCCTTAGGGCCTCCATCTCACACCATCTCCTCGACGGCCTGGCTGTCTCGGCTTTGGGGGTCCTTTAGTAAGCAGAAGTGCCTTTCCTGGGATGAGGAAGAACTCCTTCACTTGTCTGCTTCACGAACCGAGATTTGGTTTTTCTCGGTCGATGTTCAGTCTGTACCTCTTGTACGCTCCTCTGCTGTGCACCAGAGTAATGTTCCCTGCAGCCCCATCCCGGCGCCACCTACAACCCCCTGGGGAGATGAGGCTGCCCTGTGGGGCCAGGACGAGTGGCTGTACCCGGCCAGGGCTGGGGCTGGGCTGCTCGGGGCTGGCTTTCTGGGCCGGGGTGGGGGTCGGGGTGATGGCCGGCTCCGGGCCACGGAACGCAGGGAAGGGCACTCCAGGCGGGGGGGGGAACGGCATGAGCAAAGGCGCGGCAGTGGCGGGGAGGGCAGGGCTGACCCGCCGTGCCCTGGCTTGCCCCCGCAGCGGCTGTACAGCATGGACCTGCGGAGCTCCCACAAGGCCAAGGGCAAGGAGAAGCTGTGCTTCTCCCTGACGCGCCCACTCGGCAGCGGGAGCCCTGAGGGGGTGGTCAAGGCAGGGGCGCCCGAGCTGGTGGACAAGGGCCCCTTGGTGCCCACCCTGCCCTTCCCGCTCCGCAAGCCGCGCAAGGCCCACAAGTACCTGCGGCTCTCACGCAAGAAGTTCCCGCCCCGCGGGCCCGACCTGGAGAGTCACAGCCATCCACGGGAGCTCTTCCTGCAGGAGCCAGCAGCCCCGGACGTCCTGCAGGCGGCCAGCGAGTGGGAGCCTGCTGAGCAGCCCCCCGAGGAGGAGGGTAAGGTGACCAGGCCCCGAGGCCCAGTCCCAGAGCCCCTCAGAGCTGGAAAGTCCCCACGAGTCATCAGGTTCAGCTGCCGTAAGGCCCAGAGAGGGCCCGGTGGGCTCCTGAGGCTGCACAGCCCGCAGGGGCCCCCGGCTCAGCCTGGTCCCCCTCCTCCCGTGGTCCCACTGTGGGTGAACTGGCCCAGGCAGGGAAGATAAATGTAGTGGCGTCCTCCCGTGTGTCCAGCCTTGAGCTAGGCCCCGACCTGGCCGCGGACGTGGAGGGGGACCCGGTGCTGGGCTGGCGGGGGTCTGCATGCCGCCTCCCGCTCCCACCTTTCCTACGCTGTCGTCAACGCTGTCCCCCATCTCTCTGCCTTTCTCTCCCGTGGCTGCCGCAGATGCAGACCTGGCCGAGGGGCCCCCTCCTTGGACTCCCGTGCTCCCCCCGAGCGAAGTGACAGTGACCGATATCACCGCCAATTCCGTCACCGTCACCTTCCGCGAGGCCCAGGCGGCTGAAGGTTTCTTCCGGGACCGCGGCGGGAAGTTCTGAGTCACCGTTTTTACTCTTCGTAAACTGTTTGCTTTTGGGCTTGGGGTGGGGACTTCCAGAGATGGGGAGGGGTTGGGGGCGGGGTAATTATTTTATTTAAAAATATATGGAACAGGAGAAGGGGGGGAAGATCCTGACACTTTCCCGCCACCTCGCCCCTTTCTCTGCGTGTGATGTTTACAGAAAGGCTCGGTGGTCTGTCTGGGGGGCTGGGGAGGCCCGGCATCGCTCTGTCGGTCAGGGTGCCGTCTCTGGGCCCCCCACCCCCGGATGCCTCCACCACCAGTGTTCTCTAGAGACGCAGCAGCTGGTCCCAGGAACCAAAGGAGAACGGGAAGGCCCAGACCCTCTCCCTTGAGCCACCCCCTCCCGCCTTTTTGGTTGGTTTCCCTTTTCCGTTTTGGGGGCGGCGGGTGGGGGTGGGTCGCTGTGTGTCACTTTCCACCCCAGCTTTGCGGTGGGATACGGAGGCTGGCTTTGGCCAAAAAGGACTGGGTCAAAATGAGGGGGCAGGAGGAAGGCTTTGAGGTTGCTGGGGTGCGTTCCAGACCCTTCAGAGAGGTCTTCCCCTGGGGGAGGCTGCCCGCCGAGCCCCTTCTCCGGGGAGCTCCCCCACCCGCATCGCCTGACCCGTGAGGTGGGCGCACCCAGCCCCGTGCCCTCGCGACCACGCGCGCTGCCTGCAGCCGTGGGCCGTGGGCCTTGCAAATCTCCTGTTCGGAAACCCTGACCCGGGGAATGCGGGGCGATTCGCAGCACCTGAGAACTTGTCGGGGGCACCCCACCCTTAACCACCCTTGTACAGCACATCATGTGACGGGCTCTGTCCCAACTCGTTTGCTCACAGCTGTCAGCAGAGGGCAGGATGGCCTCCGATGCTCCCAGCACGCAGGGGGGTTTTGTGGCTTCACCTGGCCGGCCACAGGTGTGCACGTGTCTGTGCAGGTGCGCCGTGGGTCAGCACTGGCTCTGAGGCACTTGGGCCCTGTCCTTCTTCCCCCGAGGGGCTCTTGTTTTCTCTGACTCAGGTGACTTTTCAACCCTACCCACTCCTCTCTTTTTCTGCCCTCCCAGAGAGGGAGGGAGCGTCCCGTCACCTTCTCAGGGCAGCCTTCAACTCCCGAAACTCTCCCTCCTCGCATTCCGTGTCCCCTTCCCATTCGTCCGAAATGCCACAGCCGGGAGCGACCTAGTTTTCCTGTGGGGGGACCTCTGCCGTGTCTCTCTGCCGTCTGGCTGCGGGGGACGGTGGGTCAGGCTGTGTGTAAGCCCCGGGCCCACCCGGCAAGGGGCTGTGGCTGCCAGGAGGAGGGGCCCTCGGTTCCTGGTTTGCGCAAATGTGCCCCGCGGGCAAGTGGCTTCCCTGGCAATGAGGAGCGTCCTCTCCCCCTCTCCCCTGCCCCAGCCCTGTAAGGGAGAAAAAGCCAGATGGCAGGGGCGGGGGGTGGGGGGTGCCAGGGGAGCAAAAGTAAAAGGCTGGCTCCCTCTCCCTTTCCCCCATCATCAGAGTGGGGGCGCTTGGGGGGGGCCTGCCCGCCCTCTCCCAGGGCTCTCTCCCCACTCTGCTTTGTCCTGAGGAAGTCAGCAGAACCCTGCTGAGGCAAGGATAGGGCGGTTCTTCCCCCAGACCCCTTCTCCCCAAGTTCCCAAACCAAAGACAGCCTGTACCCCATTTTTGTTTGGGGTGCCCTGCTGGCGAGATTCCTAAATCCCTGAGTCTCTCTCTCCCCTCCCTCCTTAATCCTTCGTTGTCCAGGGTCAATTCAGTGCTTCCATTGGGGGGTGGTCCCCTCTGGTGGTTCCTCCCAGCCTGGGAAGTTGACTCTAGAGGAGTATGTGGGGGTGGACCGGGGAAGGAGGGGCGCCTGGACACCTCCACCCTGCCCAGCTGGGAGACCCTGGGTCGGGGAAGGGCAGTTTGGAATTGGGGGGGTGTCTCCCAGGACAGGGGCTCCCAACAGATGTGAGGGTGGTGGGGAGGGTGGCCGGGGGTGGGGGTCTGTCTGATTGAATGCCGTCGCCCGTGGCTTTGGGACCGGGCTGGCGGCTTGCAATAGAAGGAACCCCCCTCCTCCAGGGGACATGGGACCTCTAACTGCCTCATGGGCACTTTGAAAGAGCTGTTTGTGCAATTAGCAGGCCTGGAGATTTGGGGGGCTCTTTGTGGAGTGAGACGGCTGATGTTCTGTCTGCTGCAGCAAAACGCTTCTTGCCCCTTCCTCAGCATCCCGCGTCTCAGAGAGGGCAGAACCCTGGGAGCCGGGGCTCCCCGCGGCTCCCTGGGATGGAGACCTCTATGAGGGGCTGGGTGCGGCCTTGCAGGCCTCTCCCCAGCCCTGAGCGTCCCAGTGGGGCCTGGGACACTGAGCTCCCACCCCACCCCTCCCCAGAAGGCCAGTACTTGCAGGGGTGGGGGTTCTTAGAAAGAGTTGGACCCCCTGTCTTCCCCCCCTCCAGCCCCCACCCATTTTGAATGTAGAGAGCCCGGTCGGTACTTTCCTCTTGCTGTGGGATGGGGCGAGGAGAGGATTCCTCCACCCCCGCACGGCCACTTGTGATGCCCAGCCGAGCCCTGTCATCCCTCCGGGGTGATGATCCCCTTGCTGACTCCCCTCCTGCGGGGGCCGCTATGCCCGTGTAAGGTGGCTTAGCTTTGCTTTGTAAGTGGCCAGCCCGGCCTCCACGTCTCAGCACAGGAACGCTGCCTTTGCGCGGAATGAGCGTCGAGCTTTGTTCAGACAACGTGAATGTATTTGGGAGGGTTGGGGGTGTGAGATGATTCCAAGCACATGCCTTTTCCGAGTGAGTGTGTGCTGGGAGGGCTAGAGCGGACGCAGAGCGCGGTTTATTTTTGTACTGATATTGGTAAGAGACTGTATAGCATCTATTTATTTAGATGATTTATCTGGTAAATGAGGCAAAAAAAAATTATTAAAAATACATTAAAGATGATTTTGAAAAAAAAAAAAAAAAAAAGCTCTTGCATTCGAGCCTTCGTTTTCGGCGGAGTCACAGCTGGGCCGAGGAAGGAGCTCCAGCCCCCAGGGATTTAGGTCCCAGGTCTGCCATTTGCTGACCGTGATCTTGGACATTTTCTGAGCCCTCCAGATGTACAGCAGGATTACTTTGGGTGGGGGTGGGAAAGTGGTTGGGGACTGGAGGCTGGAGCATAGATGGGCAGGCGCCCACCATTAGGGTCCCTGCAGGGTGTCATCAGAGGCCGGGATCCCGTCACCTTTTCTCTGCTTCCTGCCAAGAGTGTTCTCTTCTAGAACCCAGGGGTGGTCCATATCCCGAGTCTCTGCAGTTGTAGGTTCTGGAACCCTGGACTCTCATGGGCTAATGCTCACCTACCGTTCAGCTAAGCTCGGCACACCTGTCTGGGCCCAGAAAGTGGCGGTCAGAGCAAACATGAGTGGGGGCTGGGAGAGTCCGCTACCCTCCTCTGCATTTAGGCTCATGCTGGGCTCAGGGTAGAGACCGAACAGGAGCGTGCAGGACTGGTAACAGAGAACAGGTAAGAGTCAACTTGTGTCCTAACCCTCCGAGTGGCCGCCCAGGTGGGGAGTGGTGGTGCCCACAGCCACGGATGTGTCAGGGAAAGAGGGAGAACGGATCGGCTGGCGATAGACTTAGGTGGTAGAATTACCAAGACTTGGGAAACGATTTGGTGTGAGGGCGAGGGAGGCGTCACGATGATGCCCGGTTTCTGGTTTGGACAACTGGGTAGATGGTGGTTCTTCATGTGGGTGGAGGCTAGAGGAGGAGAAGCAGGTTTGGAGGTGCCTTGGTCACCCCAGAAGCAGAGCCCAAGACAGGGGCTTTATTTGGGAAGTGATCCAAGGAGTAGGGGTGAGGGGGGTAGAATGGGTCAGGGAAGGAGGAGAAGCCGCAATGAGGTGGGCTATTGAGGTCGCCATTATGGCAACTACCGTGTCATTCCACCTGAGGTCACCCCAGAAGGACACACGTGTCGCCCAGAGTCGCCCATTCCCGAAGGATGAGGGCCGGGAGCATTATTCCCTGAGCGCTGGTCAAGGGTTGCCCCAGGGTTTGTGAACCCAGCCCCCAATTTCCAAGATTTGCACATGTCGGCGGCCACCGTCCATTACCCCATCTGTCTTATTGGAAGAGCCTGGGGCAGAAAGTGGAGACGCGCTGCCAGTCTAATTGCACACGGGACCGTCCCCTTCCACAGCTGACCCAGAGCCGAGGCCAAGTGTGCCCGGGGGGCCACTAAAGGCGTCTGACACGGCCCACGCCTCACACCGCTCCTCTGTGCGTTCGCCACACAAATTCACTCTCGTGGAGTCTTCCAGGCAGTGGCCAGTTACACTCTCTAAACAAAGACTTAGCAGCGAGAGTCCTCGGTGCCATAGCCAACCCCAAGCCTGTGTCTGACCCTCACCATCTCCCTCACTCAGCCCGAGTTCCCATTGGTCCAGGCTGTCTGCCCGGTGGGGTGACCCAGCCTCTTGTCCACGAAGAGTCTGAGTCCTTGTCGACTCGTCTTTGTCAGATCAGCTGAGTTTGCCGCAAGTGCCCGTTTAAAGTCGCCACCGGGCACCGAGAGATGCCTCAGTGACCTCTCTACCCGCAGCATGTGGCGGTGACCCTGGCATGTCGGGTAAGCAAGGTCAGTTCGCCACATCAGTTAAGTAACCACGCTTTTCGCCAAAGTGACCGGTTGGTACTTGTAGCTTCCGAGGAATTCCTTACCCTGTGCCGGAAATCAGGTCGACCTCTGATTGACCAGGGTCTACACTGCCGCGGTGAGGAGGACCAGTGTAGCGTCTGCCCCCTACGCTCTCCCTGGACACAGCACTGTTGGTGTCTACACTAGGTCCTGGCGGGCAATGGCCCAGCTCTGCAGGGCGATGGTGGCAGTGATGGGATGGATGGGTGGTGTGGGCAGAGAAGGCAAACCCTCATCGCGCGTTGGTGTCCGATCTGCTAAGCGCGAACTGCCGACTTCTCCAGCAGGGAAGGAAGCCAGTGTAATCGAAGGGTCATCGACCCTTGCCACGAAGGGTCCGGCCGATCTCCTTGAAGAATGATGCCATATCGAGGGCGAACCCTCAGCACCTGCCTCTGACAGGTTGGCCATTCATCAGCGATGGGAACTAGCCTCGGGACAACTTTGTGAAAGGAAGCCCGGGCGGCCAGGCCACGCGCACCCTCCGTGTCACACCCACTATGGTCATTCCACTGGCGGGCTTACTGTGTAGGCACCGGCTGTCAAGGGCAGAGGCTGGCTGTCGTCCCCTGTCAGATGGATAGATGGCTCGCCCTGTCCTCCTTGTGAGATCTTCTCTGCGGCGAGTGCTCTCCGATGGGCACAAATCCAGCGGCGCACGAGAGAAGAACGAGGCACGAACAAGTCAGGGGCAAGAGAAAGGGAGCAGGGGTCGACAGTTGGAAGGACAGTCGCCCCGCACGGCTCCTCATTCCCATATTTATCGGGAAAGTGCGAACCATCAACAAAAAGACTTCAAGATTCACTACAGCGTTCAAAGAGCCTTCTCCGGAGAAGGACAGAACTCGCTTAAGCGCGTGGCGGGAGTCATCCAGGGTCGAGCGAGCACAATCAAAGACCCCGATCGGATCCGTGGCAGGTGGTTGTGGTCTCTGAGGAAGCGGAGAAGTACAGACCAAAGAGGCAGGCGGCGGGTCCACCTTGAGCGGGTCTCCCAGCTGCTCAGCTTCGCGACGTACGTCGGCCGCCTCTCCAGAGAGACCTTCCAATATACATTTTCTCAAGGCTCTATTATTTCTGGCATAGCTCTGCGTGGTGTTTTTCTCCAACCATCGCGTTGGGGTGACGGGCCGTCACCATGTGCCCCCTTCAGGGGAGAGCAGGGTCAGACGTCAGAAATCCATCCCCAAACTTCCACCAACCCGAGCCTTCCGGCCCCTCCCTGGCAACTATGCCCAGGCGGGTTTTAGCACCTGTTTCGGTCACCTGTAGAGGCAAATGAGCCCCACCCACCCCCCCCCCCTCAAATTTGGTTCAGATGTTGAGATTCATGCTACACACACACACACACACACACACACAAGGGTGTGGAAATACCGATTACATGCCTAATTGAGATCTCTGGGGAGAGTGGGGGCGGGGTGTCTCTCAGGCGGGCCCAGAATGACCTGAGAGGAGAGTGGCCCGGGTTTTCTCGCTGTTGGGAGGGCGGGCCGGGGCCAAGCTCCCCAGTACCGGCCGGGTTTGAATCTTCTGGCACCAAAGAAGACGCACCAGGCTTTCTCATCAGTTTGCCCAGATGTAGGCTTAAAAGCTGGCAGCAGTTAAACACCAAGATGGGGATTCAGGTCCCTCCCGACAGCATCTCCATCCCACAGTAGGCCGTCAGGGCCAGGCTTCACGGGGCCACCTTGGCCGTGCCCCGGCGCTGTCACCAGGTGTCCTCGTCAGCTGGGGAGATCCTGCGGCATGGGGACGCTTTCACGCCGACATCTTCTCCTGTACGGTTTATTCGCGCCACTAGGTCTCAAACCCTCCAGTCCAGGCCCGCGTTGCGAGCTGCGCGTTCCTGCTCCGCTGTGTCCGCGGCTGCCCCGGTCCTGGGAGCGAGTTGACAATTTCCTCCTGGGGAGGGAGCGTGTTTCCCTGCTTGGGCCACGCCGGGATAAGGAAAGGAGGCGGAGGGGAAGCTTGAGAAGGAAGAGTATAATCTGGAGGGGTGTCTGCCACAGGTGAGGCCTTCACGCGGTCACCAAGCAAGGGGTCTGCCCTTCCCCAGTCAGGGTGACGGGCTTCCGATGCCAGCCCGAGGGGTCAGGAGACTCTGGCGGTCAAGTTTCTCAGACACCTTATCCCAAATGTTTCCGTCCCGGGACTTAGGGTTCTGTTCCTTCCCTGTCAGGGTCCCCAATAAGAGGCCTGCCAAGGCAATGTGCCCAGCCTTGTCTGCACCTCCTGTAGCTAAATATCGGGCCTGATGGTCAGCAAGACGTACCCCAGGGCTTTGGGAGATCAGGGGTCGTTAAACGCTGTCATGCATATGAATATATGTCATAAAACATGAAAAAATATGATATATATAGAGACATATATATATAGACATATAGACCATCTCTATATATATGTCTATATATATGTCCCTATATATATATCATATTTTTATATGACATATATATATATATATATATGAAAAATAACTATTTTCCCAAACAAAAAACTTACAAGAACTTTCACAGCATAACCAGAGTTGACGGTGGCTGGTCTGAGGCCGCCATTTTCTTTGTCCAACGCCACCATTCAAAGACTAGAGCCCTCGCTATCCCAGCACCCTCACCTGTTACGGGTTCACTTGTGTCCCCGCCTCCCCCTGCCTCCCTAAATTCATGTATTAGAGCCCTAACCTCAGGTACTTCAGGATACGACTTAATTTGGAGACAGGTTCTTTACAGAGATAGGTAAGTGAAAATGAGGCCACAGGATGGGCCCTAGTCTGATGTGACTGATGGCCTTAGGCAAAGGGGAAATGTGGGGCCCAGAGACAGAGGGAAGACGATGTGAAGGACACGCCGAGGGGAAGGCCGTCTACAAGCCAATGACAGAGACCTGGCACAGACCCTTCCCTCCCAGCCTCAGGGAACCAACCTTGCCAAACACCTTGGCCTCAGACTTCAGCCTCCAGAACGTTGAGCAAATAAATTTCTGGTGTTTGAGCCGCCTGGTCTCCCTTTGTGACGGAGGCCCCAGGGAACCGCTACTGCGTCTGCGAGAATGGAGTCTGAGACGAGGCTAGTGTGCAGGCACCGTATTTGGGAGGTGGTCCTAGGAAGCAAGAGTGAGGACAGGGGGTCATTGAGGTTGATGCTGTAGGAAACGAGGGCTTGATTCCGCCTGAACTTTCTGAGAAGCCTCCAGATGTCCCTCCAGTTCTCCCCCGGAAGGACCCACACAGGCCTGCTCACTCACAGGCCTCTATCCCTCAATGTCAAGGGGCGTCGACTCCTTTGCACTTCCGAGCTGTGCAGAGGGCAAGGGAGTTCCCACCCAGGGTCAGAGGAGCCCCCCCCCACCCCCCGCCAGGCAGGGGGTAAAGGTGGGGGGCGTCCACCCAGCCGGAGCTAAAATCAGAAATGCGGGCGAGAGGACCGAGTTGAGCCCAGACACGTGTGCAGTAGAAGAGAGAGGCACGTTTTTCATTCTGAGTTGAAGGTGTCTGCGTGTAGAGAGGTCCCGAAAGCAGTCCACATGCCGCGCTGAAGCTTGGGGAGAAAAACATGTTTGAAGGAGTCTCTTAGTTTTAAAACTTTTAAAAAAATGATTACGTATTTATTGAGAGAGAGAGAAAGATAGAGAGAGAGAGAGAGAGCGAATCCCAAGCAGGCTCCTTGCTGTCGGCACAGAGCCTGATGCGGGGCTCGAACTCACAAACTCAGGTGAGATCCTGACCTGAGCCGAAATCAAGAGTCAGATGCTTAACCGACTGAGCCACCCAGGCGCCCCAGTTTTAAAACTTTTTAAGGTGAAAAAGCTCCAACCTATCCCAAAGCAGAGGCCACGGTGTAAAGAGTGCCCACGGGCCGCCTCAGCCAGACTTGATCTCAAGCAATATTAGGAAAACCTCTGGACCTTGCAGATCCCTGAGAGGGTCCCCGGGCCACACTTGAGAGTCGCCACTTTTCCCCTTGCCACTCTGGGACGGAGGCTGGCGGGGCTCTGGGTCTGATGCCCTCCGCCCTCCTAGAAGGCCCTTGCCGGCTTCTCCCGGGTGTGGCCTTGAGAGAGCTCCCTGCCATCTGTCAAGTCCCCGCCACCCCCTTCGCTCTGCGAGGGGAAAGCTGAAGGCCTAGGAAGAAGTTTGAAGGGAGGGAGGAGGAAGAAAGAGGTGGGAAAGAAAAGCAAGGCAAGAGAGGGAGGATTTAAGGCCAGTGGGAGGAAAGGGGGGCGCAGTGGAGCTGGGGGGTAGGAAGGGGCAGAGGCTGGACCCTGGTCCGGAGGAAGGGAGGGTCCGGCCCAGGGGAGGCTTCGGGGAGGGCCAGCTGACGGTGGGGGAAAGGAGACGGAGACCGCCCTGGCTTTGCAAAGGCTCCCAACTTTGGAAAGGGGAAGAGACAGCCAGGTCCCCGGACTGGGGGCTGCAAGCCCCACCTCCCCGCCCCCTCCCCACACTGCACGACAGGGCCTTCGGTCTTTTCCCGGGCCCCCCTGCTTGGGTGGCATCCGACCGATGGTGTCTGAGCCTGGTGTGATCCTAATAGCCCTGAGCTCTGAAGCGCTTTCCTGGAAGTCTGATCTCTCCTGCCCTCTCCTTCCTTCTGTGCGTGTCTGTGCCCTAATCTCCTCCTCTTATAAGGACACCAGTCATACTGGATTAGGATTCACCCATATGACATCACTGAATCTCTTTATTTTATTTTTTTAAAGTTTATTTATTTATTTTGAGAGAGAGAGTCCCAAACAGACGCCTCGCTGTCAACGTGGAGCCTGACGTGGGTTCGATCTCACGAACCGTGAGATCACGACCTGAGCCCAAATCAAGAGGCAGAAGCGTAACCGACTGGGCCACCCAGGTGCCCCTAACCTAATCTCTTTAAAGGCTCTGTCTCCAAATGCAGTCACGTCCTGAGGTCCGGGCGGTTTAGACTTGAGCACGGGAATATTGCAGGGGACACATTCCAGCCCATCGCACCTGCCCACCAACACCCTACTCATCTTGCTGCTGACAGAAGCTTCATTCAATTGGGAGGAGTGGAAGCCACGACTTACCCAACCTCCCTCCCCAGCTCCCCACCGCTAGGGGTGCTATACGACCGACCGATGATAACAGGTGAGCTCTCTGTAGAGTCTGCGCCCCGACTGGGGCTCATCGGATGCGTCCTCATGATTAGGTTCCGGTCCTCATGCATCTTCCACTGGGACATGACCAAAGTGATGCTGTGTTCTTCTCAGGGTACCCTGGCACAGAGCACCTGGTGTCCGTTTGTCCCACCGTTCCCGGCATCCGCTTGGATCATTCGGTTAAGATCCCTCCCCACATCTGCAAAGTAGTTATGTATTTATGAGTATGGATTCATGGCTTCCTATTTCATTCAACGGGCTATAGTTCGCTGTACCGTTATTTACCTGAATGCTCAAAATTTCTCAGATTTGGCTGGTGGGAGCCCTTGTAACTCGTTTAGCTACTCTAGCTTTAGGGTATGTTTAATCTTCAATATTTTTAAGGTTTTAAAAATACTTTGCAGGGCAATTCCTCTCCTTCCCCCGCCCCCCCCCCCCCCCACATTGTTATTCTCTTCCAGAATTCTCTTGGCTATTCTTGAAGAGTTTCTCTTCTCATACTGAGATGAAAACTGATATGGCCAATTATGGGGGGAAAAAAATTCAAAGGGAAATTTTGGTTAAGATTCCTGTGACTTTATGGAAGAAAAAGAAAAAAAGAAGTAAAATATTTTCTGTAAGGACATTGCATTTTTCCTCCCTTCGCGTAGCTTCTATTTTTATGCCCTTTATTCAAGTTTTTAAATTATGTTCATAAAGTGTACCTATTTCTTCTTAGGGCTTTTCCTCTGCATGTCACAATTTTCGTGACAGTTGTGAATAGTATCCCCCCACTAACCACACATGAATATTTTTAAGTTGGAGATTGTTAGTTCATAGGACCCCTATTCATGTATACATTGCACTCATTTCCAGGGCGCCGTGACAAATGATCACAAACTGGGCGGCTTTAAGCAGCAGAAATCAATTCTCTCACGGTCTGGAGGCTGGAATTCTGTCATCAAGGCAGGCTGTGCTTTCTCTGAAGGCTCTAGGGGAGGATCTTTCTCGCATCTTCTATACATGGGGCCTTTGCCCTTCTGATGGCCTTCTCCCTGAAAGTCTGTCTGCGTCTCTTTTTTTTGTTTTTGTTTTGTTTTTTAGAGATAGAGGGTGCAAGTGAGTGAGGGGCAGAGGGGGGAGGGGAGAGAGAGAGAAAGAGGGAGGGAGAGAGAGAGAGAGAACCCGGGCTCACCCGGGATGGGGAGCTCGAGCTTACCTGCCATGGGACTTGAACTCACAAGTGGTGAGATCATGACCTGAGCCGAAGTCAGAAACTTAAGGACTGAGCCACCCAGGTGCCCCTGAGTCTCTCCAATTCTTCTTCTTCTTCTTCGTCTTCGTCTTCGTCTTCTTCTTCTTTTTTATGTTCATTTACTTTTGAGAGAGAGAGAGAGAGAAAAAGCACGAGTGGGGGAGGGACAGGGGTGGGGGACAGAGGATCCAAAGTGGGCTCTCTGCTCTCAGCGAGGAGCTTGAACTCATGGGGAGCTTGAACTCATGGGGGAGCTTGAACTCATGAACTGAACCATGAGATCATGACCTGAGCTGAAGTTGGGCGCTTAACCAAGCGAGCTACCCAGGAGGCCCCTCTCCAATTCCTATAAGGACACCGGTCATATTAAAGGCCCATGCTGCTTCAGTGGAGACCTTATCTTAAATGATTACGTCTGCAAAGACCCCGTTTCCAAATAAGGTCCCATTCGGAGGTTCTGGAAAGGATATGCATTTTGGAGGGAATACGATCCAACTCAACACATACACATTTCACATTTATTAGATACTTTCTCATGTATGTGGCACAGACTACTAATTGTTTCACTCTATTTATTCTCCTTTTTGTCACTATATAACCCCTGAGTTTTTGCAAGTTACATGGCCCTCCATACATAATAAAGGCTACATTTCCCAGACTCCTTTGCTGCCGGATGTAGCCGAATGACTAAGTCTTGGTCAATGGGATGTGACAATAAAGGCCAAATGGCAGCTTCTGGGACCCTTCCTAAGAGACAGCCAGCTTGGTCCTTTGCCCCTTTCTCCTCCGCTTCCCCAGCCGGGCTGACAGATCGTCCTACCTCTGCAGCTTATATCTGGACTTTTCTGTTTGAGATAAACCTCCGCCCAGGGCGTCCCATACTGCATATACTGTCCCATACTGCACAAACCTAGGGGGTGCATTCACACGGTAGAACACAGAAGGGAGACCTTGGAGCTTTGAGGTGAACAGACCATCCTCAGAGGCCCCTGCTCCCGGCTGGTTTCAGCCTCCAGTTGGGGGCTTTCAATTACTTACAGGCAGTCTTGATTTCACGAGTACGTTTTTGACAGTTCTTTAATATCCAGTAGGTTTTTGTGCCCGGAGGGGAGCACTCAATTGTATTGGTACTTAGTGTATTGGACAATTTATGAAAGTAGTAGAACTCTGGAAATCAATTTTCCTTGAACATTTAAACATTATTATTAATGTGATTAATTACACTTCCTTAAAACTTAAATGGCAATTATAAATCCAGTATGATTGATTTTTTTAGACCCTTTAGACATTTGAAAAAGATTTTGATGTTTCTTTATTTTTGAGAGACACAGCACAAGCAGGGGAGGGGCAGAGAGAGGGGGAGACACAGAACTGGAAGCTGGCCGCGGGCTCGGAGCTGTCACCACAGAGCCCGACACGGGGCTCAAACTCATGAACCGTGAGATCATGACCTGAGCCAAAGTGGGACGCTTAGCCAACCGAGCCACCCACACGCCCAACCCTTTGGGGTCTTAAATAACAGGTCAAACATTATTTCAGGCTGATTGAGATTTCAGGACTGAGGAATCTAGATTGATTCTTTACTGAGATGCACACACGAAGGAAATTTATACGGAAATCTTCGCTTGTTAGGCTTGGTCTTTTTAACAATGAATTTGTGATATTTATTTGTGGCATCATCAAGGACTGTTACGTTTCCCTTTGTCATCGAGACTTTATTTTTGAAACTTGGCGTCTTTCTTAGAATTTCTGCATTTTCTAAGTTTGCATGGCAATTTGGGGTCTCTTAAGATTTCACTGGAATTTTAGGATACTTTTTCCTGTTCCAGCAAAAAAATGAGCTTAAGCTTTTGATAGTTACTGCACTGAATTTGTCAGTTGCCTTGGGTAGTTTCAACATTTTAACATATTAAGTTTTCTAGTCCATGAACATGAGGCATCTTTGAATGTATTTGTGTCTTTTTAAATGTCTTTCAGCAGTGTTTTAAAACTGGCCATGTCTAGGCCTTATGCCTGCTTATAATCTCTTAGTAACTCTGAAATTATATATTCTTTAGATGTATGATAAAAAGGTGAAATGTACTCTTAAGTATTTTAGTCTTTTTCCTTAAACGGGATTGTTTTCTTAATTTCCTTCTCAGATTGTTCGGTAGTGGATAGATGTACAATCGATTTTTGTATGAATTGGATTTAATACTTTTTATTGCTATTCTAAGTATAATACTTTCCCCTTTTCCATTTTTAGATGATTGTTGTTGATATAGAGAAAAGGTTTTATATATTTATGTTGTGTTCAGCTGTCTTATTTACTCTTTCTTTTTTCCCCACGAACTGGAGTCTCTTGGGTTTGGAGGGTGTCAAATTGTCAACAACAGAAGACAGTTAATATCTTTTTTTCAGTGTTTATACTAATTATAGAGTTTCTTTGTCGTGTTTCATGCATTAGAACTCCAAGTCAACGTGGAATAAATGGTGATAGGTGCCCTCCCTGTCATATTCCCAATTTAATTGAAATGATTTTAATGTTTTACCATTTATAATATTCATTGCTGCATTTTCCGTAAAAATCTTTTCCTACACTTCAGCATTTTTTATTTTTCTTTTTGCTTAATCTTTTAACGCTGGCCAAATCCTATGAAATTCTGTTCAGTATTTATTGACGTGACACCACATGGTTTTTCTTCTTTAATCAGTCATAATGGATCACGTTGATCTATTTCCTGTGTGTAACTATACTTGCATTTTTTGTAAATCCTCTTCATACGTTGTTGATTCTATTTGTAAATATTTTATTTATAATTTTTGCATCTATATTCATAAGTGATATATGTATTAAGGCTATTTCTTTACAACAGGAGTTGGGAGAAATTTTCCATATTTTTCTATAACTTTTAATCTCTTAGCAACACTGAAATTATATATTCTTTAGATGTATGATAAAAAGATTTCTGGGGCACCTGGGTGGCTCAGTCAGTTGAGTGTCCGACTTCAGCTCAGGTCATGATCTCACACTCCATGAGTTCAAGCCCCGCATCAGGGTCTGTGCTGACAGCTCAGAGCCTGGAGCTTGCTTCGGATTCTGTGTCTCCCTCTCTCTCTACCCCTCCCCTGCTCATGCTCTCTCTCTGTCTCAAAAATAAATAAAAACATTAAAAAAATTTAAAAAAAGATTTGTGAATACAATTGGTCCTGGTGGGGTTTTTTTGTTCTTTCTTTCTTTCTTTCTTTCTTTCTTTCTTTCTTTCTTAGTGGTAGACCTTTAATTATGTTTCCAATTTCCTCCATGAGAATAGGTTTATCCAAGTCTTCGATTTCTTCTTGGGTCAGTTTTGTTAATTTATGTTTTGCCAGGAAATTATTCATTTCCTCAAGGTTTTCAAAGTCATTTCTATCAATTCACATGAAATATTCTTATGTAATTCTTCTAGTATTTTCTGTATCAAGGTTATATTTTCTTTCTCATACTTTATTTTTGTATATTTTGCTGTCTTTTTTCTTCTTTCAGGTTCTTGCTGGATTTATTTACTTCACTAATCTTTTCAAGGAAGAGATTTTTAAATTTATTTGTTCTTCCTACCATCTAAAATTTTCTAATTAATTTCAACTTTGATCTTTATTAATTTCCTATTTTTGGTTTCTTTCATTTTTCTAATTTCTCTTTAAAAAATTTTTCTTAATTAAAAAATTTTTTTAATGTTTATTTTTGAGAGGGCGAGAGAGACAGAGCATGAGCAAGGAAGGGGCAGAGAGAGAGCACAGAATCTGAAGGAGGCTCCAGGCTCTGAGCTGCCAGCACAGAGCCCAATGCAGGGCTTGAACCAACAAGCTGCAAGATCATGATCTGAGCCAAAGTCAGATGCTCAACCAACTGAGCCACCCAAGTGCCCCTGCTTTTTCTAATTTCTTAAAATGGGTGCTGAATTACTATATTTATCTCTTTTGTGTTAATTAAAACATTTAGCTTATTCATTTTTTTTTCTGAGTATACCTTTACAAAATTTTTTCTTAACATTTATTCATTTTTGAGAGACAGAGAGAGACCCAGCGTTAGTGGGGGAGGGGCAGAGAAGGAGAGACACACACAGAATCCGAAACAGGCTCCAGGCTCTGAGCTGTGCACAGAGCCCAACATGGGGCTCGAACTCAAGAACCATGAGATCATGACCTCAGCCTAAGTCAGATGTCCAACTGACTGAACCACCCAGGCGCCCCTAACTTTTTTTTAAGCCATGTTTTATAAACAGCCCCTAAGCCAAGCCCCTAAATCATTTTTTTTTTTTTAGGTAAACTCTATCCCCCAATGTGGTTCTCAAACTCATGACCCTAAGATCAAAACTCATGCTCTACCTATGGACTGAGCCAGCCAGGTGCCCCTCTGAGTATAACTTTTGCTGTGTTCTCTAGATTTGGGTTTGAAGTTACATCAGTTAGGGCACATTCAGCTACAAATAACAAAATATCTGACTCACAATCACTTGAATAATGCAGACATTTATTATCTTACTTAAAGGGAGATTAGAGGTAGAAGTTTCTACCTCCAGTGGCTTAACAATGTTATCAAAAACTCATACTTTTTCTAGCTTTTTGCTTCACCATCCTCAATATGTTGGCTCTGTGTCCTCATGGGCATCATCATCTTATGGTTGCAAAATAACCGCCACAATTCCAGTCATCACGTGTTCTCTCCCACTCATAGGCAGGAAAAACAAGGGAGGGACAGTGCAGTGAAACCCTACTTGCCTGAAATGTCTTTCCAAAGAAAAAAAAAAAACCAAAAAGCTCTCCTAGTAGACATTTTCTTATGTTTGATTGGTCATAAGTGGGACACAAGGCCGCTCCTAGCTTCAAGAGAGGCTAACATGTGGCAAAGGGCAATAGGGTTACATGACAGATGCAGGCCAGTCATGATGCAAACACTTAGGAGGCACAGGACAGAAACTAAAGGAGTTTATGACCACAAAACCAAACCTGCAGGAGATCCTAAGGGGGACTCTGTCAGTGGAAAGCAGCAAAGACTACAATGGACCAGAGACATCACAACAAACACGAAGTCTACAGATAACACAATGGCGCTAAATTCATATCTTTCAGTAATCACTCTGAATGTAAATGGACTAAAAGCCCCAGTCAAAAGACATAGGGCATCAGAATGGATTAAAAAAAAAAAACAAAAAACCAAGATTCATCTATATGCTGCCTGTAAGAGACTCATTTTAAAACCACAGGATACCTGCACAGGAAAAAAACCTCTTTGATCTTAGCCGCAGCCACTTCTTACTCAACACATCTCTAGAGGCAACGGAAACAAAAACAAAAATGAACTACTGGTACCTCATCGAAATAAAAAGCTTCTGCACAGTGAAGGAAACAATCAGCAAAACAAAAGGCAACCGACGGAATGGGAGAAAATATTTGCAAATGACATATCAGATAAAGGATTAGTATCCAAAATCTATAAAGAACTTATCAAACCCAACACCCAAAAAACAAATAATCCATTGAAGAAATGGGCAAAACACATGAATAGACACTTCTCCAAAGAAGACATCCAGATGGCCAACTGACACATGAAAAAATGCTCCACATCACCCATCATCGGGGAAATACAAATCAAAACCACAATGATATCACCTTACACCTCTCAGAATGACTAACATTAACAACTCGGGCAACAAAAGATGTTGGTGAGGATGTGGAGAAAGAGGATCTCTTTTGCATTGTTGGTGGAAATGCAAACTGGTGCAGCCCCTCTGGGAAACAGTATGGAGGTTCCTCAAAAAACTAAAAATAGAACTACCCTACGACCCAGAAATTTCACTACTAGGCATTTATCCAAGGGATATAGGTGTGCTGTGTCGAAGGGACACATGCACCCCCATGTTTATAGCAGCACTATCAACAATAGCCAAAGTATGGGAAGAGCCCAAATGTCCATCGATGGATGAATGGATAAAGACAATGTGGTGTATGTATATATACAATGGAGTATTACTTGGCAATCAAAATGAAATCTTGCCATTTGCAACTACATGGATGGAACTGGAGGGTATTATGTTAAGTGAAATTAGTCAGAGAAAGACAAAAATCATATGACTTCACTCATATGAGGACTTTAAGAGACAAAACAGATGCACATAAGGGAAGGGAAGCAAAACTAATACAAAAACAGGGAGGGGGACAAAACAGAAGAGACTCATAAATACAGAGAACAAACTGAGGGTTACTGGAGGGGTTGTGGGAGGGGGGATGGGCTAAATGGGTAAGGGGCACTAAGGAATCTACTCCTGAAATCATTGTTGCACTAGATGCTAACTAATTTGGATGTAAATTTAAAAAAATAAAAAATAAAACAAGTTAATAATAAAAATAAATAAATAAAAATTAAAAAATTAAAAAAAAATAGACCACAGGATTCCTGCAGATGGAAAGTGAGGGGATGGAGAACCATCTATTATGCTAATAGACATCAAAAGAAAGCCGGAGTAGCCATACTTATATCAGACAAACTAGACTTTAAAACAAAGACTGTAACAAGAGATGAACAAGGGCATTATATCATAATTAAGGGGTCTATCCACCAAGAAGAGCTAACAATTGTAAATATTTATGCCCTCAACATGAAAGAACCCAAATATATAAATCAATTAATACTTTCGGATAATAATGCCATAATTGTAAGGGACAGATCATCTAGGCAGAAAACCAATAAGGAAACAATGCCTCTGAATGATACATTGGATGAGGTGGACTTAACAGATATATTTAAAACATTCCATCCTAAAGCAGCAGAATACACATTCTTCTTGAGTGCACATGGGACATTCTCCAAAGTAGATCACATACTGGGTCACAAAACAGCCCTCAACAAATATAAAGGGATTGAGATCATACCGCGCATATTTTTGGATCACAACGCTATGAAACTTGAAATCAACCACAAGAAAAAATTTGGAAAGCCCCCAAATACATGGAGGTTAAAGAACATCCTACTAAAGAATGAATGGGTCAAACAGAAAATTAAATAAGAAATTAGAAAATACATGAAAGCAAATGAAAATGAAAACACGACAGTCCGAACTTTTTGGGATGCAGCAAAGGCAGTCCCAAGGGGAAAATACATTTTAATTCAGGCCTATCTCAAGAAGTAAGAAAAGTCCCAAGTACACAACTGAACCTTACTCTTAAAGGAGCTAGTTTTGGGCAGCAAATAAAGCCCAACGCCAGTAGAAGAAGGGAAATAATAAAGATTAGAGCAGAAATAAATGATACAGAATCAAAAAAGCCCAGTAGAACAAATCAATGAAAGTACTGTGTTTTTTTGAAAGATAAACAAAATTGATAACCCCTAACCAGACTTCCCAAAAAGAAAAGAGAGAGGGCCCAAATAGATAAAATCATGAATGAAAGAAGATCACAACCAACATCACAGAAATACAAACAATTATAAGACAATATTAAGAAAAACTATATACCAACAAACTGGACAATCTGGAAGAGATGGACAAATTCCTGGACACTCACACACTCCCAAAACTCAAATGGGAAGAAATAGAAAATGTAAGCAGATTCATAACCAGCAAAGAAATTGAATCGGTTATCAAAAATCTCCCCAAAAATGAGTTCTGGGCCAGATGGCTTCCTAGCAGGAATTCTATCAGACATTTAAAGCAGAGTTAATACCTATTCTTCTCAAACTGTTACAAAAAGTAGAAACGGAAGGAAAGCTTCCAAACTCATTCAGTGAAGCCAGCATTACCTTGCTTCCAAAACCAGACAAAGACCCCACTAAAAGAATTACAGGCCAATATTCCTGATGAACATGGATGCAAAAATTCTCAAAAAGATACGAGCATATCGAATTCAACAGTACATTAAAAGAATTATTCACAATAATCAAGTGGGATTCATTCCTGGAATGCAAGGCTGGTTCACTATTCACAAATCAATCAACGTGATACACCACATTAATAGAAGAAAAGATAAGAACCATATGATCCTGTCAATAGGTGTAGAAACAGCATTGGACAAAATACAGCATCCTTTCTTGTTAAAAACCCTCAAGAAAGATGGGATAGAAAGAACATACCTTAACATCATAAAAGCCATATATGAAAGGCCCACAGATGATATCATCCTCAATGGGGAAAAATGGAGAGCTTTCCCCCTGAAGACCAAACAGAGAATCAAAAAACTATAAGACTAAATCCAGAGAAAGAGAAAGGAAAATAAAGAAGAAGAAGAAATAGAAAAGGTGTAAAAAGAATAGAATAAAAATGCCTGATCAAACAAGCAAACAATTACGTGTGTGTATGTGTGTGTCATATATATATAATAAGAATTGACTAAAAACAAATCAGAAACTATAGCTTGATTGCAAAAGGAGAAAAGAAGAGGGTAGAAAGAAAAAGAAAAGAACAGAACAGAAAAGAAACAAACAAGAACAGTTGTCTGGTGGTGCCTGGGGACCAGTAGCTGTGCTGGTCTGGAGTGTGGTCAGTGTAGATAAGCAGTTACCAGGCACAGAGGGGCGGGGTTTGGTATAGACGGGTCCTGCCTCCACTGGGGGCTGCTGATTTGCTCCTGGAAGACCCACCGTGTTGGTGATGGGGAGAAAAATGGAAACACCCCAATCTCCCCTCCCCAGGATGGGTGTGTCCAACCATGCTGTTCCAGCGGCCCTCAGAGAGTAGCGGGTGGGGCCATTTGTCCTGCTGCAAGGTGTCCTGTGCCTCCTAGGTGCTCGGCTGGAATCCAAAACCCTCTGTCTTAAAGGATCCTGCACTGTGTGGACAGTTCTGGGGTAGTGCCACTCTGCCCAGCCGACAAAGGGCCTTTGGCTGGTGCCTGCAGAGTCTTTTGCTCTTGTGGGGCCGGGGGGGGGGGGGGGAAGGCAATAGACCCTCTTCCCACAGTACTCGAGGGAGGGGACTGTTGTCTCCCAGTGCGCCCCCCAGATCGCTACCGGCTGGAGGTCGGCTCCCCCACAGTGCGTGCACACGGCAGCGGCATCACTTTGAAGAAAGTCCCACACTTTGGAACCTCCAAGTTTCAGCTCCTAAGGCTGTTTGCAAAATAGAAACCAGTTCTCTCTGCATTTCTCTTTCCCCGTCCATGGTCCGGAGAGGTTTTCCTCTTCTGCTAACTCAGTACCTCAATTTCACAGTTCCTCTCTGCCTTTCTCTTCCTTTTGTCTGTCCACGGAACGGGTTCCCTCTCCTCTGTGCCTACTCCATTTTATCTCCCCCAATTCACATACATGCACTGCACCTTGATCCCACCAAGCTGTCTCCTTCCAACCGTGGAGATCCTTCTGCCACTGCAGATTGATTTCCTGGGTGTTCCAAGTGATCTGACCTCAATACAGCTCTGTTTGAAGGAGGAGGGAAATCCCGGTCCCCCTACTTCTCTGCCATCTTAACTCCGCCTCTTGATTATTATTTTATTCTTTCATTGTTCCTTTATATCATTATGTTAAGTCCTTTAACCTGTTCGATCCATTAATGTATACCTTGTGTGATATTGCCAATATTGCTTTTTTTAAATTTTATTTGCCTGCTCTCTTTGTTCATTCCTTTTATTTTCAATCTCTGTTTCCTTTTTTTTTTTTTTTTTTAAGAGTGCCTCTTGGGAGGAGCATGGAAGAATTTATTCTGTTCGTATTTAGTGTTACACACTCGATTTTACTTTTTTCATCTTCTGCTGTGTTCATTATGTATTGCCACTTGTTTCTTCTTTCCTTCTCTCCATCCTGGGTGGGGCTGTCCCTAGTGGAGGCAGCTAAGGCAGGCTGTTCTGTGTCAGCATCCGGCTTCCAGGCACGGCTGGGGTGAGCGGAGCACGCAGCCATTGGCAACGCCACCTTCATTAGACCGGCTCTGCAGCACAGTGTGGGGGCTCCTTCCTGGCTTGGGAGCCTCCAAATCTAGCTCTCCCTCTTTCCTAGAGTTTCAAGGAATCACCCAACATCTTTTTTAACAAATCTTTCTTTTCTGCTTTAATCAGCCAGAGTCGGTGCCTATTTCTTCAGCTCAGAACACCGAATAACACTGTTCCAAGTGGTTTTCTTCCCCAATCAAGTCTATGAGCAACTGTGTGCGTTCAACAGTTTTACCCTATTTGTTTAGATATGTAGTAGATACTGAGAAAGAACAGAGAATATTCGGGCGACGAAATGATCCAGCTATTCTAGACCACAAGAGCAAATTCCCAAACACGTTTTTTTTTTTTCTTGGTGCCGTGAAATGAAAATCCTTTAAGCTCATTTTTTTACGAAGGAAAGCCCTGACTTCCCTTTCAGAAAGTAACCCAAGTTTTACAGACTTGAAAATCATCTTTATTTTTTCAATTACAAAAATATATACCCACTTATAAAAGAAAACAGAAGAATGAAGGGGAAAAGAAAGGCTTCCTGGACTCGGGGAGGAGGGTCCGGGGTGCACATGGAGGTCACAACTTGCTCCTAAGAGTCAGCAGTTTATGAAGCATTGAGATGCTGCAGGAACAGGGTGGGTGGTGGGGGGAGGGCTGATGGTCATTCAAGTTTCAAATTTCTGAAATCATTCCTTAAATCATTCAGGGGCTGTTGAGAGAGAAAGAGAACAGTTTAAAGTGTCACAGGCAACAAGCGGTGCAGGGGGCAAGAGAGGGAGAGGGGACCAGAGGAGCCTGGTCAAAGAGGCCAGGGAGGCCTCGAGGGAAATGGAAAGCTGATGAGATCCTTTCTTTTTTTTTTTTTAAAGTTTAATGTTTCTTTATATTGGGGGCGGGTGGGGGGAAGGGGCAGAGAGAGAGACTCTCAAGCAGGATCCTTGCTGTCAGTGCAGAGCCGGATGCGGGACTGGAACTCACAAACTGAGATCGTGACCTGAGCCCAAATCAAAAGTCGGACGTTTAACCGACTGAGCCACCCAGGTGCCCCAAGATCCTGAGAAAAGGGAGCTAAGGAAGGACGTGGGAGCCTGGGAGCCCCTACTGGGGGGAAGGGTGTCTCAAGAAAAGAGAAAGGCGTGGAGGGGCACTGAGGACAGAGAGCAAGGACAGAGAGAAGGGGGGGGTGAGCTGGGAAGGGGAGTCCCAGGGGGAGGGAGGCCAGGTGCCTGCAGCAGGGACAGCTTCTCACCGTCAGGATCTTCCCAAGCCTACGTTTTATGCTTTCACTGTATTGGTCCAGGTTGCGCCAGGGCTGGAACAACCTGTCCTGGTGGTCCACAAAATTCCTCCAGCAGTCCTCAAACTCTGAGACGGAGGAGGAGAAGGCAGTGAGGTCCCAGGACGGGGGAGCAGCCTGCCTGCAGCCCGCAGGGCCAGGGGCTCCTCCTTCCTTTTCCCTTCCGGGTGGCATCACATCTTGGGCCTCAGCTGGGGCACCCCGCTTCGGTCCAGCCTCCCCACCCACCCCCATCCGTGGCTTTTCCCTCTTGGAACCCCACATCCTCCCATCCCCTGACAGCTGTGCCCTCTCCCCACCTGGGAGGCTCATGACAGCCACTGGGATCCCGGATGCGTGCAGGTGTCTCAGCCCCTGCTGATACTTCCAGCGCCAGTGGACGTACAGGCGGGAGGCAAAGATCCGCAGGCTGAGGTGGGGGTTGTCTTTGACAAACGCAACCAGTTCCTCGGCACAGAAGGGGCAGGGGCTCCATGTGATATAGCAGATGATTTCGAATCTCTGGGATGTGTCCCGCGTCAGTGACCTGATCTTGTCAATAAAGCATATTTCTGCATGGCGCTTTTTCTAGGGAGTGTCCCAGACAGAGAGAAGGGTTGGTTACAAGGCAGAGGCCAGAGGTCACACACTGTGGGTGCCATTGGGGATGACAGGCTCTGCTCTGTGAACTCACCTGGGACAGGGAAAGAACCTTCCTTCCTTCCTTCCTTCCTTCCTTCCTTCCCTCCTTCCTTCTCTTACTCACCCATTAATTGAGTACCCCCAAAGCACCCACAGCTTGATCTGAATCAGACCCAGCAGCAGCCCCCCCTCGGCCACAGACACCCCTACAACACGGTCTCAAATGCTCTGCAGACCTCGCCTTTTGGACATCTGGAGATGTTTGAATGCGGGGGGGGGGGGGTCCAGAGGAGCGAGGAGCGGGTCAGAATGGGAGGGAGGCGGGACAGGGCAGGTGGGAAGGCGGGCAGCAAAGCAGAGGGCAGGGATATGAGGGGGTTCTCGCAGGTGGGGTCGAGCGCTCCGTCCTTGGAGGACCTCTTGGCTTCTCAGAAACGGTGACTGAGCTGAGATCCAGAAGACAAGTAAATACTAAATTCTCAAAGAGGGGCAGGGAGAGCATTCTGCTGGAGGGAACGGCTTCTGCAGAGGCCCGGGGACAGGAAAACTGTGGAGAGTTCCTGGGGAGTGGGGCTAATGGAGACCCGGCTAAGCCTGCCCTGTGTCCAGACAGCCCGCTCGGCACCTTGTTTCGAAGGCAGTCTTTGTCAATTAGGGTGCCTTCGGGCAGCTTCAGCTGGTAGCACAAGTAGGTTTTCCTCCGGTAGTAGTAGGGCTTTGGGACCCGGTGCTGGTTGCCAAACTGACGGTAGAATATGTCTTCTTGTAGTGGATTCATTGTGGGTCTGGGCAAGAGGAAGGAAACCAAAAGGTGCAGAGGGTGTCTTCTGGTGTTTATCCCAGGCTCTGTCACCTCCTGAACCCAACTCCTTGGGTCTACTTGGGCCCCTGGGCGGGGAGGGAAGGGCCAGTCTCTTTTTCTTTGTTGGCCGGGACTGGGGAGAGAAAAGGAAGAGGGTGAATTGAGTGCCCGCCGCCCTCCCCCCCTCCCGCCCCGGCGGCGACACACGGCCCCACCTCCAGTCTGGTGGAGCGCCCATCGTCACCCACCCTGGAGGCCTTAGCAGGCAGGACGCCTTGAGCTGGGTGGGGGACCCCGCCCCAAGAACCAGCATCACGTGTGCTTCTTTGGCTCACCCATTTTGTCCTGTGCCCCAGACCCCTCTGCTCAGGCCCCACAGGCATCTCAACCCTGACACGTCCGGTGCAGATCCCTTCTCTCTGGGGTGCGAGGGGGTGAAATGGTAATTCTCTGTGCTCTTTGCCTAGGCGTGGGCATCACAGCTTTGTCAGTACAAAGCCCAGAGAGGCTGGTGAACAGGAAAACCTGCTGTCACCGAGGGAGAGCTGTGATGGCGACTTTGGCCACAGGACTCACACAGCTTTTCCTCCCCCCAGCGGTGATTACACTCTATAGACGGTTCCGTCCCGTATCTTGCTTTTTGTTTTTTTCGTTTAATGTTACATCGCAAAGTGACGTGGCTCATGTGGGCGTACGTGCACAGATTCTTTTTGATAAATGCTGTTGGCTCTGCACAGATAGAGGTAGGTGGACAGACCTGGGAGCCTGCCTGCCTGCCCGGGACAGGTGCGCGAATCTCCATCTGGCGGGGCCCCACTGCGTGTGGGCGTTACTGACCAAGCAGACACCGAACGGTCTGAAGAAATTGGGGGAGCTTGATGGAGCCCCAGCCGCTTTCCTTCTGGACACTCCAGCCAAAGGCAACGCGACCCGGGTGACCACGGGGTCTGGCTCAGGTGACCACAGACACTTGGAACTGGACACAGGAATCAAGCCGCGGGTGTCCTTGCTCAGGGCACAGACTATGGGGTCCGTTCCGTGTTCCTTGCAAGGCCAGAAATGCCTTCCCCAGATTTCCGGCCAACTCGTTGAAAGACCACTGATTCCACCAACCAAGCCATTTCTGTCCTCTGATCTGCTGATGAACAGAGCCACCAATTTCATCAATGGAAACCCATCTCTGATGTCTCTTAGGGTCATTAGTAAAGCTTCAGGTGGATTTGGATGACTGTCATTGAAGAAGCCATGTCTGCCTCGTGGCTTTGGATCACCCCTCGGCGACCTCACCGGAAGCTTGGTACTCTCAGGTAGAGACCCCAGCTGCCCTCACCATGAGGATTAGGTTGAAAACCCCCATTCATAGCACACTTAGGACAGCTGACTGGCCCGGGGCTTCGCTTCCTGATTTTAGCACTGAAGTTCCCACGTTCTGGGAAACTCCCCCAGTCCCTGGCAAACCCAGACGCTCAAGGCAGAAACACTTTACGTTTTGGACAAGTGCACTATCGTAACAGCACAAACGTTGAAGCTTGACCTTGAACGGCTAAAATTCAGGGATGAGAGAAACAACTTGTAAGAAACATTTCAGGACTAATTTAGTTTTTCACAGCTGGTAGCGAGTTCATGGGAAACAGTTTATCTTCTTGTCTTGCAAATGAGTGTTGCATCCACAGAACAGAAACGAAACCATCCACAGAATGAAGTCTGCAGAAAGGCGCGACGCCCACGGTTAGAGATACGGGGACAAACACCAAGAGGAAACTTAAGACTGTGCTTTGTTTAAGATGATGAATGCTACCCAGGGAACAACAGTGAAATAGCCTGCAAGGTCGTCACGGTCAGGAGGCGTTGGGCTGCTTCTGCCAACAAAGACAGCATCGCTGATGCACGTTGCCGAGATGGTCCTCAGACCTGGACCGCAATCTGGATGAAACCAGACCGATGGGTGCCAGAAAGCCAAGCTAATCAGTCTTGACGTTTACCTAACCCCTGATCAATCAGAAGAACCCACGGCCCTGGACCCCTGACCCTTAATTTTTGCCCGTAAGCACTTGCAGACCCTAGGGGAGTTCAGGACTCTGGAACATGCGCCCCCTGTTGTCCTGGGTGACGCCACACTCTTAGCGAGCCTCTCTTCCCTGCAGAAGCCCAGTGTCAGTGTCTCATTGGTTTCCTGAGCATCCGGCAGATGAACTCTTGCTCAGGGTGGTTACAGACACGAGAGGATTCTTGGCCAAATTGTGCAAGTCTTTAGAATAAAATGTATGAATAAGCTTTTATAGCTGACTCCAACAATTGTCTCAATCATCCTTGAATGGAAAGTCTGTAACGAAGCCTAAACAAAGCACTTTAGAGAGACCCATGGCCACCCCCATAGGATGGGAGACAGAGGGGCTGCTGGAGGCGGGGAGGGGGGTGGTAGTGGTGGGACATCGGCCCTGGCGGTGCCCACAGACCAGAGGCAGGAGCAGACCCTGCGGATGAGGTGTCAGAGAAGGAGAGGACCGAGGGCTGGGGCAGGACGAGGGCAGAGAGGAAAGCCAGCAGTGGGACCTGCTTCCTGCCGTCGAGTGCCAGACTCGGGGGCAGGCTTGTCCCATCCTGCCTTAGGCTTTGGGCTCTCCAGCACCAGTTCTCTCTCACAAGGCTGCCCTTGGCCTTGGGAAAGCCCCTCATCTGTGAGGGTCCTCCCAGATTAGTCTGAGGGTGGACCCAGCCCCTTCCTGCCTTACACAGCAGGGATGGAAGGCCCCAGGTTGGTGTTGCTTCTCTGGGCTCCCACCCCCCTTCTTTGCTCCTGACTTACCTGCCCCTGATGGGCCCTGTGCAGCTGTCCCTCCTCAGCTGATTTGTCGCAGCCCTGCCTTTATCTGGGGCACCAGGGCTCCATTCCTCTCACCGGCTTTGCTTTAGGAGAGCCCCAGTGTGACACTAACCTCCCAGGCTGCCTCCTCAGAAGCCCCACCTCCTTCCTGCTTTTGCCCCAAGGGTGGGAGGGCCCTCAGATGGTTGCACTTCCTCAGGCTCAGAGCCACCTCTCCCAAGGCCTTCCCCCCGCCCTGGGCACAGCCTCCCTCAGAAGGAGATGGGCCCCATTGGGCAGCAGGACCCAGGTTATGGAAAAGGGAAAGAGAAAGTACTTTGCCAGAGGGGGTTGGGACAGACACTGGCTGGGGAGAGCAGGACAGAAGCCGGTGGCTGGGGAGGGGCGGGCTCTCTGAGTGGGATGAGCCCTCTCCTGTCCACCACTGTGTGACCCTTAGGAGCCATTCAGGCCCCCAGCAGGACGCTGGGTGTCTGGAAAGGGAGGGCCAGGGCTCAGCCCTGCAGATCTTCATCCGCATTCCAGGAGAAGGCAGGTGTGTTGAGCGCATCCTCTACCACAGCCCCCAAGAGCTTTGGGAGGGGCCGACCACTGCCCTCCCATCTTAGATGAGGTCCCAGCACAGAGAGGCTAAGGTACTCTCTGGAGCCACTCAGCAAAGCAATGGCCGAGCTGGAATGCCTTCCAGGGGGCCTGGCCTGGCTCCTCCTGCTTCCTCATTATTCCATGGATAGGAGTGGGTGGGGGCACAAGGGGAGGGCCCTTGCTGCCCCTAAAGGCCTCCCAGGTCAGGGATCAGGGATCTGGGCTTGAAGCGGGCATCCTGCGAGCTGTGTGCTTGCCTCGTCACGTGTCCACCAGGACCCCAGATGGAGAAACAAAGAGCAACCGGGAAAGTTGACTCCTAGACAGGAAGAGGAGGCCTTGGAGCAGACACCTGTCACCCCAGGCCAGACCGCACGCGCATGCGAGTCCCCAAAGAGCTTCTTCCGGCTGGTGCCCCCACACCACCTCATTCTGCCCACCGGCCCTGGGATGGCCCCAACGGGGGAGGGTAACAAGAGCGTGGGCAAGAGATGGAGGGAATGGCGTCCCCTCCACTCCCATCTGTTTCAGTGTCCAGAGTTTCCAGCCAATGGAAGATTCCAGAATGAGCCGGGCCCTTCCAAGAGAGTGATCGGATGTGCACACTCAGGTGTGGCTCAAGTTGACAGCTACGCGGCCTCTGGCCCGAGAAGCACTAAGGGTGGGCAGCAAGGCTCAAAGCCCTTCTCGCCTTTCCCTCGTGACAGCACTCCTGCAGCTCTGGCCTGGAGAACCCCCGCTAGCCCTCGGAGATGGGCAGAGAAGGGGGGTGTGCCAGAGCACGACAGTGACTCTTGGAGGAGACCTCCCGGAGGCCCCTGCGGATCTCTAAGATGGGCCTCCTGCCTTGTTCTTTTCTCCAGAGGGAGCAGATATTGTGAGCTGGCCACGGGGGCCCGTTTGCATGACCGGGACAGGGGAGAGGCGTGTGGTCCCCGGGTGTGCCCCTCGGTGCCTCCCAGCTTGGAGGACGCGTGGACAGGGAGAGCAGCGGGACAGACTGACTGAACAGCCAGAACTCTTCTGCACCGTGCCCTCCGCCCCAGGCAGCAGTGCAGACAGGGAGGGGAGTGAAGAGACAGGTGTCGGGGGCCACCGCTATGCACACCTAATGGGCCAAGGTCAGAGGAAGAAACAACGGGTCCGTGTGGGACCCAAGACGCTCTCCACAGTGATTTTCTGGATGTGACCAACCGCACACCTGCCCTGCTGCTTTTCCTTCCTGGCTTTTGTCTGCCCAGAATCCCAGCATCTCAGGCTGATCTCTTCTCCTTTTCACCGTGCCCTGGTCCAGGCCACCCCGTGGGGCACCGCCACTGACTTTCCAAAGTTCACGCGGTAGTCAGCTCGGCGGTCGAAGGACCAGGTGTTCCCTCTGTTTCTGTTTCTGTTTCTGTTTCTGCTTTATTGTCTCTAATGCTTCTGCTTGTTTCCCTGTGTCCCCAACTTGACTCTCAGCCACCTACCACTTTTTATTCTGCTTTATGGAAAAGTCCTCCCATTCCCAATCCTATGTTAAAAAAAATAAAACACACTTATTTAAAAGTTTACTTAATAACTAATTTCTTGCTCACTCTCTGTCCTCATCCCCAGGCTGCAACCTGTCCAGAACTTTCCCTCTGGCAGCCATGTGGGAAAGGGGAGAAGGGACAAGGGAGCCAGGATGAGTGTGGCGGTGACCCGGTGACAGGCGGTGGGGGGTCCAGGGCAGCAAGGGCTGGAATGGAAGTAGGTGAGACGGGGCGGGGAGGTGGCAGGTCAGGCAGAACCCAGGACACAGGTACACAGAACAAGGATCCTGCTTTTTCCCACCCTCTTAGCTCCAAGAGGCTGAACCGTGTGTCCCCCAAATCCAAGTGCTAAAGTCCCAACCCCTGGTGCCTCAGAATGTGACTACATTTGAGGCACAGGCTTTAAAGAGATGGTTGTTAAAAGGAGGCCCTTAGGATGGGCCTGATCCAATCTGCCTGATGTTGTTATGAGAAGGGGAAACTGGGACACACAGGGGGCACCAGGGGCTCCCCACAGTGAGCACAGAGGACAGACCATGGGAGGGCGGAGCAAGAAGGTGGCCCTCTGCTGGCCAAGGAGAGAGGCCCTAGGAGGAGCCTGACCCAGGGACACCTTGATCTCGGGCTTCCAGTGTCCACGCTGTGAGGAAACAAACACCTGCCGTGAGGTCCCTCAGTCTGTGGGGTTTTGTTCTGGAAGCCCTAGCAGAGGAATGCGGTCACTGTCCTCAAGGACCCTGGTTCTCTGATAAGTCACATCCCCGGTAAGGATGTTACTCACATCTTCCAATTTTCACAGCTAGACATACTCAAGCTCATTTGCATTCAGTTTATTAACAAGAAGGTGAATGTGGTGAGATGGGAGGAACCAGGCTGGGGGCTCCCTCATGGGGGAGAAGGAGGCCTTGAGGGAGGAGGGAGGATGCGCAGGAGGAAGCAGGGGTGGGGAGGGGCGGGGACCTGAGGCGCTGGGGAGGGAGGTGTGGTGGTGGGAGACACAAGGAACAGCAGCTGCAGGGGGGCTGAGGACGCCCTCACCTAAGGATTTCTTGAAGCTTTGCAGCCAGGAAATCATAATCTTTTAACAGATTCCGTCTCTGGAAGCGCATTCCCTTGTGGTACACAAAGTTGTCCCAACAGTATTCAAACTCTGAGATAAAGAGGGAAGAGAGCAGTCATGTGGGCCCTGGGAGGTCTTCTCCTCCTGACCCTTCTGTGCCCCCCTCCTCAGGGCCTAGTCTCTTCCCTGCCAAGTGCCACCAGTCTTGCCTCAGTTTCCTCCCACTCACTCGCCCTGGGGACATTCTAGATCCTCCCCCACCCCTGTCTCGGTACTACTCTCTCCCACAGTCTGGGTCCCCAGCTCCCCTCTGCTCTCACCATCACAGGACATGATGTCCAGCTGGACCCCTGCGTCCCATAGCTTGCAAAGCCCCTCCTGGTAATTTGGGTGCCAGAAGTAGTAGAGGCGGGAGGTGAAGATGCTCAGCGTCAAGTTCCTGTACTCCTCCAGGAACTCGACCACCTCCTCTGCACAGGTGGGGCAGGGGCTCCAGGATAAGAACCAGGTGACATTGTAATCCTCATCACGGTACGGATACTGGTCACGGAACCAAGAGAGGAAGCACTGTTCTGCATGGCATGGAGCCCAGGGATGGACCTGGGAGAAGTAGAGAAGAGAAGGGGACACTCTCGGCTGACAGAGCAGACAGAGTGGCAGGACTGGGTGCCGTGGGAGGAGGAGTAAAGGGGCAGGAGCCTCAGGGGTATGTCGTTCATTGATTTATCACTGCTTTCCATCTCTCCCTGCCCTGTCTTTTTTTTTGAGCCATCCCTTCCCATAGTTATCCACCATGCATCAATTCTAACATCTATTCTCCTTCCATCCATTTATCCATCGATCCAACCATCCAACCATCCAACCATCCATCCAACCAACCATCCATCCATCCATCCATCTATCCATCCATCCATCTATCCATCCATCCAACCATCCATCCATCCAACCATCAAACATCCATCCATCCATCCATCCAACCATCCATCCATCCATCCAACACCCATCCATCCATCCATCCAACCATCCAACCATCCATCCATCCAACCATCCAACCATCCATCCATCCAACCATCCAACATCCATCCATCCATCCATCCAACCATCCATCCAACCATCCATCCATCCATCCATCCATCCAACCATCCATCCATCCAACCATCCATCCATCCAACCATCCATCCATCCATCCATCCATCCATCCATTCTGCCCTCAGCCAGGCCCTTTTGGCTCTAGGCTGGTTCCCTGGGTGATGGCACCTGGGGAGCGTCACACAGCCATGCTGTCCCACAGGGGAACCGCTAGCTGCACACATCTTCAGACCACTTGACCTGTGGCTCGTGTGAACTGAGATGGGGGGCAAGTGTAAATACACATCTCATTTCAACAACGTAGTAAAAAAGAAGAATGTAAACGACCTCATGAAGAACTTTTATATTCATTGCAATTTGAAAGAATCTCTTAGATATATTGCCTAATACATTATCAATACTAATTTCATAAATTGCCTTCAGCTCTTTGAACACCGGGTACTAGAACAGGTGAAACGACCTTTCACCTGTTAGTACTGCTGAAGGATACCCCTGACCCAGCCCATCATGGTTCTCTCCTGGAAACAGGCTCTGCAAAGTCTGCAGTATCAGGGGAGGGGAGAGGGCAGGGGTATGGTGGGACCTGTCTCAGGAGTGGCAGTGGTTAGGGGACAGGGCTGCAGGGTGGTGGCTTGGCTGTAGCAACTGCTGATGCTGGTCACTGGTGCGGTGACCTCCTTCCAGGGACATCTAGGCTGTGGCTGGGAGCAGGCCAGGGGTAGGCAGGACGAGGGGTGTGGGCTGTCCTCTGAGAGATCAGAGGGCCTGGGAACGGAGGAGTCAGCCGTGTGGCCAGGGGACGGCTCTACCAACGGAGCCATTAGCAGGGCAGAGAAGGCAATGGTGTCCAACAGGCCCTGACTTTCGAAAGATGCTCTTTCATCCAAGACTGCCAGAGGCCAAGGTCCAGGACAAGATTTGAAGATGGCCGGAATGCCAGCAGACTCTCTGAAGGAGCCTCATCGGATGGGTCAAATGCCATCCTGTATCAGGTTCCCAGAGGGTCAAGCAGGGAGCTCATTGGGTCCATGACTTAGGACAACGTCGTGGGAAGGAGCATCCACCACTAAGAACCCCCATCTGGCATCTTATAACATTCTTCTCCTCACTGCCCCCTGACTCTGCTCCTGCCTGATAGGGTCCGGGGAGGGGGGGGGGGTGCGTACCTTGTTCCGAAAAACTCCCCAGTCGCTGTCATTATAATAGAAGTAGTCTCTCTCCACTTGGAAGCAGAGATAACAGAGTTTCCGCCCAGAAGCGTAGCGCAGGTTCGGAAACTGGAAACGGAAGGTCTTAGGATCTATCCTGTCCATTGGGTTTCTGGGGGTAAAGGAGAGAAAACAGAAAATGCAGAAAGTGCCCTCTGGAGTTGTCCCTGGTGGGTGGCCTGCCCTGGGCACGGTGGCTCCCTCCAGCCCTCTTGGGCCCTACACAGTGCTGCTGCTTTTCCAGGCTGGAAGGGGGACGTGCCTCCAGGGACAGTAGGGACAGGGACCCCACCTCTAGGGCCCCCTGGGCCCTGCTCCTTCCAGTAGCACACGCACTCATGTTTTCCTGCCCACCCTACCCCCAACCCATTAGAAAAATAACAAAGAGAAAGAGAAACTTCTCTATCCCAAAAGAACAGCTTTTTGAAGACCTCAGTTCAATTCATTCCTGATTTTCCACCTGTTTGTTTTTTCTTTTTAAGTATCAGGTTAATGCTTAAATTCGGAGGCTCAGGCTACTGTGCTAAGTGCCTCAAATATCTGAACTCACCGACTCCTTCCCAGATCCTGGGGGAGTCACACCCACACTTTAGAGGGACAGGAGCAGGGGCTCTGGCAGGTGAAGCAGCCTAGCCAAGTCCACGGCTAGTAAGTGATGGAGCTGGGGCACCTGTCCAGACAGGTTATTTCCAGCAGGGACCTTACATGGCTGCCGCAGCAGTATATGCGGTCTTAAATGTGTCTTTTTTTCTACTTCCTTTTAAATAGGCACATTCCTTCCAGCCAAGGCATCTTCCTTCCGGATGCATGCCGGTGGTAGTTACAAACGTGAAGCATGAAGCTCTCTCCCCTAGGTTGTGGGTAAGGTTGAGAACAGTCTGCATTTCCACTAAAACCTTGGATGGCGAGTAACCTGTTCTGCAAGACGAGCAAACATTTTTCATCAAGTTTAACTTGATAAAGGAGTGATGTCTTTCAATATGAGTAGTTCGCGATGCCAAAGGTCACATGATCACAACTGAGCCAATGGTTCTTCTCTCCGTCTCTCTGTCTCTGCTTCTGTCTCTCTCTCTCTCTCTCTGGCTGCAGGATGGTGGGTGATCATCTCCCATGCTCGGATGCTCGGTCTCAGGCAGGTGTGTTTGGCAGAAATCGGTGATTTTTCAGAACGTTGGAAGGTGCCCACAACTGGCACTAATGTGTTTTTTGTCTCTTCAAAGTTCCTATGGACAGTCCTTTGCTTTTCCAGACAAGAGTAAGCTTAGGAATGCTTTGCTTCATTCCAGGTGAGGCTGCCTGCAGATATAGACCCTTTCCTCTGCTGCCTTATCGCCAGTTGCATTAAATACAGTCTATGACAAGAGTTTATTAATACTGTACTATAGTCAACATCCATTAGTAATAGTGAAAGTTGTCCTACCAATAACCCTCCTCTTTCTTGTCTCCCTCGCTCCAGCCACGAAGCTTTTCAAAGGTAAGTGCAGGTTAATTTGTTTCTTTTTCTTTTTCTTTTGTATTCTCCTTATTATTTTGTATTCTATTACAGCTTTGTAATCATTTTTATATGAATATTTGGGGTTGTGGAATGAATCATCTGAGTTTCCATCATTTCTTTTTTAAACAAAATTTTTAAAATGGTTTATTTTTGAGACAGAGACAGAGCGTGAGCAGGGGAGGGGCAGAGAGAGAGTGAGACACAGAATCCAAAGCAGGCTCCAGGCTCTGAGCCATCAGCACAGAGCCCGACGCAGGGCCCGAACCCACAAACCGCGAGATCATGACCTGAGCCAATGTTGGACGCTCAACCGACTGAGCCACCTAGGCGCCCTGAGTTTCCATCATTTCTTATGGGGAAATTCGCTTTGCCATACAAGTGCTTTGGATTACAAGCACGTTCCTGGAACAAATTATGCTCACAAACCAAGGTTTTACTGTACTTGTCTGTGGTGGAGAGAGCTTTGCAATAGATGACTTCTCTTCTTGCCTCTGAGAGCTATCCTCACACTGTGCTTATTGTATTGTAAATGATGTGGGAAACAAAGGCAGAAGAAAAAATTTCAATTTCCTACTGCCCATGGCCCATTTAGAAGTCCTTCGCACAGGCAGAGTGACCTTCCTCTAGGAGCTCAGCTGCCTCGATGATGACACTTTGCTAAAGGCCAAAGGGAATCTTAGCTAAACATTATCCCAACCCCTAGGACCTGCTAAGTCTACTTTAACATATACAAATTCCTTGGGGAACCTCCTTTATCTCTACCCCCCAAGACGTATGTTGGCAATCATCCTCCAGACATATGGCCGACCGATATACATGTGAAGGGTCTCATGACTGAGTTTTACTGAACAGTAATAAATGACCTTGTCCTAACAGCAGCTAGACCCTCAAAGTCCTGGAAACCTTGTTTCCAAAATAACTTAGAGACTTATGCTGTCCCTAACCCCCTCCCAACCTGTATGTATATAATCATTCACTCTTCAGAACCCCAGTGTGGCTCTTCCTGCCCATGAGTCCTGTCCCCATGCTTTAATAAAACCACCTTTTTGGGGGCACCTGGATCGCTCACTCAGTTAAGCATCCGACTTCGGCTCAGGTCATGATCTCGCAGTCCATGGGTTCGAGCCCTGCATAAGGCTCTGTGTTAACAGCTCAGAGCCTGGAGCCTGCTTCAGATTCTGTGGCTCACTCTCTGCTCCTCCCCCGTTCACATTCTGTCTCTGTCTCTCAAAAAATAAATAAACATTAAAAAAAAATTTTTTTTACTGAAAACAAATTAAAAAAATAATAAAACCACTGTTTTTGCACCCAAGACGTCTCAAGAGTTTTCTCGGCCATCGACTCCAAACCCCTACACTTCAAACCACATCATAAATATGAGAGAAAATCGATTCAAGTGCTTGAAAGGAAATCCACCAACTGCTTTGACCACCCTGTGGTTAGATTCAAAGCGTTTAACAGAGCACAGGAACTTCCGGAAGCCTCTGAAAGTGGGCATCACCCGGCACAGGCAGGGCCAGACATGCCCAACAGACTTTCAGACCCAGAGGCTGGCCTGGGGGGGGGGGTGCACAGGGCTGGGTGGTGGGGGAGGCGGGAGGGGTGCGTTCAGAAGCAATCCCAGGAGCATCCCGGGAACAGGGTGAGGATCCAGTTGGGAGTGGGTCCTGCAGAGAAGGAGCCCAGAGAGGGAGAGAAGGGAAGGGGGACCGCGGGGAGGAGGAGGCCAAGGACAGAGGCAAACACTGCAGGGCCGCCAGAAGGAGGGGCTGCAGAAGGGGGCCCAGCAGGACAGAGCGAGCAGAGAGGGGGGGTACCTTGGGCTGGGGCGCCAGGGCTCCATTCCTCTCTCCAGCCTTGGTTTGGGAAAGCCCCAGTGTGACAGTGACCTCCCAGGCTGCCTCTTCAGAAGCCCCACCTCCTTCCTGCTTTTGCCCCAAGGGTGGGAGGGCCCTCAGATGGTTGCACTTCCTCAGGCTCAGAGCCACCTCTCCCAAGGCCTTCCCCCCGCCCTGGGCACAGCCTCCCTCAGAAGGAGATGGGCCCCATTGGGCAGCAGGACCCAGGTTATGGAAAAGGGAAAGAGAAAGTACTTTGCCAGAGGGGGTTGGGACAGACACTGGCTGGGGAGAGCAGGACAGAAGCCGGTGGCTGGGGAGGGGCGGGCTCTCTGAGTGGGATGAGCCCTCTCCTGTCCACCACTGTGTGACCCTTAGGAGCCATTCAGGCCCCCAGCAGGACGCTGGGTGTCTGGAAAGGGAGGGCCAGGGCTCAGCCCTGCAGATCTTCATCCGCATTCCAGGAGAAGGCAGGTGTGTTGAGCGCATCCTCTACCACAGCCCCCAAGAGCTTTGGGAGGGGCCGATCACTGCCCTCCCATCTTAGATGAGGTCCCAGCACAGAGAGGCTAAGGTACTCTCTGGAGCCACTCAGCAAAGCAATGGCCGAGCTGGAATGCCTTCCAGGGGGCCTGGCCTGGCTCCTCCTGCTTCCTCATTATTCCATGGATAGGAGTGGGTGGGGGCACAAGGGGAGGGCCCTTGCTGCCCCTAAAGGCCTCCCAGGTCAGGGATCAGGGATCTGGGCTTGAAACGGGCATCCTGCGAGCTGTGTGCTTGCCTCGTCACGTGTCCACCAGGACCCCAGATGGAGAAACAAAGAGCAACCGGGAAAGTTGACTCCTAGACAGGAAGAGGAGGCCTTGGAGCAGACACCTGTCACCCCAGGCCAGACCGCACGCGCATGCGAGTCCCCAAAGAGCTTCTTCCGGCTGGTGCCCCCACACCACCTCATTCTGCCCACCGGCCCTGGGATGGCCCCAACGGGGGAGGGTAACAAGAGCGTGGACAAGAGATGGAGGGAATGGCGTCCCCTCCACTCCCATCTGTTTCAGTGTCCAGAGTTTCCAGCCAATGGAAGATTCCAGAATGAGCCGGGCCCTTCCAAGAGAGTGATCGGATGTGCACACTCAGGTGTGGCTCAAGTTGACAGCTACGCGGCCTCTGGCCCGAGAAGCACTAAGGGTGGGCAGCAAGGCTCAAAGCCCTTCTCGCCTTTCCCTCGTGACAGCACTCCTGCAGCTCTGGCCTGGAGAACCCCCGCTAGCCCTCGGAGATGGGCAGAGAAGGGGGGTGTGCCAGAGCACGACAGTGACTCTTGGAGGAGACCTCCCGGAGGCCCCTGCGGATCTCTAAGATGGGCCTCCTGCCTTGTTCTTTTCTCCAGAGGGAGCAGATATTGTGAGCTGGCCACGGGGGCCCGTTTGCATGACCGGGACAGGGGAGAGGCGTGTGGTCCCCGGGTGTGCCCCTCGGTGCCTCCCAGCTTGGAGGACGCGTGGACAGGGAGAGCAGCGGGACAGACTGACTGAACAGCCAGAACTCTTCTGCACCGTGCCCTCCGCCCCAGGCAGCAGTGCAGACAGGGAGGGGAGTGAAGAGACAGGTGTCGGGGGCCACCGCTATGCACACCTAATGGGCCAAGGTCAGAGGAAGAAACAACGGGTCCGTGTGGGACCCAAGACGCTCTCCACAGTGATTTTCTGGATGTGACCAACCGCACACCTGCCCTGCTGCTCTTCCTTCCTGGCTTTTGTCTGCCCAGAATCCCAGCATCTCAGGCTGATCTCTTCTCCTTTTCACCGTGCCCTGGTCCAGGCCACCCCGTGGGGCACCGCCACTGACTTTCCAAAGTTCACGTGGTAGTCAGCTCGGCGGTCGAAGGACCAGGTGTTCCCTCTGTTTCTGTTTCTGTTTCTGTTTCTGTTTCTGCTTTATTGTCTCTAATGCTTCTGCTTGTTTCCCTGTGTCCCCAGCTTGACTCTCAGCCACCTACCACTTTTTATTCTGCTTTATGGAAAAGTCCTCCCATTCCCAATCCTATGTTAAAAAAAATAAAACACACTTATTTAAAAGTTTACTTAATAACTAATTTCTTGCTCACTCTCTGTCCTCATCCCCAGGCTGCAACCTGTCCAGAACTTTCCCTCTGGCAGCCATGTGGGAAAGGGGAGAAGGGACAAGGGAGCCAGGATGAGTGTGGCGGTGACCCGGTGACAGGCGGTGGGGGGTCCAGGGCAGCAAGGGCTGGAATGGAAGTAGGTGAGACGGGGCGGGGAGGTGGCAGGTCAGGCAGAACCCAGGACACAGGTACACAGAACAAGGATCCTGCTTTTTCCCACCCTCTTAGCTCCAAGAGGCTGAACCGTGTGTCCCCCAAATCCAAGTGCTAAAGTCCCAACCCCTGGTGCCTCAGAATGTGACTACATTTGAGGCACAGGCTTTAAAGAGATGGTTGTTAAAAGGAGGCCCTTAGGATGGGCCTGATCCAATCTGCCTGATGTTGTTATGAGAAGGGGAAACTGGGACACACAGAGGGGCACCAGGGGCTCCCCACAGTGAGCACAGAGGACAGACCATGGGAGGGCGGAGCAAGAAGGTGGCCGTCTGCTGGCCAAGGAGAGAGGCCCTAGGAGGAGCCTGACCCAGGGACACCTTGATCTCGGGCTTCCAGTGTCCACGCTGTGAGGAAACAAACACCTGCCGTGAGGTCCCTCAGTCTGTGGGGTTTTGTTCTGGAAGCCCTAGCAGAGGAATGCGGTCACTGTCCTCAAGGACCCTGGTTCTCTGATAAGTCACATCCCCGGTAAGGATGTTACTCACATCTTCCAATTTTCACAGCTAGACATACTCAAGCTCATTTGCATTCAGTTTATTAACAAGAAGGTGAATGTGGTGAGATGGGAGGAACCAGGCTGGGGGCTCCCTCATGGGGGAGAAGGAGGCCTTGAGGGAGGAGGGAGGATGCGCAGGAGGAAGCAGGGGTGGGGCAGAGGGGGTGGAGACCTGAGGCGCTGGGGAGGGAGGTGCGGTGGTGGGAGACTCAAAGAACAGCAGCGGCACAGGAGGCTGAGCATGCACTTACCTAAGGATTTCCTGAAGCTCTGCAGCCAGGAAACCATAATCTTTTAACAGATTCCATTTCTGGAAGCGCTTTCCCTTGTGGTACACAAAGTTGTCCCAACAGTATTCAAACTCTGAGATAAAGAGGGAAGAGAGCAGTCATGTGGGCCCTGGGAGGTCTTGCCCTCTGACCCTTTGTGCCCCCCTCCTCAAGGCCTAGTCTCTTCCCTGCCAAGTGCCACCAGTCTTGCCTCAGTTTCCTCCCACTCACTCGCCCTGGGGACATTCTAGATCCTCCCCCACCCCTGTCTCGGTACTACTCTCTCCCACAGTCTGGGTCCCCAGCTCCCCTCTGCTCTCACCATCACAGGACATGATGTCCAGCTGGACCCCTGTGTCCCATAGCTTGCGAAGCCCCTGCTGGTAATTTGGGTGCCAGAAGTAGTAGAGGCGGGAGGTGAAGATGCTCAGCGTCAAGTTCCTGTACTCCTCCAGGAACTCGACCACCTCCTCTGCACAGGTGGGGCAGGGGCTCCAGGATAAGAACCAGGTGACATTGTAATATTCATCACGGCATGGATACTGGTCACGGAACCAAAAGAGGAAGCTCTGTTCTGCATGGCATGGAGCCCAGGGATGGACCTGGGAGAAGTAGAGAAGAGAAGGGGACACTCTTGGCTGACAGAGCAGACAGTGTGGCAGGACTGGGTGCCGTGGAAGGAAGGGTAAAGGGGCAGGAGTCTCAGGGGTATGTCGTTCATTGATTTATCACTCCTTTCCATCTCTCCCTGCCCTGTCTTTTTTTACTGAGTCATTCCTTCCCATAGTTATCCACCATGCATCAATTCTAACATCTATTCTCCTTCCATCCATCTATCCATCCATCCAACCATCCATCCATCAATCCATCCATCCAACCATCCAACCATCCATGCAACCATCCATCCATCCATCCATCTGTCCACCTGTCCATCCAACCATGCATCCATCCATCCATCCAACCATCCAACCATCCGTCCATCAGTCCAAACATCCATCCATCCATCCGTCCATCTGTCCATCCGTCCATCCGTCCATCTGTCCATCCAACCGCCCAGCCATCCAGCTATCCATCCAACCATCCATCCAACCATCCAACCATCTGTCCATCCATCCAACCATCTAACCATCTGTCCATCTGTCCAACCATCCATTCATCCATCTGTCCATCAGTCCAACCGTCCATCCATCCATTTGTCCATCAGTCTAACTATCTGTCCATCCATCCATCCATCCATCCATCCAATCATCCAACCATCCATCCATCCATCCATCCAACCATCCAATCATCCAACCATCCATCCATCCATCCAACCATCCAACCATCCAACCATCCATCCATCCATCCATCGATCCATCCAACCATCCATCCATCCATCCATCCATCCATCCAACCATCCAACCAACCAACCATCAATCCATCGATCCATCCAACCATCCAACCATCCATCCTTCCATCCATCCATTCAACCAACCATCCAACCATCGATCTATCCATCCATCCATCCAACCATCCAACCATCCATCCATTCATTCAACCAACCATCTATCCATACATCCATCCATCCATCCATCCATCCAACCATCCATCCATCCATTGAACCAACCATCTATCCATCCATCCTTCCATCCATCCATCTAGTCATCCATCCATCCATCCATCCATCCAACCATCCATACATCCAACCATCCATCCATCCATCCATCCATCCAACTATCCAACCATCCATCCTTCCATCCATCCAACCATCCATCCATCCATCCATCCTGCCCTGAACCATGTCCTTTGGGGTCTAGGCTGGCTTCCTGGGTGATGGCACCTCGGCAGCCATGCTGCCCAACAGGGGAACCACTAGCCACACACATCTTCAGACCACTTTACCTGGCTGGTGTGAACTGAGGGGGGGGGGGGAGCAAGGGTAAATACACATCCCGTTCCAACAACATAGTAAAAAAGAAGAAAGTAAATGACCTCATGAAGAACTTTTATATTCATTACAATTTGAAAGAATCTCTTAGATATATTGCCTAATACATTATCAATACTAATTTCATAAATTGCCTTCAGCTCTTTGTTTTTTTTTTTTTTTTTTTTTTTTAAAATTTTTTTTTTTTCAACGTTTTTTATTTATTTTTGGCACAGAGAGAGACAGAGCATGAACGGGGGAGGGGCACAGAGAGAGGGAGACACAGAATCGGAAACAGGCTCCAGGCTCTGAGCCATCAGCCCAGAGCCTGACGCGGGGCTCAAACTCACGAACCGCGAGATCGTGACCTGGCTGAAGTCGGACGCTTAGCCGACTGCGCCACCCAGGCGCCCCTGCCTTCAGCTCTTTGAACACCGGGTACTAGAACAGGTGAAACGACCTTTCACCTGTTAGTACTGCTGAAGCATACCCCCGACCCAGCCCATCATGGTTCTCTCCTGGAAACAGGCTCTGCAAAGTCTGCAGTATCAGGGGAGGGGAGAGGGCAGGGGTATGGTGGGACCTGTCTCAGGAGTGGCAGTGGTTAGGGGACAGGGCTGCAGGGTGGTGGCTTGGCTGTAGCAACTGCTGATGCTAGTCACTGGTGCCGTGACCTCCTTCCAGGGACATCTAGGCTGTGGCTGGGAGCAGGCCAGGGGTAGGCAGGACGAGGGGTGTGGGCTGTCCTCTGAGAGATCAGAGGGCCTGGGAACGGAGGAGTCAGCCGTGTGGCCAGGGGACGGCTCTACCAATGGAGCCATTACCAGGGCAGAGAAGGCAATAGTGTCCAACAGGCCCTGACTTTCGAAAGATGCTCTTTCATCTTTCTGCCAGAGGCCAAGGTCCAGGACAAGATTTGAAGATGGTCGGAATGCCAGCAGACTCTCTGAAGGAGCCTCATCGGATGGGTCAAATGCCATCCTGTATCAGGTTCTCAGAGGGTCAAGCAGGGAGCTCATTGGGTCCATGACTTAGGACAACGTCGTGGGAAGGAGCACCCACCACTAAGAACCCCCATCTGGCATCTTACTTATAACATTCTTCTCCTCACTGCCCCCTGTCTCTGCTCCTGCCTGATAGGGCCCCGGGGAGGAAGGGGGGGGTGCATACCTTGTTCCGAAAAACTCCCCAGTCGCTGTCATTATAATAGAAGTAGTCTCTCTCCACTTGGAAGCAGAGATAACAGAGTTTCCGCCCAGAAGCGTAGCGCAGGTTTGGAAACTGGAAACGGAAGGTCTTAGGATCTATCCTGTCCATTGGGTTTCTGGGGGTAAAGGAGAGAAAACAGAAAATGCAGAAAGTGCCCTCTGGAGTTGTCCCTGGTGGGTGGCCTGCCCTGGGCACGGTGGCTCCCTCCAGCCCTCCTGGGCCCTACGCAGTGCTGCTGCTTTTCCAGGCTGGAAGGGGGACGTGCCTCCAGGGACAGTAGGGACAGGGACCCCACCTCTAGGGCCCCCTGGGCCCTGCTCCTTCCAGTAGCACACGCACTCATGTTTTCCTGCCCGCCCTACCCCCAACCCATTAGAAAAATAACAAAGAGAAAGAGAAACTTCTCTATCCCAAAAGAACAGCTCTGTGAAGACTTCAGTTCAATTCTTTTTTTTTTAATTTTTAAAATTTAATTATTTTTGAGAGACGGAATGTGAGTGGGAGAGGGGCAGAGAGAGCAGGAGACACAGAATCTGAAGCAGGCTCCAGGCTCCGAGCCGCCAGCACAGAGCCCGATGTGGGGCTGGAACCCAAGAACTACCAGATCATGACCTGAGCCGAAGTCGGATGCTTAACCGACTGAACCACCCAGGCACCCCTCCTGACTTTGTTTTTACTGAACAGTAATAAATGACCTTGTCCTAACAGCAGCTAGCCCCTCAAGATCCTGAAAACCTTGTTTCCAAAATGCCTTAGAGTCTTACGTTGTCCCTAACTCCCTTATCATTCACTCTTAGCAACCCAAGTGCAGCTCTTCCTGCCCACGAGTCCTGTCCCCGTGCTTTAATAAAACCACCTTTTTTTTTTTTTGCACCAGAGATGTTTTAAGAATTCTTCCTTGGGGGGTCCCGAACCCCTACACTTCAAACCACATCATAAATATGAGAGAAAATCGATTCAAGTGCTTGAAAGGAAATCCACCAACTGCTTTGACCACCCTGTGGTTAGATTCAAAGCGTTTAACAGAGCACAGGAACTTCCGGAAGCCTCTGAAAGTGGGCATCACCCGGCACAGGCAGGGCCAGACATGCCCAACAGACTTTCAGACCAAGAGACTGGCCTGGGGGGGCACAGGGCTGGGTGGGGGAGGCGGGAGGGGTGCGTTCAGAAGCAATCACGGGAGCATCCCGGGAACAGGGTGAGGATCCAGTTGGGAGTGGGTCCTGCAGAGAAGGAGCCCAGAGAAGGAGAGAAGGGAAGGGGGATCGCGGGGAGGAGGAGGCCAAGGACAGAGACCTGCATTTCCAACCAATCTCTGGTTCCCAGAGTTTGGCGCTACAGGGCCGCCAGAAGGAGGGGCTGCAGAAGGGGGCCCAGCAGGACAGAGCGAGCAGAGAGCAGGGGTACCTTGGGCTGGGGCGCCAGGGCTCCATTCCTCTCTCCAGCCTTGGTTTGGGAAAGCCCCAGTGTGACAGTGACCTCCCAGGCTGCCTCTTCAGAAGCCCCACCTCCTTCCTGCTTTGTTCTCAGGGGAGCCCTCAGGTGGTTGCACTGCCTCGGGTCAGACTCGCCTTTCCTCTGAAGCCTCTCCCCTGGGCACAGCCTCCCTCAGAAGGGACCAGCACCATTGGGCAGAGTTATTGCAAAGGGAAAGAGAAAGGAGGACACCGGAGGGGGTTGGAACAGATTGGGTGGAGAGAGCAAGACAGAAGCCAGCTCCTGGGGAGGGGCGGGCTCTCTGAGGACTCAGGGTGAGCCCTCTCTGAGTCACCTCTGCGTTCCCATGTCCCCACATCTGGGCCCAGGTGTTGCTCTCCACAAGCCTGTTGAAAGAATGGAGGTAAGGATGTGGTGTGTACTTTATGTCAGAACTCCTGTGTTCTCTCTTGACTCCACAGTAGTAAAGGCACAGATGGGCTTTGGGTTCCTAATTCTGTGGTTGGTCCTCTGCATAAATCCCCTCAGCCTTCATGTGGCAGATTGAGGGCAGAGACAGGTGGAGAGGGAGAGAGAGAGGGAGGGAGGGAGAGGGAGAAGGAGGGACAGCTTAGGTTTCTCTTCTCTTCTTAGAAGGACACCTGGGGCGCCTGGGTGGCTCTGTCAGTTAAGCATCGGACTTTGGCTCAGGTCATGATCTCATTGTTGTGAGTTCGAGCCCCGCGTCGGACTCTGTGCTGACAGCTCTGAGCCTGGAGCCTGCCTGGGATTCTGTGTCTCCCTCTCTCTCTGCCCCTCCCCTGCTCACGCTCTGCTCTGTCTCTCTCTCTCTCTCAAATAAATAAACATTTAAAAAAAAGAAAAGAAGAAGGACACTAATCCCCTCACGGGCCCCACCCTCATGATAACATCTAAACCGAATCACCCCAAAGATCCTACTTTTAACACCATCCCACAGGAGTTTAGGGCTTCAACATATGAATCTGGAGGATACAGTCTTTCAACCCAGGACAGTTGTGACTGACAGGATTCCTTTCGATGACTCAGGGACAGGATGGCTGATGTGTCATCACACTGCTACATGAGGGGTGAGTTCTGCCTTACACTCAGAGCTGAGTCTCTAGGCCCTGGTGCTGCCTTTCTGGAGGTTGGAGGATCGAGTTCGTGCTCACCACTTCCTCACGGGAGGCCCAGAATGTTAGTGATGGTAGCTGGGCCATTGCTGCCCTTAGCAGGATGGAGATTTCCTGGTGGGAATAAAAGAAGCAAAGGTGTATTGGCTGGGAAGTAGGTTCATAGTGGATGCTGGTGTCTCAGGTGGAGGCTGTGGGGAGTCCTCACACTGTGCCCTGGGGGCAATCGTGACAAAGGAGTGATAGGCAGTGGGTCCCTCCTTCTACCTCACCCACCTGAGCTCTTTGGCTGGGCAAGTTCCCTTGGGTGCTTCTTTACCCTTTATCACAAGGCCCAGTCTTGACAGGTGGCATTTCCATGCCATCATGGAGGTAGTTCCCCTTGGGCACTGTCTCACCTTTGCTCTGCCCAAGTGAACGGAGGTGAAATCAACATGCAGCTCTCTGAGGACCCCATGAAGAATTTGGCCGCTCATGGCCCTCTCCCCACGCTCACCTTGAGTGTCTCTCTGCATTTCCAACCAATCTCTGGTTCCCAGCGTTTCAAGTGCTCCCTCAGAGAGCCCCAGGCCCTTCTCAGGAACACTGGTGCCTGCGTGAGTCAGGGAAAGTGGAACTGAAAGGCAGGTCTCTGGAAGGACGGGCAAGAGGGGCAGGGATGATATAGAGGGCTCCTGGTTTCAAGAAACAAGGAAGGGCCAGAGTGTCTGTTTTGATCTACCGCCGGTGAACTCCTCGATCCCTGTCCCTTGTCACCGGTCGCGTGACCCAGGCTCCAGGTCAGGTTCAGCTCTGAGGGCTGGCTCAGTTAAGGGCTCCTGTGGTGGGCAGGGTCCCGCTGAACAGCCAGAGTCCATGGAGCAAAGAAACAGGAAATCCAGTGACAAGTTCAGTGTTGTGCCCACCTGTCCAGCCTCTTTTTGTGTTATGTGAATTTCACCTGAGTAAATTAAAAAAGAAATGGGACACATGAACAAACCTCAAATTGTTCGAAATTGTACTGGCTCTTTATAGATCAACATGAATTTATGGACAAATTTTCAGGTTCCATGACAAATCCTGCTATCAACGTGCAGGTTAATTTTGGAAAGCATAGACATCTTTGTGGCACCGAAGGTCTCTATCCATGAACATGGTACATGCTTCAATTTATATAGTTCTTCTTTTTATGTTTTCAATGAATCTTGTACTTTTTAAAATAAAGGTCTCACACATTTTGTTAGGTTCACTTCTAGTAAACTCTTTGGGAGATATTGTAACCTTTATCTACCTTTACCTTTATCTACACTTTTGTTTGTTGCTAGTGTCTGGGAACACTATTAATATTCCTAAACTGAAGTTGGATCTACCAACCTTACTGAGAATTTGCTTGCTGTTTCTCATAGTTTCTGTTTTTTTGTGTTTTTTTTGCAATCCCCACAGCTCTTGTCCTTTATTGAAGCCTGTGGGGCACTGGCTTGGACAACAACACAGTGTTGAACAGTGACAATCATAAAGGGGACTTTTGTGTCATTCTATTTTTAGGGGAATATTTCTAAGAGGGAAATAGAAAACTGTCCCAAATTCTTCATTTATCTTTTTTAAAAAATAATTTTTTGAGTATAGTCGAAGTCCCATATTCTTTAAATCTTTCTTGGCTTGAATATTTGTTTGCTAACCATTTAATTATGATTTTTGCATTTATGATTAGAAATATGGCTGTAATTTTTCTTACTCATGTTCTCCTTATTTAGCTTTTTTATAATTATTATTTTAAAATAATGTCTACACCCAAAACAGGGCTTGAATCCACAACCCTGAGACCAAGAGTCACCCACTCCACTGACTGAGCCAGCCAGACATCCCTCTTCTTATTTAATTTTAAATCAAGATTATTGTAGCTGCCCAAAATCAATTGGGGAGTTTGGCTTTTTTTTCCAATTTCCTAGGAAAGCTCAATTCTGATCCTTACATGGTTGATTGAACTCACCATAAAACCTCTGGGTCTGGTAATTTGATATGGTTGTTTATGTAGTCATTTTAAGTAATAATTGCATTTCTTTAATGGTTTAGGGTTAATCCATGTGTTGTATTTCTTTTGGTATCATTTTTATCATATTTTTTCTAGAAGGTTGTCCATTCAGTCTCATTTGTCAGATTGATTGTGTAAGTGTGTTCACAGTATTATTTTCTGACTTTTTACACACCTATAAAAGATAACCCCAGGGGTGCTTGGCTGGCTTAGTCAGTAGAGCATGTGACTCTTGATCTCAGGGTTGTGAGTTCGATTCCCATGTTGAGTATAAAGATTACTTAAAAATAAAATCTTTTGGGGCACCGGGATGGCTCAGTCAGTTAAGTGTCTGACTCTTGATCTCAGCTCAGGTCTTGATCTCAGGTTTATGAGCTTTACTTATAAATACATACATACATACATACATACATAAATACATAAATAAATAAATCTATATTTTAAGAAAGATGACCCCATTTTTCACTGATAATATAGTTTTTGCTTTCTTTCTTCATTACTTTTTTTCAAAGTACCAGGTTTTGATTTTAATCAAAATCAAATTTTGTTATTCCCATTTCATATATATATATATATATATATATATATATACATATAAATCTCCCACATTTTCTTTACTCATCAGTCAGTTGGGCATGTATGTTGTTTCTATATCCTGGCTATCATGAATAATGCTGTAATGAACACAGGGGTGCAAATATCTCTTCAAAATATCGATTTCATTTCCTTTAGATATTGTCACAAGCACACTATGAAGACGCACACACAAGTTGTCTTTGCACAATGTCAGCGTTATTCAGTCACAAACAATGTTAATGTAATTATAAAACTGGTTCAGGATTCCAAACTCAATGACATTTCATATGCATATAACTTGGCTTCATACACACCGTGCCAAGCAAAGCACAAGACAAAGTCACACAACAAACCAGTTACAAGGGGTAAGAAGTTAATGAACTTAACTTGAAGCCAGTCTGTGGGCGCATAGTTGAGACGAGGCCTCCATCTGATCTGCGTCAGCTCTTGGCATTTGCTGCCTATCATATTCAAGCAGTGGAGGATCTGTATTATGCTCAGAGATCAATCTGGCAGAGCCTTTGGCCACAGTTGCCTTTCTGATGCAGTCAGATAGATGCGAAAGGGTCAGCATCTGGAGAATCTGACTGTTGGCTGCAGCTCCTTTTTAAGCTCGTTGGAGTTTTATCAGCCTTGGGCCTTAGCAGACCTCCTTTGGTTCTGCTGGCTATCAGTTCTGGGTGTTGTCAGCCTGTGCTGGTTTCAAGGATATCTGGTCTTACCTGCAACATCCTTGGCTGCTTAGATCTCTGCTGGACAGGAATGACTGTCTTGCTCTCTATAGGTATATACCCAGAGGTGGGATTGCTGAATCATATGGAACATAAAAGGACTTCTTATGGGACTCTGACTTTATGCCAGTGTAGGGGCAGGTTAAGGAGTGTCAGTAAGGTATTGTCTTCATGTCTGGTGTGCAACAGACATAAAGTCCATGGGATAAACGCTTTGTGACAGGACGGTCGGTGTAGGGTGTGGGAAAGCAAGAACAAACTGGAGACTATAAGGATGAGCTGTAGAGCACGTGGGGAACAGCAGAAATCCATGTCCTTGTTCTTGTCCCTGATTTCAGTGGTCTGGGTGTCCTGTGGGGTCTTGTTAAAAACAAAATTCAACAGAGTAAATTTGAAGATCTAATTGGCTTCATTAAGCACTTCATGAATTGGGTGGCACCCCACCTAGCAAGTAGAGATGTTCTGAGGGGTTGTACAAATGCAGGTTTTCATAGAGACTGGAGTAAGGAAGTTGTTAGCAAACAAAAGGAAGGATTGTTTCAGGCCAGGACATCTTCTTTGGGGAGTGAAGGGACCAGCAGTGTTTTTATCAAGCAGATGACCTCACTAGTGCTGATCATGAAATTTCAGATTGACTATTAAAAGGTCACATTCCTAGGATGTGATTGCATCTGTAATTAAGTCTTGGCTTGCTGTCATGGGGTGGGGGGGTGTGAATGACTCCATTTTGAATTTGTTTTTTTCTTTCTTAACACTCCCTTCACCACAAAGCTAGAACACATGCCTTGCTCCAGGGTAGGAGAAGCTCAAGGAGGATGTGGGGGAGGTTCTCATAGTTGTGGCTTCACACAAAGGAGGTGAGTCAAGTCAGTACCTCAACACGAGAGCACATTAGAAAAGGCTGCTTCTTTAGTTGGCCAAACTAGGCCCAATCTAAGACTACTGTAAGGGGAATTCGGGCAAATGTAGTTCAGCCTGGCCAAGTCCTTGCATCAGAACTATTGCAAGGTGGCAGAACCCTGAGAATGCATTTGGGATTACATAGAATCTACAGAATTAATATTTTAACAATATGGAGTCTTCTGATCCATGAACATTGTACATTTTCACATCTTCTTTGCTTTCTCTTAGTAATGTTTTGCATTTTTCAGTGCAAAGGTCTTAGACAACTTTTTCAAGATGATGTTTAGTGCTGTTATCAGAGACAGATTTCTAGTAATAGGTAACAGCAAAACCTTCCATCATGTTTACTATAGGTCAGTCACTCTTCAGAATATATGTAGATATAAATATAAACAAATTCATTTAAGCCTCACAACCACGTAGGTGAAAGTTCTATTATTATCTCCATTTTACATGCCTACAATTTGGCTAAACAACTTGCCAGATGTCATAATCCAGCAAGTGGTGGGGGCAGGATTGGAACTCAGGCAGCCGCTCCAGAGTCTCTCCTTCCACCACTACTCTATACTACTTGGTAATAGCTGTTGGTGTTCACACAATAGCACAGAAAATCAAGACTGATAGTCAGTGAATGTAAGATTTTAATCTTGTATTCAGATTTATTGAACTAGTTCTTTGAACTAATTCTATGACACAGCAAGATCTCTCTTCCTCAATTGCTGGGGTGTTAAGGAGGGACATTTTCAACTCTATCTTACATTATTCAGTATTTATGAAGATTTGCAGATCTTTTTATGTTTATTTATTTTGAGAGAGAGAGTGAGCATGAGCAGGGGAGGGACTGAGAGAAAGGGAGACTGTCAGTGTGGAGCCAGACATGGGGCTCGATCCATGAGATCATGACCTGAGCTGAAACCAAGAATCAGACACTCAGCTGACTGAGCCACCCAGGCGTTCCCCCCCACCCCACCAAATTTGTAAATATATAAGAATGAGCTCCCAATAACTTTCCTTATTGTGGTAACTAATGTACCCCACCATTATTTTAAGGAGTCCTCCTTTTATGGGGCCCAGTTGAAAGCCAAGGACATAGCCTGTAACCAGAGTTGCTGAGCCAAGGACTGAAGGAGCAGTGGGGTGGACCAGGGTCTCTGTCCTTTGTTGCAACAAGTACACAATCTTTCTAAGATGGACTGAGCTGGGCATCACAGGACAAGTGGACTGTGGCAGCCACTTGGTAGAAGCTGGACTTCAACACAAGAGAAAAAAGGATGCTGTTTCCTGCTCTAAAAGAGCAAGGATGAAACACCAGACTCCAAATTCTACTGAGGAGCCCAGAAAGACTTCCAGACACAGAGACACAAGGGGCGTCTGCTGTCTGTGGTGATCCAAGGACGTGGCTCAAGGTTCAAGGTAGCATCTCAAAGAAGGGCTTCTTCAGGCCGAGGTCATGTGAGATGACTCATGCCAGGTCATCTTGGAGAGGAAAGTTCCAGAGAGTGGAAGGAGAAGTTAAAGGTCTTAGTTCATGCTGGATCTAAGAGAGACAAAACTCTAGTAGTCAAACGTGAAGCTCCAAGAGGAGGAAAGAGGCAGCCATGAGGGAGAAGAGGAGAAACATGGGGTGGGGAAAAAGAATCAGGATCAAAGAGGAAGATAAAACCCTTTGGGCAAATGGAGAGAAACAAAGGGTCCATGAGAAGGAAACAGGAGGCAGGGAGAGAGGGAAGTATGTAGGGAGAACAGAAGAAGGGAGGGAGGGAGACCGCAAGCAGGGGTGGGATCTGGGGACAGCCAACAGCTAAACTGACGTGGGCACAGGCACTGGGAAGGTGCAGCAGGAGCCTGGGACAGAAGGAAAACCGATAGAAAAGAGGGTCCCCCAGACGGAGGAAGGGTCAGTGAGGGGTGAAACGGGAAGGAGAGGGGGCAGCGGGGCTGAGGGTATGCCACACCAGGACGCCTGCCAGCACCTCCCTGCCGGCTGTTCCAGGACTCACGGGCCTTCCCTGCCCACCCCCCCCCCAAGTCGGCCCAGCATCCTGCCCAGCATCCTCTGTGGTGGGAGGGGAGACAGCCAGCTTCCATGCAGGGAGCAGAGGCCGCCCCGCCACACACACCCTTGTCCAGCTCCTTCTGAGAGATGGGGACTCTGAGAGATGGTGCCCGGTGTCACCTACAGTCCTAAGCCAGGACTCTGCCCCCACACTCAGCGTGGGCTAGAATCCTCCCTCTGGGGGCTGACTGGGACCTGCACACCGCCCCTGCTGGGCAGCTGACGCCCAGGGTCCCCTCCCCGAGGAGACCCCAGCCCTGGGCCAGGTCCCAGCTCTTGCCCATCTGCTGGGACCACCTGGAGTGGAGTCCGGGCTACAAAGTCCGCAGGCTGAGGTCCCTGGGCTCAAGTCAGGAACGTGGGCAAGGTCTGGGCACATTCACAACCGGGGCTCCGGGAAATGCCCCGTGGGACTGGGCACCTGTGCACTTTCAGCTTCGCCAGGATGCCCTCCGAGAACGCGCACACGTGCACGTTTTCAGTGGCAAGATTCCCGCACATAGGGAGGGCAAGACTGGTTGAGTCCTACACTGGGTCCCTCAGCCATTCATTCCTAGGTACCCAGGAGCCCCTACTCAGGGTCCCACCCCGGCAGGAACCTGGGATGCAGGGAAGGGACAGGCACGTCCCGCCCTCGAGGAGATCGGGGTCTGGAGGAGACAGGGGAGGGTCCAGGTGACCCCCACCTCACCACCCCACAGACTCCCATCTACATGCCTGTGGACCCCAAAATGTGGTCTTGGCCCCTCAGCTGAGGGCACGGCCCAAGACTGCCTTCCACCACCTTGGTTGGCCCCACCCACCTCCACGGTGCTACCACCTTTGTTCCCCGCGTGATGGAGGATGGGTATATGATTGTGAGAAGCCCACCGGAGAGCTGCGCCGTTCCCCCTGCACATCGGCCACGTCCGGGCTTGTCCCTGCCCGGCGCCCGGCTGTGAAGGGCATCGATGTGAAGCAAGACGGGTGTCACTGGCCCGTTGTACCAGATGGCAGCGTAGGGGAGCTTTGTGCCACCTGTCCGTGAAAGCTAAAGACTTCAGGGACACCAAGCATCTGGAGCCAGAGAGGGGAGATAAAAAGAGGGGTGCAAAGGGCTTTCTGGGGTCCGGGCAGCTACCTTATTGCCTCTGCGTCTCCAACCACTTGACACGAGCTTGGGAAGCTATCGTTGCCTTTGCTGGCAGCCTTCGGGCCAATGTGCCCTGAACTTAGCTGCTCCCTGTGGCCACAACTCATGCTTTTCTCTGTTGGAGTTGAGAACGTGGTCACCCCTGAAACCCAGTGGCTGCCTGCTCCCTCTCTCAGGCCCCCCTCTGTGTGATGACTGTCCCCAGGCCTCCTGTCCCAGGCCACTGATCCTCTGTCCCCGTGTCCACTGGGCTTCTCCCCTGCCCATGACCTCTGACCCCATGGGTCCCAACCTGAAACCCTACTCCTTTAGCAAGCAGCCCTAGGTGGCCAACATGGGACCCTCTAACTGGGTAACTCCGCTAAGCCCAGCTGTGGAAGTTGGGGCCTACATCAGGAGCGATCTGAGCTCAGATCTGTTCCAGAATAGCAGCCAGGACTTGGTTTGGGGCTGATCTCCTCCCAAGCCGCAGGGCGGTCCTGTTGTTCCCCTGCCATGACACCCCAGATGTGGGGGACCGCAGGCAGGGGTCTCACCAGGCGCGTCTCTGGGCCAACCCGGGGAGAGGATCTCCAAGCAGGTTTTCACGGGGAAGTCTGTCAAAGTGCACCAAGCTTCAGTATCCAATTCTTCTGGGATTTCCTACAACCGTGTGTCCAAATGCCAGAGCGTTTCTAAAACTCAACGCCACAGCTTTCTTGAACGTACCGAACATTTGGAAAGGACCCAAGTATGCTCCACTGGGGGACTGGCATACCCAGTCCTGAATCGGGGCCCATCCGCACATAGAATATTCTGCATCCTTCTGAATATTGATGCCGTTGTCTCAATACTTGAAGAGTATGCATTCCTTTTATGACACATATTAAAACTTGGGGGAATGTGTGTGTCATGCTATGTGTGGGCGAAAGCAGGCCCCCAACTGTGCCCACAGTAGGGTTTCCAGGGAAGGGCAGCTGATGATTTGCGGTACACAGGCTGCCCCTGGGGCCAGGGCTGTACTTGTGTTCCTCCCTTTACTCTTTCAACTCTCCTGAGTCCAGTGCTGAGGCACAGAGAGGGTTGGTCACTCAGCCGAGACCACACAGGTAGGAGGGGGAAGAGCTGGGTGTTGAACCCAGGACATCTGTGACCACAGCCCACGCCTTTGAGGGTTACCCTCTATCGTCTTGGATGCAAAGATAATTAAGCAAAAACAAAATGAGGCAGAAGAAACACAAGAATATTCCTGGGCTTAGCTCTGTGCTGGAAGTCAGGGGGGACTGATTTTCTCGAACTTTCCAGCTGACAGGAGATGGGGGGCTCCGGGGCCGAAGTCGGCTTTCTTGTCTTCATTTCTCAAGTCGGGGAGTGGACACTGGGCGTTCACATTTAAATCTTTCCTTACGGAAACATTTAAGAAAGCATTTTAATGGTGGGTTTGTATTTTGACACGGGAGTGATTTAGATTGTTTGGAAAGTTCCGTCTGTTAAATCAAAGGACATGTGGACTTCCTTTCTGAGAAGTGATAGTTTCCGGTAGGAGACTATATCACTTCCTCTCCGCCTAGAAGGGAGCCCTTTTCTTTTTTCTCTTTGAACGTTGTATCTGAGATAAGGATACTGCTTGTAAAATCGCACACACTTCTCTACTCGCAAAGAAGCCTGGGTGCCCGATTTCAGGCTTTCCTCAGCTTCCCGGGCTCAGAGTTGGGGCCCGTGGGCCGAGCACGTGGGCACGTGGGTCAGCCCCCCGCTCTGCTTGTGACCTCTGACCCCAGAGCCTCTGTTTCCTCCTGGGCGCAGGGCACCTGGGAAGGACCCGTCCTCACGGCTGGGCCGGCGGGGTGGGGGGTTTCAAAGAGCCGCTCCGCTCGCGTCCCTTCAGGCACGAGCCACAGAGCCTGGTGGACAGCCGGCGCTCAGCGAGTGCTGCTTGTCCTCCCTCGTTCCTGCCTCGGACTGAGGGACTGAGTCCGTCAAGTTTACCACGCGGGAGCCAGCTCGGGATCCCGTGTGGGCTCCCGGGTCCCGTGGTGGCGCACGCTCAGGGGCCTCCAGCCCCAGAGGCGGAAAGAGCAAGGACGCGGAGGGGGGGCCCGGAGAGTCAAGGTGACCCCAGGCTCCAGCCCGGGGGACTGCAGGCGACCAGCTGACCTGGGGTCATCGTACAGGAGGAGGGTGCACGGCTCAAGACCTGCATGTGTTCCTTTCTCTCTTTCTTTCCTTCCCTTTTTAAAAATTTAACTTCTACATTTGATTTTAATATTGTACATGAAATTCTACTTAATTACATTGAGGAAACGGTCGTTAAAAATCCCACCACAGCCGTGGGTGTTAGGAGAGCCGGTGACATGGGGATACACACGGGGGACAGCCCTGGTCCCGGCCCCCCACCCCCCGTCCTCCGCGCCCTGCTGAGTGAGGGGAGCACGGCTGGGGGGCCTGGGACCCCACCCGGAGTTCTGGGGCTCACAAACACTCAGGCACAGTAGAGAAGTCAAACGTCAACTTAAAACGTAGGGGAGAGCCGTCAAGATGGAAGAATCGAGACGTTCGAAGGGCATATGCGTCAGGCGCGTGCTGCGAATTCGTCCCCCACCAGAAAGAGAAGAGCGAATTCTTCAACGGGCAGCCGGCCAGCCTGCCGCCAGTCGCACGGCTCCTGGCCACACGGCACACACAGAGCCGGCCGGGCTGGCCACCCGATCACAGAAGAGCCCTCGGCCCCAGGTGACTGGCGGCTGAGTGGCCTGCCAGGGCGGCCGGTCCCCGACGTGTCCTGAGGTCCGGCGCGCATCCCCCGGGGAACCCAGGCGACCGCGCCGCACCGGGCCGGGAGTGTGCACTTCGTATCCCGCGTCCCCCTCACCTTGCTGGGCACCTGCGCACGAGCTCAGTCCCACAGACATGCTAACTGTGGCCCTGAGCCTCCTGCAGCCCAGACGCCAGCCAGCTGCAGGATTCTGGAAGCCAGGGCTCCTGGGGGCTTCTGCTCGCTGGTTTCACCCAGACCGTGGGGAGGGGCCCTCTTCCCTTTCACGCCTCGTCCTGGCTCACGTCCCCTCCCTGGTGGCCCCGGGCTGCCTCCGGCCCACGAGCCCAGGAGACGTTGGCTGCGTCACCGTCCCCCACACGCTACCTTAGCCCTTTCTCTAGCCCCGTGACCCCAGTGGCATTTCTACAAGTCCAACGATCAGGGTCAGGGGGAAGCAGTCACTGCTTTCCTATGGATTCCTATCACCTTCATATACCACTTTAGTTCAGGTATTTCCTATTACATTCATTACAGAGCATTTTCTAGAGCCTGTGTCCCTGTCAAGAGGGGAATGAGAAGGTACTAAGGTCAGGACACGCACCCTCACAAAATCACAGCGACAGGAAAACCCCAAACCACACCCAGCGTTGTGTTTTTGTTCCTGCTGACTCAGCACCTGCCTAACGCCACCGTCGGCCACTTCGCTGTACTGTGTGGTCCGTCACAGGCTTACCAGCTGCGCCTGTGCTGCTGGGTCGGGACCCACCCCGTCTGACCTCGCTGCTGATGCTGAGAATCGGCACCACGGATCTCCCCTCCCTTGCTCCCAGCGTCGAAGGGACACCGCTGTGCCCTGACCCTCAGTTCCACCCTCTTGGGTTTAAACTCCATTTCTCCATCAGTCCGCCGCCCAGGGCCTCCCTTGCCTCCTGTCTTTGGAAGATGAGGGCTCGGCTCCCTGTTCTTCTCCCCGCTCCCCACCCCCAGCCTCACCCCCTGAGAGAAGCCCACTCACTTCTCCTTTTCCATCCAGAACAAGAGACCCTGTGCTGCGTGAAACACCTGGTCCTTTCTGCAGTTTAAATGTTAAGGACACGCAGACATCTGTCTTGCAGGAGCGAGCAGAGATCACCCTCCTTCTGGGGCGGGGACTACCATGTCACTTGTGTGTCTCCAGGATGCCGCCCCCTCTCGATGTTCTGCAGCCAGGCACGGCCTGGGGAACCCGACTCCTGCTTGGATCATGCTGGAAACCTTGCTGCGAACGGGACAGGGTGCTGGCATCACAGAGAAGGACCGGGGCCAAGGTCCCCAGGGAGGGTGCGGAGCCTGCTCAGGGTGTCACTCCGGGACCCGGATGGAAGTTCCCGGACTGTCTCCTAGCAAAGAGGACAGACAGACTGAGCAGGTGAAAATGTAGGACAGCAGGCGGTGTGAATCCTGTTTCAGTTACGTAGGCTCCAAATCACTTGTTGCTTTCCTGAAAGTCAAAGCCAACGGGGCCTGCGGCCTTCATCGCTGGTCGTGCTCTGATAGCTCCCGTGGGTCTGGAGCCCCCCCCCCCACACCCAGACTCCAGGCCCCATGGCTTCAAGTGTTCCAGGACGACAAGGATTCCTCCCCTCCAGCTCTCCAGGTGACGCATGCTCCTGTCCCCTTGCTGGGAACCTCCACCAGCCCTCACCCTGCCCCTCCCTGACCCTGCAGACCTTTCCCTGGGATCTGGCCCTGTCACAGTCCCTCCCTCTGGCCTAAAGTGTCCCTCAGGGCACTCTGCCACTCCCCCAGGCCAAGCCCACACTCCCCTCCAGGCTAAAAATCCCGGCTTCCCTGTGCCCTTCTCTGCCCCACTCTGCACATCCTCATGTAACTCAATGTAGCCTGTCATAGAAAGTTCTCTCCGTGCTGTGCTGGCTGTGGGTCTGCACAGACCCAGGTGTGAATCTGGAATCTAGAGCATCCTGCCTTAGAAACCTCGGGAAAGGGGAACAAGGGTTTTGCCTCCAGACAAAGTGTGCTAATTCCCCAGGCTGAGACGGGTAAATCAGGAGAGGCTCAGGCATTAAATGGCTGAGCCCAGCCCGGAACACAGGCCCCAGTTTGCCACGAAAGGTAGATGCTAATGTCAGGTGAGGGAAAGGAGTCCCTTCTCAATCCATCTCCTCACGTGGCTGTGACCCTCTCCCCTCTGGGGACTCGCGCACTCCCTGGCACGCCTGCAGCTGGACAAGGGGGGGACACCCAGAAGTCGGGGCACCAGCCCTGGAAACACGTCTGGGAGCCACAGGGAGGGTCCAGGCCCCGGGGGAGGGGCAGGGGGACAGGAGGAGCCTGGGGAGGAGGGGCCTCCCTATCAGGGAAACCTCCTGACCCGAGGAGGGGACCGGGCCTGTCCTGGTCTCAGCCATGACACCTACTGAGGCCCCAAAGCGACCCACCCAGCTCGGCTTCCCTGCGCCTGGCTGCTAAGGGTGGGGGCAGCATGGGCAGGACCCATGGAGCTTGTGTGGACTGAGGGATCCACTGAGGCAGAGATATCCCCTGTTCCACACCAGCACCAGCGTGTGTCCGCGAACAACCACCTCGGGCACTGTCCTAAGCCCTGGACACTTAACTGTCACACAGCCCACGGCCGGTCACTATTACCGTCCAGATGTTCCAGGCAGGAGTCCCGCGGACAAACTTGTTCCCTGTGCAGCCCAAGAGGGGCTCTAAGGAATCCCCGAGAGAAACCATGATTATGGGGTGTCCCGCCAGCCGCCCTTCAGGGTGGGACCCGGCTCTTGTCCCTTAAAGGATGGGATGGCTCCCAGGTTCTGGGACTGTCCACCCTCTCTCTTCCTGGGCGTGGCCTGGCCCAGGCTCCCTGGGCCTGCTGGGCTGAGACATCCGCACACCCCGCACACGACACGACACGACTCCCGGGTAGGGCGGAAGCATCTGGTCTGATTAGCTGCAGCCTGGCCTCAGCCCTGGTCCTAGGAACGGAGGAGGACAAACCTGTGCTGAGCTGTCCTTAGGAGCCCTCTCCCCCCCCCCACACACACCGTGAATGACTGCGACGTAGACACGGAGCATGTCACCCTTGTCCCCGCAGGAGAAACGCAAGGGTCCCAGAGGGGATGGGGCTTGGCCAGGACCCCACAGGGACCAGGCGGATGCAGGGATGTAGGGATGCAGGGCTCCCACCAGCTCCTCTCTCTCCAGGTCCTTCTTTCTCGCCCTGGTCCTGCTCTGGCCACACCCCTCCCCTCTCTGCTGATATTCCTTACTTGCAGCCCCATCCAGACATCTCCCCCCCGCCCCAGTCTCCTGGGCCGACCCTGCCTCCTGCAGCCCCTCTCGTGCTCCTCCTGCACCCCCAGTGTCTGAGCAGCAGCCTTAGTCTTTCCTGTAAAGTCTCTATAGGGATGCTTCACAGTCAGGAGCCCCGCGTGGGGCTCTGTGCTGATGGCTCACAGCCTGGCGCCTGCTTCGGATTCTGTGTTTTCTCTCTCTCTGCCCCTCCCCCACTCGGACTCCGTGCCCCTCTCTTTCTCTCTCTCTCTCAAAAATAAATAAACATCAAAAAGATGTTAAAAAGAAAATAAGTTGTGTTTTAGTCTGAAAAAGAAAATAAATCACTCAATTCACAGTTCATCCACCCCGTGCTCCAAACACTGTGGCTCATCCCATGTGCAGTCTGGCGTGAGGGAGGCAGGGGCGACAGTGGCCTCAGCGGAGTGGTCACCGCTGAGATTCAGGACAGGCCAGTTGCTGGGGAAGGAGCAGAGCAAAGGATAGGGTGTCCAGGGCCGTGCCCCGAGAGGGGCAGGGAGAGAGGAGCGGCCAGCAAGAGACAGAGCCCCCGCCACAGAGGAGTGGGGCAGGTGTTTGCAAAACGGACACAAAGTTGCAGCGCCGGGGTCGCAGGGGGTCAGGGTGTGGCCGAAATTCTGTGTCCGTCCCCAGGGACTTTGGTGGCGTGGCTTTCTGGATCTGTGCCCGGCGGTTTATGCTTGATTACAGCTGGTGGTTTCACCTCAGGATGCCCTGTGGGAACTCAGGCATTCCGTACATTACAAATGTGGGGCCTGGCACAGCTGTGCCTGGGCACCTGCCCGGACCCACAACACACACACACACACACACACACACACACACACACAGAGTGATGATGTCACAGAAAGGAACTGCTTCCGGGTTCTCAGCAGACCCGCCCGGAAGCACGGTCACCATGACAGGAAATGAAAGGATGTCATTAGAAGAAACGCATCATCCCATCAGCCCTTTGGTTTTGCTTTCTAGACTCTGACAGCGGCCCCACCTCTGTCGCTGGCAGCAAGTCACTAAATAATTCCATGATGCGGTCACTCTGGGCACCGGGGGCAATCAGGTAGAGGACAGATGGCCTTACACTGGGGAAGGGTCCCCACAGTCAGTGCTGGCGGAGGACCGGTTCCAGGAAGACCTGCCCCCATCTTCCCAGACCTCATCTCCCCAGGACCCCAGGGCGCCATCTCCCCAGGACCCTGTCTCCCCAGGACCCTGGTCTTAGAGTTCTGCCCATGACACAGGGACCCTGAGGTGCTGGAAAGGGGACACGACACAGCCTGGGAACACTACTCAACCCTGGGCTGGGCACCTCCAGCCTGACCTCCCACCTGGCTCTAGGGAAGGGAGGCCACCTACAGGGGCGACAGAGCTGGGACCTCACACAGAGCAGCCTGGCCCGGATTCCAGACACTAACCGGAACTTCCATTGCCTGAGTCCCAGAGACACTCAGGCTGGGCGGGCCCTGTACCCTCCCTGGGCTCCATTGGCTCCAGTCTGTCCCCCCCCGGGGCAGCCCACCCTGTTCCCAGTTTTCCTGACGGGAGGGGCTTAGTCCTGCATGGCCTGCACCTGCTCAGGAGACCACGCCTCCACTCTCATGGGGGACCCAGATCTTTCCTTCCCTTCTTGGACCCTCGCACACTTTGGTGGAGATCTCGAGCTGGATGTAGGGGTCTTTGCACATTTTCACTCAGCGTTCCAGAGGCAGACTTGGCAGAGGGGGGCTGTCATTCCCCCGAGGGGACAGGATCGCCTCCTTCTTACTTCTTGCCTGGGACCGAGGTAGCCTCGAGCTTTTAGATCATCGCCACGTCAGCGGTGTTGAGCGCTACTCCTGGACCCAGAGTTCATCACTAGTCTCGACTGCAGCCTTTACCGAAGCGTATCCACCCCCCCCACCCCCCGGCTCAGGGAGACGGGGACAGGGAGAACTAGTCTCCGGGCCTCTGCTGCCTCCAGAGAGAGGGTGTCGTGTCGTGTGCGGGGCGTGTAGGTGTCTCAGCCCAGCAGGCCCAGGGAGCCTGGGCCAGGCCACGCCCACACGGGCTGCTGAAGGGGACTCAGGGACGGGTCACCCGAAACCTGCCCTCCGGGAGCTCCGTGTCCTGCGTCAGGGATTTCCTCCAGGGTACAGACACCTGTCCTCTCGCCTCCTGCCTCACTGGTCCCTGCTGCCCAGAGAGACCCTCCCCTCCCCGGACCTCCTTTGCCCTTGGACACTCCTTGAGGCTTCCAGGTAGGAAGGGCCTTTGTCAGAACAGAGAAACCAAAACCTACACTTGCCCCCGAGGACTTAGGGATATGGCAGTTGGCAGAGAAGTTCTTCCCGTGAGGGTGGCATGAGGGGCCTGAGTCTAGGAAGGGGTGGGGCCCATCGATGCCAACTCAGCAGCTGCCAGGAGCTCTGATGGCATATAAGGCTCCCAGGTCCTTACAGGGCACCCAGAGGGGTGGGCATAGACCGTGACCAGGCAGAGAAGCAGCGGACAGAGAGCCGGAGACGGTGAAGGGACTGACATGGAGGCTGGCGCCCGGGCCTGGGACAGGTAACCCCAGCCCCCTGCATGGCCCCTGCTCCTGAGCCCCTGCTCCGGGCTGATGGGGACCTGCCACTCCCTCAAGGTCTCCTCCCGGGCCTCTGAGGGCTCCTCCTCTTCTCTGCCTCTCTCCTGCTGGCCTGTCCTGGGCCCACCGTGCCCCTGGGGCTGATGCCCAGTCTGCTTGTCCGGCCGGCCTCCCCAGGCCCCCGGGGACTCATCCCCGATGCCTCTGTTCCTCAGCTTCCTCTGCCCCCCTAGGGAATTCATCCGTGCTGCTAGGGAATCCCTTCGGAGCTGTGGGCCAGGAAGTCTCTTTTGGCTTTACGATTTTGGTTTTGCAAAGGGCACGCATTATTTTCGTAACAGAAATTCCCATGATTGTTTAAGAAAAATGGTCTCTGGTATTCTCTTTTTCGGCACAGGCATGTGTAGGGCCTCGGTGCACTATGTGGCAATGGTTACTTACCCTTGAAGTCTAGGGAGAAAGGCCCCAGGGGAGTGGGTCAGCGGGGACAGGGATGGGACACCGAGGCCAAGAGGTGGGATGGGAGCCTACCCGAGCCGACAGAGAGGCCCCATCTGAGGGTCTGAGTGTCCCATGCTGCTCCGGGGGTGGGGGGGGGCACCTGTGAGCAGAGTGGGCTGGCCCCCCTGGAGCCCCCACAAGGGGTCCCAGAGGGAGGCTGGGTGGCTCCAGCAAAGCGAGTGGAAGCCTGTCCTCTGTGGGTCTGGCCGGTATGTGGGGTGCAGGGGTCAGGGGTGTGAGGTAAGGGATCCAAAGAAACCAGCAAATGGCAATGAGCCCAGAAGAGATAGTTTAGGTTTCTAAACCTGTAAGCATCTTTACGTCTTATGTGAAATCTCTCTTCTGTTCCAAACATACGTCAGTAAGATGACACTCCCTCCTCCAGGGGGGCCCCGGTCTTTGAGCTTCTCCCCCACCCCCCTGTTGGCAGTTGCCTGCTGGACAAGGACACCTTCCTGGAAAACTTCCACCTTGAGTGGTGGCCAAATAAGGCCTACCTCTGCTACGAGACGGAGCTCCCCAGCGGTGACCCCGGGGTTCCTCTGGGCCAACACAAGGACATCCTGTGCAATAAGGTGAGTGGCCCAGGCTGACGACAGCACGCAGGGCCTCCCAATCCTGGGACGTTCAGGGGAGATGTTTCCCAGAGCGGTCACCTGGGGTCCCTGCAGCTGCCACACCTCGGCCTGGAGTCAGGTGGGACTGTTCCTACTGTGGTCGCTGGCTTGGAGCCACCCATGGGAAAGCAGTCACAGTGGCCCAAGGTCTGGCACCGTCAGCCCCTGTCACCCGAAGCCCAGGGCTCAGCCACTCCCCTCCTGCGGTGCCAGAGAGCCCGAGTCCCGTTGGCTCTCAAAGATCCCCCCCCGCCCCGCTCGTCATTACAGGGGGCTCTGGTAGGACCCCCACCAACTGCTTGCAGATCCCATCAAGGGCACTGTTCCCCACGCCAGCATGGCCCGGGGAGGCCCTGTCGGTGTCGGGGTACCCATCACGCCCCCCAGAATCTGCACTTGCACTCCCGACCTGAGTCGCCCCTGTTCCTGGTTGATAATCCTTCCCTTGACAGGTTGGACCAATCTCCATGGTCCTGGGAGCCCCCACAGTGACATTCATCCCATGGACCCTGGGGGCCTCTCTCCTTGGCGCCCCCCCCCTTGTCACTGCACAGGGAGCCCTTTTGTATCCCACAGGTGGGAGTGGGGTTGGGGGGGTGTGGATCCCTCCCTGGAGGACGCACTCACTTCCCTGGCATCAGGCCAGTGACCTTGAAGCCCACCCGGCCTCCTCCCTCCCCACTAGGTGAGCATCCAGAAGCCCCCTCCTTTGGGCGCAGACCTGGCGGGGCTCCAGAAACTCAGTAGTCAAGTTGAATCCCATTTGAATGCAATAGCTTAAAAGCCAAACTTCATGCCAATCCCACGATGCGTGAAATGGCAACAATTTAAATGAAGACCTATCGGGGACAGAGTGGCACAGACCACAGTGAGCGGGGCAGGGTGCCAAGTCCTCCCCGGGTCCAGGCGCTGGACAAACGCCCCATCCTGTGCTGGTCTTGGAGCGCTGGGGGCGCTGGGGGCGCTGGAAGCTGCCTGAAACCCCGCGCCCTCTGCCTGCTGAGGGGAGCCCTCCTCTAATTCTGTGCTGGAGGCCAGGACCTCGGCCTCCTCACGCTGGCCCCCCCCTCCCCTGCGTTCACAGCAAATGACACAACCCTTTCCTGCCTCCTCTGTGCTCGGCCTGCCCGGGGAGGTCAGCCGGGCTGCCACGCGGAGTTGTGCCGGCTGCAGCGGATCCAGGCCTGGGAGCTGCTTTCTGTCCTGGAGAACAGACACGTGACCCTGCACCCCTTCGCCTCCCGCCTCTATACCGAGGAAGGATTTCAGAATGGGTTGCGCCTCCTGCGGGGGGCCGGGGCCCGCATCGCCATCATGACCTCCACGGGTCCGTGTGGACCTCCCGGGGTGGGCGGTGGGCAGGGAGAGGCCTGGGGGGACTGGCTACGAAGGCGTGGGCAGGAGTGGAATCCCTGGCGGAAGCCTCTGGTGGCTGCACAGGCCAGGCTGACCTGGGACGGCAGGGGACAGCGGAGCGTGTTGGAAGAGAGAGTTGGGGCCAGGAGAGGAGTCCGGAACGGGCGGGAGAATAGCGGACGTGCAAGAGAGACGTGGGTGGGGTGTCCCGAGAGGAGGGGAATCCGGCTGGCCGAGACTGCAGGCTGAAGAAAGAGTCCCGGGGGTGAAAGGAGTCCCCGGGGGGACAGAGGGCAGCGGCGCCGTTATGAAGGGCAAAGCCTGTCCCTGAGAGTCAGACACCCTGTGGCCACCCCTGTGGCCCAGCTCACCTCCCGCCCCATCCCGCCCCACTGCAGAGTTTGAGCACTGCTGGGAACCCTTCGCGGACACCCAAGGAAGAGCCTTCGAGCCCCGGGACACGCTGGTCTCCCAGAGTCAGGACCTCGCTGAGATGCTGCAGGTCACAGGTGAGCTCCCTCCTCCCCAAGGCCTCCCCTGCCCTCCTCCATTCTGTCCTCTCTCTCTGGCCTTTCCCTGTCCCCTTCCTCTTCCTCTGGGTCACCTGCTCCCTCCCAGGGTGCCAGCTCCACCCCTGCCCCACCCAGGCCTCCTGCCTCGGCTTCCCCACCTCCTCGTGTCCCCCTCCCTTCCCATCTTTGTGGCTGCCAGACCACTTCTGTGTGCCCTCTGTCCACCTGTCTCACTGCCCGCCCCACTCACCTTCACCCTCCTGTCCTGGAGCAGAAAGCCTGAAGGGTGGGCCTCGGTCCCGCTAAGAACTCAGGAGGCCTCTGTTGGACAGCAGAATAAAACACTTCCTCCCAAGAAATGTACACTTGCCCTTCACCGCCATCCCCAGATTGATGTAATGAAGCCAGCAGAAGGCAACGAGCCCAGAGCAAATAGTCTTAAAAAAAAAGAAAAAAAAAAAGAGAACTGAGTAGGTTTGCTTGTCATTGAAAATCTTCTGTTCCAAATATACATCATGAAGATTGCACTCAGCGCTGTCAGAAGAGTTTTCAGAGTTTAGAGAAGTAACTACTGTAATTGATTCTGGGCAACCCTTATGGCCAGGGATCCAGAGACCAAAAACCTCCTCCTACAAGCCATCCTGTCAGCAGCACTGACTGGAAGTGACAGCCACGCTCTGCAAGAGAAGAGGAAGGAGTCTACTGGAGAGGAACCTCCCCTCTGAGGTCAGGTGGGGGCGGGAGGCTCTCTAGTCCTCACCCCTCCTGACTGGCCTGCCCCGGAGAGGAAGCCAGAGGGAGGGACTTCCAGCCCAGAAGGCGAGCTCTGCCCCTTCCTGACACAGGGCACGGGCGATGCACAGACAAGGGACTGGACGCGCAGGGGACTGGGACCGGCACCCAGGCGGGATCCCCCCCGGGCTCACCGTGGCCCTCGTGCCGGCTCCGTGGAATCCAGACCCCGCTGAGTGGAGTCCCGGCAGCTGGTGGGCGTGCACGAGGCCTTCCCGAAGGACAGCAAGGGTCCCCGGTACCTCCTCACACACTTGTGCTCACCTGTCAGGGCCCAAACGGTGTCACAGCCTCCCTCACACAGTGACCTAAGGGGCGGGGGAAGGGAATCCTTTAGGGAGAGACCTTGGAGGGACAGAGAGGAAGGGATAGATGGCCGTGGCCGTCGGGGAGGAGGGGACCCAGTCAGGGAGGGCTGGCACCCCAAAGGGGAAGACCTGGCCAAGCAAAGTGACACAGACATGGAAGGAAAGGGGGGCAGAGGGGCAAAGCAGGGCGCAGGGCCACCGTGGATGATGGGGCAGGAGGAGCCCAGGGGTAAAGGGGCTGCCAGTGACAGTAGCTGCCTGGAGGGGGTGGAAGTTGGGGTCATATGACAGGAGACCGGCTGCTGCGGTTCCTGGCTCTCCTCCCCTGCGCCCCAGGGATGGTGATGCAGCCAATGTCTCCTGGGCTCCTGGGCCGGAGGCAGCCCGGGGCCACCAGGGAGGGGACGTGAGCCAGGACGAGGCGTGAAAGGGAAGAGGGCCCCTCCCCACTGCCTCGGTGAAACCAGCGAGCAGAAGCCCCCAGGAGCCCTGGCTTCCAGAATCCGGCAGCTGGCTGGCGTCTGGGCTGCAGGAGGCTCAGGGCCACAGTTAGCATGTCTGTGGGACTCAGCTCGTGCGCAGGTGCCCAGCAAGGTGAGGGGGAAGCGGGATACGAAGTGCACACTCCCGGCCCGGTGCGGCGCGGTCGCCTGGGTTCCCCGGGGGATGCGCGCCGGACCTCAGGACACGTCGGGGACCGGCTACCCTGGCAGGCCACTCAGCCGCCAGTCACCTGGGGCCGAGGGCTCTTCTGTGATCGGGTGGCCAGCCCGGCCGGCTCTGTGTGTGCCGTGTGGCCGGGAGCCGTGCGACTGGCGGCAGGCTGGCCGGCTGCCCGTTGAAGAATTCGCTCTTCTCTTTCTGGTGGGGGACGAATTCGCAGCACGCGCCTGACGCATATGCCCTTCGAACGTCTCGATTCTTCCATCTTGACGGCTCTCCCCTACGTTTTAAGTTGACGTTTGACTTCTCTACTGTGCCTGAGTGTTTGTGAGCCCCAGAACTCCGGGTGGGGTCCCAGGCCCCCCAGCCGTGCTCCCCTCACTCAGCAGGGCGCGGAGGACGGGGGGTGGGGGGCCGGGACCAGGGCTGTCCCCCGTGTGTATCCCCATGTCACCGGCTCTCCTAACACCCACGGCTGTGGTGGGATTTTTAACGACCGTTTCCTCAATGTAATTAAGTAGAATTTCATGTACAATATTAAAATCAAATGTAGAAGTTAAATTTTTAAAAAGGGAAGGAAAGAAAGAGAGAAAGGAACACATGCAGGTCTTGAGCCGTGCACCCTCCTCCTGTACGATGACCCCAGGTCAGCTGGTCGCCTGCAGTCCCCCGGGCTGGAGCCTGGGGTCACCTTGACTCTCCGGGCCCCCCCTCCGCGTCCTTGCTCTTTCCGCCTCTGGGGCTGGAGGCCCCTGAGCGTGCGCCACCACGGGACCCGGGAGCCCACACGGGATCCCGAGCTGGCTCCCGCGTGGTAAACTTGACGGACTCAGTCCCTCAGTCCGAGGCAGGAACGAGGGAGGACAAGCAGCACTCGCTGAGCGCCGGCTGTCCACCAGGCTCTGTGGCTCGTGCCTGAAGGGACGCGAGCGGAGCGGCTCTTTGAAACCCCCCACCCCGCCGGCCCAGCCGTGAGGACGGGTCCTTCCCAGGTGCCCTGCGCCCAGCAGGAAACAGAGGCTCTGGGGTCAGAGGTCACAAGCAGAGCGGGGGGGCTGACCCACGTGCCCACGTGCTCGGCCCACGGGCCCCAACTCTGAGCCCGGGAAGCTGAGGAAAGCCTGAAATCGGGCACCCAGGCTTCTTTGCGAGTAGAGAAGTGTGTGCGATTTTACAAGCAGTATCCTTATCTCAGATACAACGTTCAAAGAGAAAAAAGAAAAGGGCTCCCTTCTAGGCGGAGAGGAAGTGATATAGTCTCCTACCGGAAACTATCACTTCTCAGAAAGGAAGTCCACATGTCCTTTGATTTAACAGACGGAACTTTCCAAACAATCTAAATCACTCCCGTGTCAAAATACAAACCCACCATTAAAATGCTTTCTTAAATGTTTCCGTAAGGAAAGATTTAAATGTGAACGCCCAGTGTCCACTCCCCGACTTGAGAAATGAAGACAAGAAAGCCGACTTCGGCCCCGGAGCCCCCATCTCCTGTCAGCTGGAAAGTTCGAGAAAATCAGTCCCCCCTGACTTCCAGCACAGAGCTAAGCCCAGGAATATTCTTGTGTTTCTTCTGCCTCATTTTGTTTTTGCTTAATTATCTTTGCATCCAAGACGATAGAGGGTAACCCTCAAAGGCGTGGGCTGTGGTCACAGATGTCCTGGGTTCAACACCCAGCTCTTCCCCCTCCTACCTGTGTGGTCTCGGCTGAGTGACCAACCCTCTCTGTGCCTCAGCACTGGACTCAGGAGAGTTGAAAGAGTAAAGGGAGGAACACAAGTACAGCCCTGGCCCCAGGGGCAGCCTGTGTACCGCAAATCATCAGCTGCCCTTCCCTGGAAACCCTACTGTGGGCACAGTTGGGGGCCTGCTTTCGCCCACACATAGCATGACACACACATTCCCCCAAGTTTTAATATGTGTCATAAAAGGAATGCATACTCTTCAAGTATTGAGACAACGGCATCAATATTCAGAAGGATGCAGAATATTCTATGTGCGGATGGGCCCCGATTCAGGACTGGGTATGCCAGTCCCCCAGTGGAGCATACTTGGGTCCTTTCCAAATGTTCGGTACGTTCAAGAAAGCTGTGGCGTTGAGTTTTAGAAACGCTCTGGCATTTGGACACACGGTTGTAGGAAATCCCAGAAGAATTGGATACTGAAGCTTGGTGCACTTTGACAGACTTCCCCGTGAAAACCTGCTTGGAGATCCTCTCCCCGGGTTGGCCCAGAGACGCGCCTGGTGAGACCCCTGCCTGCGGTCCCCCACATCTGGGGTGTCATGGCAGGGGAACAACAGGACCGCCCTGCGGCTTGGGAGGAGATCAGCCCCAAACCAAGTCCTGGCTGCTATTCTGGAACAGATCTGAGCTCAGATCGCTCCTGATGTAGGCCCCAACTTCCACAGCTGGGCTTAGCGGAGTTACCCAGTTAGAGGGTCCCATGTTGGCCACCTAGGGCTGCTTGCTAAAGGAGTAGGGTTTCAGGTTGGGACCCATGGGGTCAGAGGTCATGGGCAGGGGAGAAGCCCAGTGGACACGGGGACAGAGGATCAGTGGCCTGGGACAGGAGGCCTGGGGACAGTCATCACACAGAGGGGGGCCTGAGAGAGGGAGCAGGCAGCCACTGGGTTTCAGGGGTGACCACGTTCCCAACTCCAACAGAGAAAAGCATGAGTTGTGGCCACAGGGAGCAGCTGAATTCAGGGCACATTGGCCCGAAGGCTGCCAGCAAAGGCAACGATAGCTTCCCAAGCTCGTGTCAAGTGGTTGGAGACGCAGAGAAAATAAGGTAGCTGCCCGGACCCCAGAAAGCCCTTTGCACCCCTCTTTTTATCTCCCCTCTCTGGCTCCAGATGCTTGGTGTCCCTGAAGTCTTTAGCTTTCACGGACAGGTGGCACAAAGCTCCCCTACGCTGCCATCTGGTACAACGGGCCAGTGACACCCGTCTTGCTTCACATCGATGCCCTTCACAGCCGGGCGCCGGGCAGGGACAAGCCCGGACGTGGCCGATGTGCAGGGGGAACGGCGCAGCTCTCCGGTGGGCTTCTCACAATCATATACCCATCCTCCATCACGCGGGGAACAAAGGTGGTAGCACCGTGGAGGTGGGTGGGGCCAACCAAGGTGGTGGAAGGCAGTCTTGGGCCGTGCCCTCAGCTGAGGGGCCAAGACCACATTTTGGGGTCCACAGGCATGTAGATGGGAGTCTGTGGGGTGGTGAGGTGGGGGTCACCTGGACCCTCCCCTGTCTCCTCCAGACCCCGATCTCCTCGAGGGCGGGACGTGCCTGTCCCTTCCCTGCATCCCAGGTTCCTGCCGGGGTGGGACCCTGAGTAGGGGCTCCTGGGTACCTAGGAATGAATGGCTGAGGGACCCAGTGTAGGACTCAACCAGTCTTGCCCTCCCTATGTGCGGGAATCTTGCCACTGAAAACGTGCACGTGTGCGCGTTCTCGGAGGGCATCCTGGCGAAGCTGAAAGTGCACAGGTGCCCAGTCCCACGGGGCATTTCCCGGAGCCCCGGTTGTGAATGTGCCCAGACCTTGCCCACGTTCCTGACTTGAGCCCAGGGACCTCAGCCTGCGGACTTTGTAGCCCGGACTCCACTCCAGGTGGTCCCAGCAGATGGGCAAGAGCTGGGACCTGGCCCAGGGCTGGGGTCTCCTCGGGGAGGGGACCCTGGGCGTCAGCTGCCCAGCAGGGGCGGTGTGCAGGTCCCAGTCAGCCCCCAGAGGGAGGATTCTAGCCCACACTGAGTGTGGGGGCAGAGTCCTGGCTTAGGACTGTAGGTGACACCGGGCACCATCTCTCAGAGTCCCCATCTCTCAGAAGGAGCTGGACAAGGGTGTGTGTGGCGGGGCGGCCTCTGCTCCCTGCATGGAAGCTGGCTGTCTCCCCTCCCACCACAGAGGATGCTGGGCAGGATGCTGGGCCGACTTGGGGGGGGGGTGGGCAGGGAAGGCCCGTGAGTCCTGGAACAGCCGGCAGGGAGGTGCTGGCAGGCGTCCTGGTGTGGCACACCCTCAGCCCCGCTGCCCCCTCTCCTTCCCGTTTCACCCCTCACTGGCCCTTCCTCCGTCTGGGGGACCCTCCTTTCTATCGGTTTTCCTTCTGTCCCAGGCTCCTGCTGCGCCTTCCCAGTGCCTGTGCTCACGTCAGCTTAGCTCTCTGCTGTCCCCAGTCCCCCTGCCCCTGCCTTCTGTCTCCTTCCCTCACTCCTTAGGCTCCTTGGGGCCAGGCTGGGGCAGGGGAGAAGGGGAGGGAGAAGGGAGGGAGGAGGAGCCTCTGGGGAGACTGGCGTTAGGCTTTTTCTCCCGCTTCATAATCCCCAGGTCTATTTAAACCACAGTTCTGGAAACTAAATATAGAACCACCCTACCATCCAGCAATTGCGCGATTAGGTAATTACCCAAAGGATACGAAAATAGAGATTCGAAGGGGTGCACGCACCCCAATGTTTATAACAGCACTATCAACAACAAAGTATGGAGAGGGCCCAAATGTCCAAAGACTGGTGAATGGATAAAGAGGATGTGGTGTAGGGGCGCCTGTGTGGCTCAGTCAGTTACGCATCCGACTTTGGCTCAGGTCATGATCTCACGGTTCATGTGTTCGAGCCCCACATTGGTCTCACTGCTGTCAGCACAGAGTCTGTTCTTCGTGGAATATTACTCACCCATAAAAAAGAATGGAATCTTGTCATTTGCAATGACGTGGATGGAGCTAGAATGTATTATGCTGTAAGTCAATCAGAGAAAGAGAAATACCATACGATTTCACGTATATGTGGAATTTAAGAAACAAAACAGATGGACATGTGGAAAGGGGAGGGTGTAGAGAAGGGAGGGAAACTAACCAGAAGAGACTCTTAACAAGAGAGAACGAACTGAGGGTGGGTGGCGGGAGGTGGGTGGGGGATGGGCCAGATGGGGGATGGGCATTCAGGAGGGCACTTGCTGGGATGAGCACTGGGTGTTGTATGTAAGTGATGAATCACAGAATTCTATTCCTGAAACCAATATTGCACTGCATGTTAACTAACTAAAAGTTAAATTAAATAGATATGTGTTTTAAAAAGAAAATAAAATGCAATGAAAAATATAGCTGGAATGGAAAAAAAAAAAGCCCACATTTCCTTCATTTCCCATCACCGCGACCTGCACGTTCATAGCCTCGTGCATTTATTTTTTTATAAGGTTATAGAGAAAAGGCAAAAGCTAGTGAAGTAACGTCACCTGCCCGTCTGCAGAGGCAGGGGTGGCATTTCTGGGCACCTTTGTACCGGCAGCCATAACACCAGCAAAGGTGCCCAGAAATGCCACCCCTGCCTCTGCAGACGGGCAGGTGACATTACTTCACTAGCTTTTGCCTTTTCTCTATAACCTTATAAAGGTTATAAGTCGCCAGAGGGCTATGGTCCCCAGAGCGCAGTGATCACATCTCACAATAACGAGTTAGGATCATGTCTGGGGCCGTCCTGGGGCCTGGGCCACAGCAGTGACCCACGGCCAGGCCCCTTGTGTCACAGAGAGATATTCTGGCAATGAATATGGCACAGAGCAGTGGGGGGGGTCACCTGAATACAGCAACATGTCCATTTTTTCATCTGAAAGAGAAATAAATGACAGAGAGGTAGATAGATGATAGATAGATAGATAGATACATACATACATACATAGATAGGGAGATACATAGATGATAGATAAACAGAGACAGAGAGAGCACACAAATGATAAAGCAAATGGGGAAAATGTTCCCAACAGGCAAATTTGGGTAAAGAGCATATGGACGCTCGTTCCATACAACTTTCTGCAAGTTTGAAATAAAATACAGTGTTTCAACAAATAGAAAATAAAACGTTCGCCATCAGGAGGAGGTGTAATGGATCTTTTTCTGCCACAACTTATGTCTGCTTTCCAAGTTGCCTGCCACCGACCCTCTATAAAGCACTACCCCGACTCCAGGCGGCACCTCCCACAGAACCAAGAAGAGACCAGGATTCTGCACCCCGCTTAGCAGCCCAGAGATGGGGCGGCTCTGGGGTTCTTCCTTAGAGCCTGGTGTCCCCAGCAGTGGGAGCCAGAAGCTGAGGGACAGAAAGCACGATCACCCAGAGAGGGTACACTACCATCTCTCTGTCTCCTTGGATCTTTTGGATCAAGAAGGGGCGCCTGGGGGACTCCAGTTGGTTGAGCATCCGACTGCGGCTCAGGTCATGATCTCACACAGTGCGTGGGTTCGAGCCCCGCGTTTGGCTCTGCGCCGGCGGTGTGGAAACTGCTTGGGATTTTCTCTCTCTCTCCCTCTCTCTGCCCCTTCCCCACCTGTGCTGTCTCTCTTTCTCTCTCCCCCCGCCCCCGAAAATAAATAAATAAACTGAAAAAAAAAGAGAAGAGTTTTGCCTCTACTTCAAACACCTCAAGGTCCATAAACAGAGCATTACCAACCTGTGCTTCTGGCTGTAGGGGCTGAGGGGTGGTGACCGTTCAGCCTTGCTAGATGCTGACCCCTTCAAAGCCAAGTATCACCCAGAATCCAGTTTTGCAGGAATCCGGGACAAAGACTGGCTTGGCTTAGCACTGGAGCCATGCTTCCTGGTTGTAAATTCTTTAAATTCCATTGTGCTAAGATTGCAGGTTTTTTCCTTGTCTTAGTTCAGGCTCCTGTAACCAAGTACCATAGACTGGGTGGCTTATAAACAGCAGAAATTCATTTCTCATGGTTCGAGGGGGTTGGAAGTCTGAGATCAGAATGCCTCTGTGGTTGGGTTCTGGTGAGGGCCCTCTTCTGTGTCCTCGAATAGCAGAGGGCAGAGAGAGGAAGCAAGGTCTCTGGTGACTCCTACGAGGGCATCGATTCCACTTCTGAGGACTCTACCCTCATGACCGCATCTAATCTTAAATACCTCCAGAGCCTTGCCTTCCTGATATCATCACGTGGGGGCAGGGGTAGGGTTTCAACATGCGAATTAAAAAAAATTTTTTTTATGTGTACTTATTTTTGACAGAGAGAGAGAGAGACACACACAGAGTGTGAGTGGGGGAGGGGCAGAGAGCAAGGGAGACACAGAATCCAAAGCAGGCTCCGGGCTCTGAGCTGTCAGCACAGAGTCGGACATGGGGCTCGAACTCATGAACGGGATCATGACCTGAGCTAAAGTCAGACGCTTAACTGAGCCACCCAGGTGCCCTCAACATACAAATTTTAGGGGGACACAAACATTCAGTCGGTAACATTCCCCTAAGATGACGGAGACTTCCCAGGACCAGGACAGATTTGAAGATTTGAACCTTACCCCCTCTCCTCTAGAAGTGATGGGTGGCATAGCAGGCAGGTGGCGGGGGGTGCTGTTGAACAAAGGGGGAGTTTACATCACAGCTGCTGCCCTGCCCCCCCAGGCCCAAGGTAAACGCCAAGAATTCCAAGGTCCCCAGAGCCTGCCCAGGTATCTACTGAGCTGCAGATAAAAAGGACAGAGGAAGGGAGTCTCAGATCCCAGATGGACTCCTGAAGCTGATTTTCAAAAGCCATGTGACTCCCGGGGCCCCTGGGTGGCTCAGTCGGTTAAGGGGCCAACCTCTCCTCTGGTCATGATCTCACGGTTGGTGAGTTCGAGCCTCGCGTTGGGCTCTGTGCTGACAGCTCAGAGCCTGGAGCCTGCTTCGGAGTCTGTGTCTCCCTCTCTCTCTCTGTCCCTCCCCTGCTCCTTCTCTGTCTCTCTGTCTCTCTCTCTCAAAAATACATAAAGCAATAAACATTCCAAAAAACAAAAAAGACACGTGACTCCCAACTGTTCACTTTCTAGTTCAGAAAGCCAGGTGAAGAGGAGACATTGTACGGACCAAGGAGCAAAGCAGAGGAAAAGAAGCAGAGTGGAAGCCGGGTGTGGGAGGGAGGGGGTGGCCAGGAACCCCCCATGCTGCTGGTAGGTGACCTTGGGGCCAAGCAGGGTGGAGAGGGGGCTGAGCTGGCAGGGAAGCCAGAACACAGATGCCTTTTTTTTTTTAATCATGCTAAAATATATATATATATGTATATATATATATATATATATATATATATATCACACACACACACACACACACACACACACACACATATATATATACAACACAAAATATCCGGTTGTTAATTGGACAACTCAATGGCATTAAGCACATTCACATGGTTGGGCAACCCACCACCACCCTCTTGGGACCCTTTCCATCTTCCCAACCCGAAACTCTGTGCCATTACACGCTGACTCTCCCTTCCCCTTGCCCTCAGCCCCTGGCAAAATGTCACCTGTTAAGGAAATCTGCAGGACTGTGTCTACCTCATGTCCACAAGGCTAAATTTACAATAACGAATTCTGGTGTGTGTGTGTGTGTGTGTGTGTGTGTGTGTGGTTTGTTTTCTGGGTGTTTTTGTTTTTGTTTTTTTTTTAGGCACGTAGGATTGCAAAATTCGCTAATTTTATTCAGCCACCGCGCAAAAACCACCAAAGACCGTCCTAGCAGCGCAAATCTTGGGGGACTGGGACAGTAGACGCTGTTACCTACAGTCGTTGCAATGCTTTTTTAGCCTGAAATTTCGGATTTATTCTCCTAAGAAAAATAAATCCCTGGGGCGCCTGGGTGGCTCAGTCAGTTGAGCGTCCGACTTCGGCTCAGGTCATGATCTCGCGGTCCGTGAGTTCGAGCCTCACTGTGCTGACAGCTCAGAGCCTGGAGCCTGTTTCAGATTCTGTGTCTCCCTCTCTCTCTGACCCTCCCCCGTTCATGCTCTGTCTCTCTCTGTCTCAAAAAAAAATAAATAAACGTTAAAAAAAATTTAAAAAAAAAAGAAAAATAAATCCCTTTCAGGTCTTTCTTCTGCTTTTGCGAGACTGTGCCCCCAACGCCTCTGGGGCAAGACCCACGAATTCAAAGCGTGACAGTTGTAAAGCATTGTGCTGCATACACAAAGAGACTTGGAAATTTTGCGAGTTGCATTGATTAAAGACAGGCTGTCTGTTAAGTGGAACTGAAAAGCTAATCCTGACCCAAGTGGCACAACTTAGTCCAGATGACCGAAGAATAAATATTTCATAACCCAGTTTTACTTTTGGGAGATGGTGAACAGCGATGCTATGCATATTATATATGTCAAATGAATAGTTCCAGAGTATGTAACATAGGATCATATATTCCTGCCTCTAAGAATATCATGGTCTGTGAGTTCGAGCCCTGCGTCAGGCTCTGTGCTGACAGCTCGGAGCCTGGAGCCTGCTTCTGATTCTGTGTCTTCCTCTCTCTGCCCCTCCCCTGCTCACACTCTGTCTCCGTCTCTCTCTCAAAAATAAACATTTAAAAAATTTAAAAAAAAAAGAAAAAGAAAAAAATATTAATCCACTAGAGATTGATAGCAAAGATCCCTTTGTGGGATTTAAAATGTCTGCTTTTAAAAAACAACCAGGGTCCAGAGACCTCAGAACACAACTTGACAGACACCGTCCTCCCCCAATCCGTGGGCTAGTTCCCTTGAACAAAGGGCATCAAACTCATTTTTTTTTTAATGCAGAATTTTCCATACAAAGAAAACTAGATGACCGCACTTCTGGGTGACCATATTTGATCATACGACGTGATTTAGAATGAAATTACGTCTTTGGTAAAAAGCTATTTTCTACTTTACTCATTGAACAGCATTCATTTGTGAACTTAAGGTTCATATTTAGCTCAATTGCATTTATGGCACAGGAGCTCATTTTCAAAGCAGCGGCACCGACGGAGGGTTCACAGCCCGCAATTTTTAGCAGCCGTTGTATTTTCAAAAGGTTAACAACTCGTAGAACAAAATGTTTTCACTATGATTACTTTCTACTCACGACTTCCCAACTATGATAGTGACAGGAAGTATAATCCACCGGCGGTGGGGGGGGGGGGTTCTTACTCTCCCAACCCCCCTCTCAGACAAGGGAATTTCATCCCCCCTCGTTTCTAACCTGGTTGGAGGAAGAGGAAGAGCTTTAGAAAAAGTACCTGCGTATTTTGGTTGGGATTCTGGATTTCAAGTGAGTATAAAGGCAAATGGAAGACCCCCCCCCCCAAAAAAAAAAAAATCCTTACTTGAGAGTCTATCACAATGCCCTGAAAGTTAGTTATTTGAGAAATAGTACCTATCAAGAACCTGTAGAAGATGAGGCGTTCTGAGGTCCCTAGACGTGCAATATTAGACTCTGTGACAGTGTAACTGCGAGAAATTGATCTTACAAAAGTCACTTAGTCAACGAGTCAAGCAAACAACCCTCCCGGCTGGTAGTAAGTACATTTCAGGATGAAAGCTGCATTTCGTTAATAACGCCTCCCTAAATGTCCCCAGATCTGTGGATTTACACTTTGTGGTAAATTACTCTTGAGTTAGTAGAGGAAATAATCATGGCACGATGATGGTGGCAAACTACCAGTCGTGAAAAAGTGGGGCAAAGGAGCTGACAAATTCCTGAAAAGAGCAAATTAAATCACTTGTCAAGGGGCGTCTGGGTGGCTCAGTTGGTAAGTATTGAACTCTTGATTTCGCCTTGGGTCATGATCTCACGGTAAATGAGATTGAGCCCCACATCGGGCTCTGTGCTGACAGCTCGGAGCCTGGAGCCTGCTTCAGATTCTGTGTCTCCCTCTCTCTCTGACCCTTCCCTGCTCATGCTCTGTCTCTCTCTCAAAAATAAACATTAAAAAAAAAGGTTTTAATAAATAAATCATTTGTCAAAATATATCCTGGACAAGATAAAAGTAGCCCAAATCTGAAGTTTGAATTAAATTAAATTAAATTTAAATTGTGACCTTAGGAAACAAGTTTTGGAGTAGATGTAAAATTTCCTTAGGCCCCAAAATGATCATTTTCACCAATTCCCACCTCAGAAGGAGCTGTTAAATACGTTAATACTGTGAAAGAGAAAACAACATCTGAACGCTGTGAAGAAGAAAAAAAAAAAAATGACAACCAAAAAACACAAGGTGGAGGGGGCCCCGTTAGGGCTTGTAAAAAAAATTTATAAATCCACATGGCTTTGGCCTATTAAAATATTTTACACTATTCAAAAAGCGGGGTGGAGGGGTTTCAAAGCATCTGGAAAGCATGCAAATTGTTTGAAAACCCTGCGTGGCAAATTCAGTCTGCAATTCCCATTCAGATGGGTCGCCAAGGACAATAAAGCCGCTTCTCTCCTCGGCTCGTTCACGGCGTCAGGTCCTTCCCTTTCTGTGACACGCGGTCTCTGCAACGCGGAGGCCTGTGCAGAGTCACAAACAAGCGGTCTGGAGGGAAGGGGCTTTGCACTGCTGGGGGAACAACCCCGCTTTGCCATAGTCACAGAATCCCCCCCCACCCACCCACCCCGATCTTCCACTACTCCAGTGACGGTAAGACCATAAGGACGTCCCGGGAGGCATCTCGTTTTCAAAAGAGACACCGATTTTCCTGAAGTGCAAAAGCCCTCAATTTTGCCTAGCAACCTTATCTGTTAAAGGTTAACAGCGTGGAGTCTTGGCTGGGCTCAGATCCGCCCAGGCGTCTCCGGAACCGGCCTTTGACTCCACCCTCCCGGTAACCTGCCCTCCCCGCCCGGGCAAAGCCAGTGCGGGCCGCCGCTGGGTCCGCGTCCGCCCTTCGCTGCAGTTCCGGCCGCCGCCCGCGGGGGGCGATGGCGAGGCGGGGGCGCGGGGCGCGCGCGTGCCGGTGGGCGGGTCCGCGCAGAGCCAGGCCCGCGGCGGGCGCGGCGGGGTCGGGGACTCGGCGGCTGCCCAGCAGCGCCGCGGCCCAGGAATTTCTGAATGTTAAGTAGATCATTGTCTTTTAATTACCACCCGGGACTGGAGTCCAACGTTATCTTCAGGGTTTTTTTTGTTTTGTTGTTTTTTAATGCCGTTGTGCTTATTTTTGTTTGTTGAAAATCCATACCAATAAAGCGGTCTACTGACAATATTCCTGACTCGGGGTGTGCGATTGGCAAACAAAATCCAACGGCGACTAGAATGATGAACGCTTGAAAATATACGGGTGTCCTCTAAAAAATAGGGCTTTGGGGAGTGGGGTGGGGGTACAGGCCCTCGCACAGGATACGGCTGGCTGCCAATCGGGGTCAGCTTTTTGGAAGCGAATCTGGCAAAGGGATCCGTGCTCTTTATTTACATGTGCACCCCACCCCACCCCGTTTTGGTCTACACTGCAGGAACAACCAATCCTCAAGATCTCAGCGGCTCGAAACACCGAATTCGTTTTCTTGCTCCTGTTAACCGTCCACGGTGGGGGCCGGGGGGGGGGGCGGGCGCTCGGTCCCCTGGGCCTCGCTAAGCTAGGGAGGCTGACCCTGAGCCTCCAACCTGAACACTGCTCAGCAACTTGACAGGGACCCGGCACTTTACTCCCTGGCTCTTAAAACTTCCACCTAGGAGTGATCTGTCGCTTTGCTCACATTTCATTGGCCAAAGCAAAACACCTGCTCATGCCCGAAACTCGAAGGCGTGGGGAAGTGGAACCCCACCAAGTGACGGAAGAAGAAAAACGGGAATGTTCACTAGGAGCCCTGGTGGCCATCGCATCTGTCGCCACTCAGCCAACTTCCTGCTGTAGGTCCGAGCCAATACGTCAGTGAAGGAAAAGGAAAGAGGTAGGATCATTGGAAAGAGGAAACATTTGTCATTATTTCTAGGCTATTTTTCTCTCCTATTTCTGCCTAAGTGGACAGAAGGTCACAACCTGGAAGAAGCTGGCATCTGTGTCCCACCCAGCGCAGGTGTGTTCGGCTCAGGCACAAAGCACGTATTTGCCTTCGCGTGTTCCTTCCACAACTTACCTACCGCCTCCTCCTGGCCATGAAAAAGCAAAAAGCTTCTACAGAAAGACCAGAACTGAGGGAAGGAGCTGAAGACAAAGTATTAATGGTCTCACAATCCTGGTATATTTTTTTCAAGGACTTGCAAGGTCTTACTCATCTGCTTCTACTTCCCCTCCCCCATCTCTCTCTCCCTCTCTCTCTCTCTCTCTCTCTCTCTCTCTCTCTCTCACACACACACACACACACACACACACACACACACTGTGAAGCTTCAGAAAACTAGGAATAAAAATAAAATCTTAAAAACTACTGGGTAGGAGAGGTATATTGCCTCTCCTAACTGAACAAGGATCAGGCCGACAGACGGTTCTAGCTGGAAAGTTCTTATGCTGGCTGTTTTTGAATTTCTGCGGTTACCATTAAGTCGTCTTACATCTCTAGTTCACAAAACGAATCAATGGCCCAAAAGACGTTCTTCGAGTCGTAAACGTGAAAGCGATGAAAATGGCAACATAAATCCTCAGAAGGACACAGAACACGTTGCAAATAAGCGGTTCTCCAGTGGAACGATGAAATATGAAACCACGTATTCCAGAACAAGCAAATCCTTGGGTAATGATCCTACACATGAAGCTGTAAGTGAAAATTATAAGGATAAGTCCAATGGGAAATTTTGGAAATTTTCATTTATTGCACCGCAGTCTGTTTGGCCCTAGTCTTCGATATGTTACCATTAACGTTAAAACGGGGGATAAATAGTAGTCTGAGGCCATAAAAAACTGTTTTCCGTCATCTTCCCCCAAAGCAACCCATCCAGTTTTCCCAGAACAACCCCAAAATAATGCCTTCTAATGTAAGATTGAGTATTCTTGCTCCTAAAGGTCAGGAGGTCAGAGCCACAGGGACGTCATTCCAAATGATCGCTCTATTAGCAAATGCACAGAAAAGTCACCCGTACAATTACCAAGAAGCCTGTAAACCAGCTGCAAAAATAATGATAAAGATTGTGCGTGGGGAGAGAGCCAAAAGAATTATTGGCAAAAGCCCTCGATCAGATAACACCGTTGGACGTTGCATCACATCAAGAACACACGGACTAGAAAGGCAATCCGTGGGCACACGAGCTAGTGGATCGTTGGCTTTTGAGCAAGCCCAAACTGCTCATGTGCGGATGTGAAACAAGCCCTTGGCACATACGGGGTTGAAACGTGAAGGAAAATGCAGCCTGGCGTGTCATTTTGTTTGTCGTGCCAAAGTATGCTAAGAGGCTTTTCATTTATAGATTATTTACTTTGTGAGTCATGGGCTAGAAATGGTACTTTGGGCTCAGTGCCAGCGTCGAAGGAGTCATGGCAGCCATAAGGAAGGGCTCGGCTCTGTGAATAAAAGAGCTTGCCCCTCGCGCTGCTTCATTCGCTGCAAAGAGTTGATGGTCAACAAAATGCATTGGGACCCTGA